>NC_079189.1:220594891-220914891 GCF_029499605.1 Hyla sarda
TAATTTAATCTTGAGTTGTTTACAGAGAGCCCTCCAGAATTTTGACACGAATTGGACGCCTCTATCCGAGACGATCTGCGTGGGCAACCCGTGAAGACGAAAAATGTGTACAAAAAATTGTTTTGCCAACTGAGGCGCTGAAGGAAGACCAGGAAGAGGAATAAAATGTGCCATCTTGGAAAATCGATCAACGACCACCCAAACAACAGTGTTGCCACGGGATGGGGGTAAGTCTGTAATAAAGTCCATACCAATCAGAGACCAAGGCTGTTCAGGGACAGGCAGAGGATGAAGAAGACCAGCAGGCTTCTGGCGAGGAGTCTTATCCCGGGCACAGACAGTGCAGGCCCGCACAAAATCAACAACATCCGTCTCCAGAGTCGGCCACCAATAGAAACGAGAGATGAGTTGCAAGGATTTCTTGATGCCCGCATGGCCTGCGAGATGGGAGGAGTGACCCCATTTGAGGATTCCGAGGCGTTGGCGTGGAGAGACGAAGGTCTTCCCTGGAGGAGTTTGCCTGACGGAGGCTGGAGAAGTGGAGATCAGGCAGTCAGGAGGAATGATGTGTTGCGGAGAGAGCTCTATTTCCGAGGCATCCGAGGAACGAGAGAGAGCATCGGCCCTAATGTTCTTATCGGCAGGGCGAAAGTGAATTTCAAAATTAAACCGGGCAAAGAACAGAGACCACCTGGCCTGGCGAGGATTCAGCCGTTGGGCAGACTGGAGATAGGAGAGATTCTTGTGATCGGTATAATAACTGGAAATTTTGATCCCTCCAGCAGATGCCTCCATTCCTCAAGTGCTAATTTAATGGCCAGTAGCTCTCGATCCCCGATGGAGTAGTTCCTCTCCGCCGGAGAGAAGGTCCTAGAAAAAAAACCACAAGTAACAGCATGCCCGGAAGAATTTTTTTGTAGAAGAACCGCTCCAGCTCCTACTGAGGAGGCATCAACCTCCAATAGGAAGGGTTTAGATGGGTCAGGTCTGGAGAGCACGGGAGCAGAAGAAAAGGCAGACTTGAGCCGTTTAAAGGCGTCTTCCGCTTGAGGAGGCCATGATTTAGGATTGGCATTCTTCTTGGTTAAAGCCACGATAGGAGCCACAATGGTGGAAAAATGTGGAATAAATTGTCTGTAATAATTGGCGAACCCCAAAAAACGTTGGATAGCACGGAGTCCGGAGGGGCGTGGCCAATCTAAGACGGCAGAGAGTTTGTCTGGATCCATTTGTAGTCCCTGGCCAGAGACCAAGTATCCTAGGAAAGGAAGAGATTGACATTCAAACAGACATTTCTCCATTTTGGCATAAAGTTGATTGTCACGAAGTCTCTGAAGAACCATGCGGACATGCTGGCGGTGTTCTTCTAGGTTGGCAGAAAAAATCAGAATATCGTCCAGATACACAACAACACAGGAATATAAGAGATCACGAAAAATTTCATTAACAAAGTCTTGAAAGACGGCAGGGGCGTTGCACAGGCCAAAGGGCATGACCAGATACTCAAAGTGTCCATCTCTAGTGTTAAATGCCGTTTTCCATTCATCCCCCTCCCTGATGCGGATGAGATTATAAGCACCTCTTAAGTCCAGTTTGGTAAAGATGTGGGCACCTTGGAGGCGATCAAAGAGTTCAGAGATAAGAGGTAGGGGGTAGCGGTTCTTTACCGTGATTTTATTAAGTCCGCGGTAGTCAATGCAAGGACGTAGGGAGCCATCTTTTTTGGACACAAAGAAAAATCCAGCTCCGGCAGGAGAGGAGGATTTGCGGATAAAGCCCTTTTTTAAATTTTCCTGGATGTACTCGGACATAGCAAGAGTCTCTGGGGCGGATAGAGGATAAATTCTGCCCCGGGGTGGAGTAGTGCCCGGGAGGAGGTCAATAGGACAGTCATAAGGCCTGTGAGGAGGTAGAGTCTCAGCTTGTTTTTTGCAAAATACGTCAGCATAGTCCATATAGGCCTTAGGGAGACCGATTACAGGGGGAACCACAGGGTCACGGCAGGGAGTACTGGGAACCGGTTTAAGGCAGTCCTTGAAACAAGAGGTACCCCAGCTCTTGATCTCCCCTGTGGACCAATCCAAGGTTGGGGAATGGTGTTGAAGCCATGGTAGTCCAAGGAGAATTTCGGAAGTGCAATTGGGGAGGACCAAAAACTCAATTTTTTCGTGATGAGGTCCGATGCACATTAGGAGGGGCTCCGTGCGGTAACGTATGGTACAGTCCAATCTTTCATTGTTAACACAATTGATGTAGAGGGGTCTGGCGAGACTGGTCACCGGGATGTTGAACCTGTTGATGAGAGAGGCCAAAATAAAATTTCCTGCAGATCCGGAATCCAAGAAGGCCATAGTAGAGAAGGAGAAGGTAGAGGCAGATATCCGCACAGGCACAGTAAGACGTGGAGAAGCAGAGTTGACATCAAGGACTGTCTCACCTTTGTGCGGAGTCAGCGTACGTTTTTCCAGGCGGGGAGGACGGATAGGACAATCCTTCAGGAAGTGGCCCTTTAAATCGCAGAGACCCGGAGCGCGCGCGCCCTAGGGAGCGGGGCCGCGCGCGCCGGGACAGGACCGACGGAGAGCGAGTCAGGTACGGGAGCTGGGGTGCGCATCGCGAGCGGGCACCACCCGCATCGCGAATCGCATCCCGGCTGGAGGCGGTATCGCAGCGCACCCGGTCAGTGGATCTGACGGGGGCGCTGCAGTAGCGAGAGTGTAGCGAGCGCTCCGGGGAGGAGCGGGGACCCGGAGCGCTCGGCGTAACAAGCACCCACTGCATTCAGAGCAGCGAAACTGCTGGAGAGAGGGAGAGAGAAGTAGAAAGACAGTAATAGGGACAGTTAGTTGTTAGAAAGATAGAGATATAGATTAGGAAGGGAGAAGAAATAGGGACAGTCAGTGATTACAAAGATAAAGAGATAAAGATTAGAAATAGAGACCTTGTGTGTGTGTGTGTGTGTGTGTGTGTAAACAGGATTAAATCCCCATACAACCAACACAGCATATAAGGGGACATTCTAATCACAGTCTCTGAAGGGCTTTTCTGTTGCTACCACAAATCCTTTTTCAAGGCTCCTACCTGCATATACCTGAATTGAATAGTGTTCCTGAATCAGCTACAGTAGCCAGTGAGGTGCAGTGATCTGTGCCACCCACCCACAAAGGGTATTCACGTGGCACCAATATACCTATAGGACATGTCAATACCGTTGTGATTTGTCACTATAATAGTGTTTCTGAACCAGCTACAGTAGCCATTGAGGTGCATTGATCTGTGCCACCCACCCACAATGCATATTCATGTGGCAACTATATACAGTTTGTCTATAGGACATGTCCACACAGTTGTGAATTTATGTGATTTCCGCAAACACCTTCAGTACTCATTGTGCTCATTGTGCTGTCATCTCTGCCATGCAAAAAGGGATACTTTATGCAGCTTTAATTTGGTGTAAATAAGCCTAAAAAATGGGTGAGCCATAATAGTTACCACGGGTTACCACATGTTGCCATAACTGAGCCTTAAAAACCCTTTAAAACTACTTGAATACTTTCCTAACAGTGTTAGGCAGTGTTATATACGTGATCAGGGGCTTATTTTATTGCCAATTTGAGCCGAACCAAACTCACAATTTCCAAAAAGTCAGGCGAACTGAACTTTTCAAAAGTTCACTCAACTCTACTTACTATTTTGTTATGTTATGCATGGATGATTTCCTTTCTGCAATTCACAGTTAGTTTCCAGTAAACTATGTGTCGGTTTTAGAGAGGTTGGTATAGTGAGAGTGTTAGGGTCCTATCCAAAATGAGGCCACCTCCATGTGGTGGATGGGGGACATATTTTCATCAAAAAGTACACTAAGGACCAACATTTTTAATCTATAGTGCTACTGCAGCCCTTTGTCAGTTTACACCTAATTATCTGAGTGATAAAACCCCTTTAAATGAGCACTGTTAGAAAATCCCACCACCAGTGGTCCCCATACCTCTTGGAGCACTAGTGAGTCCCACAGCAGCATCAGAGTGTCCAAGGGTCATGGACACAAGATGGCTGATTGACAAGGCTGCAGGAGGAACACAGCCTGCAGCAACATAGCTTTAACACAGAGTTTTACCAATTATGTGCCTCCAGCTGTTGCAAAACTGCAGCTCAAAGCATGCCTGGACAGTCAAAGGATGTCTGGGTATGCTGAGAGTTGTCCTTCTGCAAAAGCTGTAGACACACTGCTGCAAAAAAGAGTTTGGAGTACCTCCAACTACTCCAAAACTACAAGTTACATTACAGGACTGCCTAAAGATGATACACATGAATGACATGGGAAGATCTAAGTTATACACTCACCATATTGTCTTTGGTGGTAGAGTACAGGCAATCTACAATAATCATTGTGTGTGTGTGTGTGTGTGTGTGTGTACAGCATAAATCCAGAGAGGAAAGGGTTACAGAGCAGGGCTGTCAGGTTCCCGAGAGCAGTGAGTCAGCAAAGTTAGGTAGGGAGAGGAGTCATCACAGTGCAGGTAAGAGAAGGATAAGCCTCTCCCTGTGACAAGATGGAAAAGACATTGAGCAGCTGTAATATGCTATTTTGTAGTGGAATATCGGTGAAAGAGACATAAAAATTACATGTACATGATCAGGATGAGGTACTGAGTAACATATAACAGTTTTTTTTTTTTTTTTGTGGGATCTGACAGGTACGCTTTAAGGGTGAGCTCATCTAGCTGACTATCCATAGCAAAGTCCTGCTTTTGGGGTCTAAAGTTTTATGAAAAGTGCAGAATTTCATTACCACGCTATAAGCATGTGAACTTTAGGTGGGGGCATGTGAAAAGACAGAATCCTGAGACCTTCGGATAAACAGCCGAGTTTGGTGTGAGGTTGATGTTGCTTTTGTTTCCTGTATTTTTTATTATGCCACCTGGATCATCAGGAAGACTAGAATGACTTTTCCATAATGTGATTTGACTTTTTGTGCCTTTGTGGAAAAGGCTGTTATGGTAGGGTCACACATAACGGATCCGCATTGCTTCTTAGCCTGTGGATCTGCAGATGACCCGACCCTAAATTGTGCATTAATATATTCATTTATGTCTGGGGGTGGAGTCATGGGCATATGGGTGGAGTCAGGCCGGGCCATGGGGGGGGAAGCCTTGAGCTGTGTACGGGGCCCCAAAATTTCTGATGGCAGCCCTGACGCAGCTCCATATAAAACAGAGATGTACAGTGTAATGAGATATAATTAGAGATGAGCGAATCGAACTTGACGAACCCAAATTCGTTACAAATTTCATGAAAAATTTGATTCGCAAAGAATACGAATATCGCCGCGATTCTATCTCACGAATCGCTTCATTAAACTCCATTTTACAGCATTCCAGGCTATTGTAGAGCTAAGATGGCGGATCCACATGTGAGTACATGCGAAAGGGGATTATGGGAGGGCGGGAAACAGTGGCGGGAATGAAGGTAGGCGGGCTGACCCAGAACCACATGTGAGATGCAGCCTATCAGTGTTCACTGACCCCTGTGATGTCACAGCCCCTATATAATAGGCGGCCATCTTGCCTCACTTCATTTCATCTATGCACTCAGATGGAGAGGACGGGACTGTGTGTGTGTGAATAGCTCATACCACAGCGTTACACTGCAACTGCTAGTCACATCAGCATTAGGGAAAGACAGGAGTGCAGAGTGCTTTGCTGTTACTCTGAGAAGGATCATTGATTGCTAAACCTCCTATTCACGTTATTGAGCATTGCAGCAGAGAGGGGCAGATAGCTGTCAGCTGCCTCATACAGATCTCCAAGCTGCCTGAACTTTCTGAAGCATCTTATCTCCTCATTTTTCAGCTCTATTGAATTTAGGGTTTAATCCCTTGATTTTTTTTTTGTGGTGCTGCACTGTTGGGTCCTGCTGCTGTTCAGAAATAAGTCATATTAGTGTGGACTAGTAGTACCTTTTTACCATTTTTCACCTGTTACACTGTCTCTGTGCTAAATTCAGTGTTATACCACACGTTATACACCTGCCGGTGTATTAAAGAACTTTTTTTTTCCTGAGTAAAAATACGCTTAACAGTGGCCTTATCATTGCAAAGGGCCTAAATACAAGCAAATAGCGTACCATATACTACCTTTTTTTCTGTCTCTGTGCTAGATTCAGTGTTCTACCACATGTTATACACCTGCCGGTGTATTAAAGAACATTTTTTTTTCCTGAGTACAAATACGCTTTACAGTGGCCTTATCATTGCAAAGGGCCTACATACAAGTAAATAGCGTACCATATACCACCTTTTTTTCTGTCTCTGTGCTAAATTCAGTGTTATACCACACGTTATACACCTGCCAGTGTATTAAAGAAAAAAAAGGTTTTCCTGCGTAAAAATACGCTTAACAGTGGCCTTATCATTGCAAAGGGCCTACATACAAGCAAATAGAGTACCATATACTACCTTTTTTTCTGTCTCTGTGCTAAATTCAGTGTTATACCACACATTATACACCTGCCGGTGTATTAAAGAAAAAAAAGTTTTTCCTGAGTACAAATACGCTTTTTCATTGGCATTATCATTGCAAAGGGCCTACATACAAGCAAATAGCGTACCATATACCACCTTTTTTTCTGTCTCTGTGCTAAATTCAGTGTTATACCACACGTTATACACCTGCCAGTGTATTAAAGAAAAAAAAGGGTTTCCTGCGTAAAAATACGCTTAACAGTGGCCTTATCATTGCAAAGGGCCTACATACAAGCAAATAGAGTACCATATACTACCTTTTTTTCTGTCTCTGTGCTAAATTCAGTGTTATACCACACATTATACACCTGCCGGTGTATTAAAGAAAAAAAAGTTTTTCCTGAGTAAAAATACGCTTAACAGTGGCCTTATCATTGCAAAGGGCCTAAATACAAGCAAATATCGTACCATATAATACCTTTTTTTCTGTCTCTGTGCTAAATTCAGTGTTATACCACACGTTATACACCAGCCGGTGTATTAAAGAAAAAAAAGGTTTTCCTGAGTACAAATAAGCTTTTTCAGTGGCATTATCATTGCAAAGGGCCTACATACAAGCAAATAGCGTACCATATACCACCTTTTTTTCTGTCTCTGTGCTAAATTCAGTGTTATACCACACGTTATACACCAGCCGGTGTATTAAAGAAAAAAAAGGTTTTCCTGAGTAAAAATACGCTTAACAGTGGCCTTATCATTGCAAAGGGCCTAAATACAAGCAAATAGCGTACCGTATACTACCTTTTTTTCTGTGTCTGTGCTAAATTCAGTGTTATACCATATGTTATACACCTGCCAGTGTATTAAAGAAAAAAAAGTTTTTCCTGAGTACAAATACGCTTTTTCATTGGCATTATCATTGCAAAGGGCCTACATACAAGCAAATAGCGTACCATATACCACCTTTTTTTCTGTCTCTGTGCTAAATTCAGTGTTATACCACACGTTATACACCTGCCAGTGTATTAAAGAAAAAAAGGTTTTCCTGCGTAAAAATACGCTTAACAGTGGCCTTATCATTGCAAAGGGCCTACATACAAGCAAATAGCGTACCATATACTACCTTTTTTTCTGTCTCTGTGCTAAATTCAGTGTTATACCACACATTATACACCTGCCGGTGTATTAAAGAAAAAAAAGTTTTTCCTGAGTAAAAATACGCTTAACAGTGGCCTTATCATTGCAAAGGGCCTAAATACAAGCAAATAGCATACCATATACTACCTTTTTTTCTGTCTCTGTGCTAAATTCAGTGTTATACCACACGTTATACACCTGCCGGTGTATTAAAGAAAAAAAAGTTTTTCCTGAGTACAAATAAGCTTTTTCAGTGGTATTATCATTGCAAAGGGCCTACATACAAGCAAATAGCGTACCATATACCACCTTTTTTTCTGTCTCTGTGCTAAATTCAGTGTTATACCACACGTTATACACTTGCCGGTGTATTAAAGAAAATACATTTTTTTCTGAGTAAAAATACGCTTAACAGTGGCCTTATCATTGCAAAGGGCCTAAATACAAGCAAATAGCGTACCATATACTACATTTTTTCTGTCTCTGTGCTAAATTAAGTGTTAAGTGTACTAAAGAAAAAAAAGGTTTTCCTGCGGAAAAATATGCTTTTTCAGTGGCTTTGACAAACATTTCTCATTGTGTTGATTTTGGAGGGGGGATTGTGAAGCCTTGGTGTGTACTAGTGCATCAGCCAACTCCAGGCTGTGTCCTACAGGCAATATATGGGTTCCTGATGCCGCAGATGGGGGGCCTGGGTCTTGAAATTTCATATTTTTGGATAGCGGGTGCTACCAATGAGAAATCTTTGACAAAAATTTCATATATTGTGTTGTTTTTTTTGGGGGGGATTGTGAAGCCCTGGTGTGTACTCTTGCATCAGCCAACTCCAGGCTGTGTCATGCAGGCAATATATGGGTTACTGATGCCACAGGGGTGGGGCTTGGTTCTGGAAATTTCAAATTTTTGGATAGCGGGTGCTACCAATGAGAAATCTTTTACAAAAATTTCTCATTGTGTTGATTTTGGAGGGGGGATTGTGAAGCCCTGGTGTGTACTGGTGCATCAGCCAACTCCAGTCTGTGTCCTACAGGCAATATATGGGTTACTGATGCCGCAGAGGTGGGGCCTGGGTCTGGAAATTTCAAACTTTTGGATAGCGGGTGCTACCAATGAGAAATCTTTGTCAAAAATGTCATATATTGTGTTGTTTTTTTGGGGGGGATTGTGAAGCCCTGGTGTGTAGTGTACTACTGCATCAGCCAACTCCACGCTGTGCCATTCAGCCACTAAATGGTCTCCTCTTGCCACGCTATGTCCACGCTATGTCATTCAGTCAATATATGGTCTCCTGACACTGATGCCACCACCAGGCTCTGTCATTGTGCTGCTGTGCGGCAGTGATTCTAAGAGCGATGCCGGTAATCTGCATGCTATTCTGAATAACAGTATTATTTCCCTACCCAGCACACTCCATATGCGTTTTACGACACAGCAAAGTGTTCTACACCCCTATAGAGGCTGTATGTAGGCTAGAAATAGCCTTTTTTAACATCGATTTGCCACGAATAAATTCGGATCGGAACAAACTTTTCAGGAAAATTCGGCAAATCGGCTGAATCGAATTTTTGAAAAGTTCGCTCATCTCTAGATATAATCATCAAACAATATAATGAACAAACACAAACGGTATCACAATAAGGAATCCCTAACATTACTATGTTGCTCCCTGTTCCCTGAAAAGTACAGAACAAATGGTAGATATTTGCATTTGGAAATGCATGTATTCATTGTTTAAAGGCACATATTAACCCTTAACCTGTCATACTGCAAAGACACAAAGAAAAATATAATTCTACTGACATCATTTCAACATATAGGATAATCCTGACAAGCTGACAAACGATGAATATTGGTGAGAACCTGAATCACTGTAATGTAAAGCCTGTAGGGGTCGTTTATGAAAGTTTTGGTCTACAATTTTTTAAATATAAACTTTGAATATGAAAGGGGTTAAGGTATATATGTTAACCTCTTAAGGACTCAGGGCTTACCTGTATGCCCTGACCCCTTAAGTGCCTTTGAAGCAAGCACAGGAGCTGCGTTCGCTTCAAAGCAGTGTCGGCTACCACGAGTAGCCAGACACTCACTGCTTACGGCAGGCAGTGGATGCCCATCATTTAACCCTTTAGAAGCTGTGATCAATGCCGATCACGGTGTCTAAAGTGAAAGTAAAAATCTGTGGTAGCTCAGAGGAGCTTACCGAACCCCCACGACATGAAGACAGAGTGCCAATGTATGTTAGTTCTTAATGCAGAGGTAGCAGTGTGTGGTCGTAGTATATTCTGAGGCCAAAGTGTGTGGTAGTATTTATCAGCCGTATTGAATGACGTCGGTCGGCAGAGCGGAGCTGCACTGAATTTGATGTCAGGAAGTAAGATACAGTGCCAGTGTGTGTTAGTTTTATATTCAGAGTTGGCAAAGGGTGGTAGTATTATATTTAAAATGCACAGTGTATAGTAGTATTATATTCTAAGGCCACAGTGTGTGGTAGTATTATATTCAGAGGATACAGTGTGTGGCAGTCCTCAATAGTTTATTTACTTAGGTTGTAAAACAGATAATTGTATTATTTCTTTTATAAACAAAATGAAGTATTACTTACAAATGCTCTTCATAAGTCCATAGAAAATGCTTATGGGTGGTGCATATCAGTATGAGTGGAGCAAATTAGTAGGGGTGAGGTATATTGGCATGGGTTTGGCATACCATGAAGGGGAGGAGTTTAGGGACCTCCTAAGTAGGTCTCGCAGGGGGGGGGGCCCTGAAATTTATTGTTACCCCACTGGCTCAGATGCAATTGTGAATAGGATAGGCTTCAATGGGAAAATCGGCTCAACGTGGCGCAGGACAGATTCGATGCACAGCCAAAGTAAAACATACAAACTTTTAATCCCAAGATGCAACGTGTTTCACTGCGCTTGCGCAGCCTCTTCAGGCATAACAAAGAGAGGTAAGGTGCTTGTTTATGAGGGTGAAAGTTAACCCGCCAATGCGGTGTGTAATAGACTGTCAATAATAGAATAATGCATTGCCCGAACAATAAAAAATAAAATATATATACATTGCACTGACATAAAGTTCATATACCAAGCATAAAACCGTTTCAATAATCACATTAAACCAAAAATGGGGTTGCTATTCTCAATCGTGATGATTATGTCCATTGAGAATTCTTTCAGATAAGGAATACTATGTAGTTCTTACTATTAATCCATCACTAAGTTATTATGAATCATATATGAGTCTAATTAATATGGCATGAGAAAAGTCCTTCCTAAATAAAATAGTTTCTTTCAATTAAACATTTTTTTTAATTCTTTTTGAAGAGCCGAGGTACGTGCTCTAAAGTGCAAGTAAAAAGTGCATGTGTTCACACAAAAATCCGTGCATGAGCATGCAGTCTATCGCAACCCCTTCTCCAACAGGAGAGAGGCCCCCCCAACAAACCAAACCCTTCACCTCCGGGCCAAAAGGCACCTGCAAGGTTCCAGGTACAATGTCCCCTTTCGCCGAAGCTACTCAGGGACCGAAAGGTGCATAAAACATTTTCTGCAGATCAACATCCAGAAGGCCGGAACACAAGAGGTGAGTTCTCAGAAGAGTGAGAGATAAAGTGTGTGCTGCATGCCATCAGTCAAGTGGGGTCGCTACTCCCAAGTTAGTTCCAACACCCTGGGGTCACCACTCCCAGGGCACTTTTGCACCTCGGCCTTCACTCGACCAGAACCTTAGGGTGAGATCCAGAAGATACAGGTCACTTCAGGGCCCGCTACCTGGCCACACAGCCAGCCCTGGTACACCTGCAGCATTCTGTGTGGTTCCCGTATCCTGCCTTGGGGATCTTCCACACCAACAACTAACAGGAAGGTACTACACTTGATCTTAGCCTAAACATTATTCCCTTCCCAATTTTTATTATTTGCCAAAACTACACAAATGTTCTAGTAATCCTCCTGGTTGTCCTATTTTTTCTGGTATTTCATCTATTACTGCTAATTTATCACATTATGTAGATTTATTTTTACAGTCTTATGTTTTACAGTTGCCTTCATATCTAAAAGATTCTACTCAACTCATTCAGGAACTTAATAGTATCATCTTATCTTCATCATTTTCTTTCTTAACATTAGATGTTTGTTCACTCTACTGTAATATTTATACTAAGTTGGGTTTGACAGTGATTCAGGAATATTTTCGTCAGGATTCCACTTTAAGTACTGACCAAGCCACGTTTCTTTTACGTTCCACTGAATTCATTTTGAAGCACAATATATTCTCATATTTTCCGGTACAGTGTATCAACAGATCAGAGGCTGTGCTATGCAGACACGCTTTGCCCCAAGTTATGCTAACTTATTTATGGGGTCTTTTGAAGCCCTCCACATAGCACATTCTCTGTTCTATTATCCATATATTAATGTTTAATGCTGTTTTATTGATGATTTGTTTATTATTGACAGGGATGGAAAAAAAGGCTAGAGAATTGGTAAAAACCCTTAATTCCAATACTTGGGGTTTTCAGTTTACGTTACACTTCTGTACAGAAAGCATACAATATTGGGATCTAGAAATCCTAAATAAACATATTTTAAGTTGGTGGACGTAAATTGTTTTCTAGATTATGGCAGTGCCCACTACCTCAATTGGCTGAAAAGTGTTCCCTATGGTCAATATCTAAGAATATGCAAAAATTGTACAATAGACTCTGATTTTACGGCTGTCCTTACGGAACGCTCTTCAGCCAAGGGGTATACTGATGGTTTACTAACCCAGGCCTACCATAAAGTGAAAGATATAAAACAATTTGATCTTGTCAAACCTAAAAACAAAAAGAGCGGTGAGAATAGAAGTAGCAATAAAAATGGAAATGAAAATAAGTTTAAACATAATTTTATAACAAACTATAATTGTGAAGCAAAGGAATTCAAAATAATTCTCAAACGTAACTGGCATATCATCCATAGTGACCCCATATTAAAGGAAACTGTACCCATGCCCCTGGGGTGACATTTAGATGGTCTAAAAACCTGCAAAACCTATTAGCTCCCAATAGACAAAAAAAAAGAGTAATTGTAGTGGAATAAATACAGATTTTTCTTTAATTCCCATGAAAAATGGGCTGCTCTCCCTGTAATAAAAAATGCTGTTTATGTTGTAGCATGATTGGTAATCAGTTAGATACATTTGAATCGTACCAAACGAATAAAATGTTCTCTATTGCTCATTCTGTTAACTGTGATACTCAATTTGCAGTATATTTATTATTTTGTAGTTGTCGTCTGCAATACATAAGATGCACACTTCAAACAGTGAGTTCGCGTATGTGCAAGCATAGATCTTATATCAAGAATTATTTCTTATTGCACAGTGTTTCTAGAAATTTTTCTTTGATCCATAATGATGATAATTTTTCTTTACATTTAATTATACTAGAAACAATAACGGAGGGTACTATAAACCGCTACCAACGACTCCATGAGTCTTTTTGGATATTTAAACTTGCCACGTTAGTACTGCAGGGTCTGAATGAGACCATAGAGAAATATGGCTGCACGGTAAGAGGTGCTTTTCATGTTGTGCTTTGCCGGCGTGTATAGTTTGTTGGTAATTATAATATATATTTTTCTTTGCACAGCTTAGAATTATGAGTTCTAATTCCTCATTGTTATTACAGTGACGGTTTTAGTTTGTTCATAGACTGTTTATATATACTATTTTATGTATCCTATATTTAGTCATTTTTGGCTTAAAGGGGTACTCCGGTGAAAACCTTTTTTCTTTTAAATGAACTGGTGGCAGAAAGTTAAACATATTTGTAAATTACTTCTATTAAAAAATCTTAATCCTTCCAGTACTTATTAGCTGCTGAATGCTACAGAGGAAATTCCTTTCTTTTTGGAACACTGATGACATCACGTGCACAGTGCTTTCTGCTGACATCTCTGTCCATTTTAGCAACCATGCATAGCAGATGTCTGCTAAGGGAAGCATGTTGGCTCAGTGGTTAGCACTGCTGCCTTGCAGTGCTGGGAACTTGGGTTCAAATTCCACTAAGGACAACAATAAATAAAGTGTTATTATTATTATAATAACATCAGCAGAGAGAACTGTGGTCGTGATGTCATCAGAGAGCATTCCAAAAAGAAAATAATTTCCTCTGTAGTATTCAGCAGCTAATAAGTAGGAAGGAAGGATTAAAATTTTTTAATAGAAGTGATCTGCAAATATGGTTAACTTTCTGCCACCAGTTGATTTAAAAGAAAAAAGGTTTTCACCGGAGTACCCCTTTAATGTGATTATTGAAATGGTTTTATGCTTGGTATATGAACGTTACGGCAGCGCAATGTATGTATATTTTTTTATGTTTGTGCAATGCATTATTCTGTTATTGACAGGGTAGCCCGCACCGCATTTGCTGTGATGGGGTTAACTTTCACCCTTATAAACAAGCACCTTACCTCTCCTTGTTATGCCTGAAGAAGCTGCGCAAGCGCAGTGAAACATGTTGTATCTTGGTATTAAAAGTTTGTATCTTTTACTTTGGCTGTGCATCGAGTCTTTCCTGCGCCATGTTGAGCTTGCATTCCCATTGAAGCCCATCCTATTCACATTTACATCTGGGTCGGAGGGCAGCGGATGTCTCTATTATATCCATATGTGCCTACCATTGTTGTGTATGTAGATACACAACAATTCAGGGTGAGCGGCTTTCATACTTTTCCATTACAATCTATGAATATCTTTTGAATTACACTATGGAGCGCTCTCACTCTTGTTTTTAGACTGTTTGAATGAAGCGGTAGCCCAGTATGTGCCCCCTTATCAAAGACTATAGGTCGGCCAATGATACGCATGTGCCGTTCATGGATATCTTTAGTAGCCGTATAGCATTTGAATGGAACTGGTGTGTACATTCTGGACCATTATTCCATTCAAACAGGAGCACTTGGAGAGATCAGAATTTATCAGCTATCTACACTATACTTGGGGACTCGTGTTCTCCTGATCAGTGGGGGTCTAACACATAGGGTCCTTTCAGTATTTGTTTGTTTTCTCGTTTATATTGGTTTCCCCTTACCTTCTAAAAGCCATTTTTTTTTCATCAATAGAGCTATAAGAGGGCTTGTTTTTTGAGGAACCAGTTGTACTTTTCAGTGGCACCCTTCATTTTACCATTAAAAGGGAACTCCGGTTCTTAACTACTTATCCCCTATTCACAGGATAGGGGGTAAGTGTCTGTTTTTGGGGAGTCTGAATCTACTGTCCTGTTCCATAGCTTTACTCTGGATGGGGGATAAGTAGTTAAATACCAGTGTTCACCTTTAAATGGAATACAGAAGAATGTATATTATTTGTCAAGTGGAATAAAAAAAACCTCACAATTCTGAATTCTGGGATTTGTTTTTATGGCATTTGCTTTGAAGTAAAGTGACATGTTCAAGTGTATCTTTCGTTTGCGGAAAAAACTTTTTATATAATGGATAGGGGATAAGTACTAGATCACGAGCGGGGGGGGGGGTTGGCTTGACCACTGGAACCACCTGCGATCTCCCACCTGGCACCCCGGCTTTCCTCCTGAATGGGGCATGTCTACTGCCGCATAAAGCAGTGTCCAACACCCCCCCCCCTCCAAGCATCTCTATGGGAGAGCTGAACTTGGGCTCTCCCATAGAGCTGCATGAAGGGACGCATAGGCCGCACCTTTGTACAGTGGTTGAAACAGCTCTTTTCATGCAGAGAGCTGGGGCGCCAGGCGGGAGATCACGTGGGGTCCAAATGGTTAGACCCCCTGCGATCTGACACTTATCCCCTATTCTTAGGACAGGTATACATTTTTATATCCCGGAGTCCAGCTTTAACACTGCTAAGACCGACACGATCTCGGCTATGATTGACAGTCAAGTATCACTGAAAGAGCAGTGAAAGCAATTGTTGATCTATTTCTCTGCTCGTTTTACTGCATGACAGATCTGCCACATTTCAGGAAGGAGTTAAATGGCTTTTACAGATAAATACTTTTGATGACCTTTCCAAAGAACAGGCCATCAATACTTGATTATAGGGGTGCTTATACCTGGAACCTACTTTTTAAAAATACAGATCAAATCCTATTTTCAATGTCATGTAGATTTTATTTAAGTAGTGAATAGTGCGGTGCAAAAGCGATCAAAAAGAAACTTTATAAGCATCTTATCTGGGGAAAAGAAAGCATGCAGACATCTTATTTTAAACACCATTAAAAATACCTTTTTTCTATTTTCATTAATTTGGTTTGGTAAATTAAATGCATCAGAGGTTCCATTTCTCTAAAAATTTCATTTTACTATTCAAACTATATTATAAACCTATTAGAAAAATTACTCCTTCCAGTTCACCTCAATATTTATTTTATGATTATTCTGAGTAACAATGCTGCATCATTAACTGACATCTCTGGGGCCTCCTGAATAAACTCTTTAGTCAATTGTTACACTTGGACTATTCCTTTATCTGCAGGCTAAACTTGTCAAGAATAAATAGTGTAGTCTGCACCACTGCTTATGTCATTAGAAATTGCAAAACCTGAACGATCCATTCTCAGGGTGCATTCACATCTCGGTTTGTGAATGCGGCCAGAGCCGGTTCTGCCTATCGGTGGATGCTCTTTATGAGGGTAACGCTGTGCTCGCTGCTAGAAAGTTGATAACCAGCCAGCATCCAAAGCATCCGCCGCTCATCCGAAGCACCCTCCCAGCCAGCACCACTATCGCACCCCCCCCCCCCTTGGAACCATAATAATCTGCATTCTTCAGGCAAGACAAGCAGGTAAGGTGCGTCCAGCATCCTGACATCAAGCTCGCCTCCATACATCTGCCCTATAAGGAGGTTTGTTACAGTGTGTTACCCCAGTAGTAAGGTGGGGCGTGTCAAAGGGTGGAGCCAATGGTTGGAATCAAGGGGCGGCAAAATTAGCTTTCGCCTAGGGTGGCAAAAATCCTTGCACCAGCCTTGAATCCGGCAGTCAAATGAAGTGGGAGAATTTCAAAACTGCCTGCTGCTGTATCTCTGCTGGATCCACTCTGTACCCCATTGATTTTAGTGAGCTGATCAGAGTCACCTTGTGTCTCTCAACTGAAAAGTACAGCAGCCCATGGTTTTGAGTCCGGTTCAAAAAATAGATATGTTTGGAAATTGAGCCAACCAGAGACACTAGCTGTGGCACAGTGCATATCCTGCAGGGACATGGTGTGAAGCGATTTTAAAAATTCTTCTATCATATCCGGCTTCGCAAACCAAGATGTGAAGGCTAACTGTTGGAAATATAGTGTGGGGGAGGGGGACTTCATGGCTTTTTGTTTTCCCTAGAGGTAAGCTGTTGACAGAGGTGTCTAGCAGCATGTTTGGTCGAGCTAAGCATTCATGTGTATGGAGGAATCAGGAAAAATAAATATCAGTATGAATGCCGCACACCAGTAATAGACTAGTAGAAATGGGTCCAAACCAATGTGTAACCCAAGTCCAAAGGGTCCTATGTTTAATGACCTAACCTGGTTTTTCTGGAGTTTTTCGCCTAAAGCATAATGTACAGCTGTGGCTACATCTGGTCCGATCAGATGATTTGGACTTAGAGCCTATCATACCTGTGTCCACACCCTTCTCAGATGAAAATAAATTCCAGCCAGCCTTCCATTCATTGCTCGTGTTTGTTTGTCTCTCTCAGCACTTGCTCTTGTTTTGCTCCTGCTTTGCTATACAATGTACATTTGTAACCCTTTGTATCCCAACCTTGTTTCCCTTACCTTTGCACAGTTCATTTTTATTGTTTTTGACTTGTAACACCCCTGTACTTTAAAGGGATCATTTTTGAAACACTTAGAAAAATGAATGCCATCTTCCGATACCTCGGTGGGCATTTTATCACCAGCAGGCAACCACCAATAATCAGGGATACTTTAAGCATTTATTTTAGGATTAATAAGCCTAAAAAATCAGCAAACACCTGAAACAAGATATTAGTTACCATGAGTTACTACATGTCGCCATAGCTGAGATTTAAAACCACTTTAAAACTAGTTGAATACATTCCTAACAGTATTATACAGGGCTTTAGAGAGTGTTATAAACGTGTTAAGGGGGTTATTTCATTGTCGTTCATGACAAACAAAACATACAAAACAAAACATGCGGAAACTTCAGCGAGCCCAGCGAGTCAAACTTTTCAAAGGTTAACTCCTCTCTACTCCCCTTTCTATGCTCCCATAGTTTTAGGCTCCCCTTTCTGTGCCCCCATAGTTGAAGGCTCCCCTCTCTGCACCCTCATAGTTATAAACCGCCCTCTCTGTGCCCCCACAGTTGTTATAAGCTCCCCTCTCTGTGCTCCTATAATTGTAGACAGCTCCCAATCCCCAGACATTTCGGCACTCCTGTGCTCCTCTGGAGCAGCAGAGGAGCTCTTCTCCTGATGCAGTGGTTACCATTTCAGAAACGGTCAGGACATGCTTTCTTCTGCAAACTCTCCTTATGTCTTCCTTGGGCTGTATGGAGCTATGGTGGGCAGGGAGTACTCTATGGGTGGCAGGTGGTCCAGGGTGGTCACCTCTCCTGATTGGTGTGGACATGTCTATGCAATGTGTGGCACATTTGCTACCTCATTGCAAGCAATGTACTCGCAGCCATTACTCCTAAGGTGGCCGAGGCACCTAAAGAGCAGTGGCCAGTGAGGATGCAGGAAAAAAGGGACATCTCTGCATCCCGAAAAAAAAATTGGGGACGCAAGGACAGCACGCTCCAAATCCGGATGAACCCAGTAATACTGGGTCACCCTGCTTTATGCCTTTGGATAAGCTTAACACCAATTTCACTTGTATGCCTCTTACAGGCAGATAATTTTCTGGTGAAATATAGAACTATGCTTTATTTATTCATTCATCTTACAATAGGTCTCAAATTATTGCACAGGTGTCTAAGATTTGATGTAATAATGTATTACAAATAATACAGCCTATAGTGTCAAACCAATTTTGGACAATATTTTAACGTATTGCTTATAATGAGTATCTATATATTAGTTAGGGCTGTGTTGTCATTTCGAACAAAAGCTGATAAAGTTGCGTTTACCCACCAGATAGTGATTTTCCTGTAGTGTGCATAATAATTAATCCTTGCCGCCTTTGCAGGGAGAAGCTTATTAATTCATTATTGTTATGCCCAAGAATTAGTGCGCCCTCTTAATTTAAATGTCACAATGTAAGCTGTAAATTATTTTCAGAAATGAAAGGCAATAAAGTCAGATGAATGAAGCTGTGGTGATAAGATCTTTAGATTATGTCATTTGTAACTGTAAAAAATGGCCTCTGCATTAAATGAGTAATAATTCTTCCAAACTTTTGATTCAGGGACCGAGGAGGAGGTGCTCAATAAATACATACAAATAAATACTGTATGTCCACAAAAGTGGTATGGCATATTTTATACTTTATCCATTCAGTCATAAGTATGGTGCTCTAAATATAGAAAGAATTCTTGTCCCAAAGCCAAATATCTATATTAACTGACAACGTCGTACAATGGAAACATGAATGAAATTATTTTTGATGGCCCAACCTGCATCTATACAAAACTGGTGCATTTATACCATATATTTTCTAAAATTTTAAATACAGTTCATGCCATAAATCAGGTCTTTTGGGGTAATTTGTTAATATATTAGAAATAGACCCTTGTGTTAAATGGTCTAGTCCAAACGCAACACCAAATACTACTGTGTTCTGCTTGAATGTTTGAAATCATAATGTGTCAAAAACTCATAAAATAAAAGAAATGTAAAAAAAAACAACAAAAAAAAACACTATTCTAGAATTTGTTTTATTGTTATAAATTTGTTTTTCCGGGGACCGGACTGGGGTGACTGCTGATATCTATCAGCAGGCACCCCGTGCAAATGCCCAGGGGGGTCATTAGACCCCCCCCCCCCCCCATGTTTGTGATTGGCGCAAATCGCAAGTGACCCGGTGACCCGGAATATAAGGGGGATCGCAGGTGTCTAAGACACCCACGATCCCCCTGAACCAATAGGAGTGAGGTGGCAGGGGTGCCACCCCTCCTATCCCTGCTATTGGTGGTCTAGACGCGACCACCAATAGCAGATCGGGGGCGGGGGGGGTTTACTTTTGTTTCCCCCCGTTCTGCCCACCCACAATCGGCAGGGCAGAACGGGGAAAACGAAGAGAAGCTGCGCCGAAGGTCACTTACCCGTCCGGAGGCAGCGGAGCGACGGTGATCGGCGGGCGGCGACGGAGATCTGCAGGCGGCGTGCGGCAGAAGAGGAATGCTCCCTGGATGCGACGGAAGCCGGTGAGTTGCCTAGCAACATCTAGAGGGCTACTGTCTGAGACCACTATAGTGGTCTCTAGACTGTAGCCCTCCAGATGTTGAAAAACTACAACTCCCAGCATGCCCACACAGCTGTTTGCTGGGAGTTGTAGTTTTGCAACAGCTGGAGGCACACTGGTTGGAAAATACTGAGTTAGGTAACAGAACCTAACTGAAGGTTTTCCAACCAGTGTGCCTCCAGCTGTTGCAAAACTACAACTCCCAGCATGTACTGACAGACCGTGCATGCTGGGAGTTGTAGTTTTGCTATAGCTGGAGGCACACTGGTTGGAAAATACTGAGTTAGGTAACAGAACCTAACTGAAGGTTTTCCAACCAGTGTGTCTCCAGCTGTTGCAAAACTACAACTCCCAGCATGCACGGTCTGTCAGTACATGCTGGGAGTTGTAGTTTTGAAACAGCTGGAGGTTTGCCCCCCCTCAATGTGAACGTACAGGGTACATTCACACAGGCGGGTTTACAGTAAGTTTCCTGCTTTAGGTATGAGCTGCGGCAAATTTTTTGCCGCAGCGCAAATTCCTAGCGGGAAACTCACCGTAACACGCCAGTGCGAATGTATCCTAAAAACACTACACTACACTACACTAACACCTAATAAAGAGTAAAACACAACATATACACCCCCTTACACTGTCCCCCCCAATAAAAATGAAAAACGTATTGTACGGCAGTGTTTCCAAAACGGAGCCTCCAGCTGTTGCAAAACAACAACTCCACGCATTACTGGACAGCCTCTGACTGTCCAGGCATGCTGGGAGTTTAGCAACAGCTGGAGGCACCCTGTTTGGGAATCACTGGCGTAGAATACCCCAATGTCCCCCCTTATGCAATCCCTATTTTAGTCCTCAAATGCGCATGGCGCTCTCTCACTTCGGAGTCCTGTCGTATTTCAAGGAAACAGTTTAGGGCCACATATGGGGTATTTCCGTACTCGGGAGAAATTGCACTACAAATTTTGGGGGCAATTTCTCCTTTTACCACTTATGAAAAGGAAAAGTTGGGGTCTACACCAGCCTGTTAGTGTAAAAAAAAAATGTTTACACTAACATGCTGGTGTTGCCTTTTACTTTTTATTTTCACAAGAGGTAAAAGGAAAAAGAGACCCCCAAAATTTGTAATGCAATTTCTCCTGAGTATGGAAATACCCCATATGTGGGCGTAAAATGCTCTGTGAGTGTACAACAAGGCTCAGGAGGGAGAGCGCACTATGTACATTTGAGGCCTAAATTGGTGATTTGCGCAGGGGTTGCTGATTTTACAGCGGTTCTGACATAAACCCAAAAAAATAAATACCCACATGTGACCCCATTTTGGAAACTACACCCCTCACGGAATGTAACAAGGGGTACAGTGAGCATTTACGCCCCACAAGTGTTTGACAGATTTCACAGTGGTCAGTGAAAATGGAAAATGTAATTTTTTGGTTTGCACAGCCCACTGTTCCAAAGATCTGTCAAACGCCAGTAGGGTGTAAATGCTCACTGTACCCCTTATTACATTCCGTGAGGGGTTTAGTTTTCAAAATGGGGTCACATGTGGGGGGGTCCACTGTTCTGGCATCATGGGGGGCTTTGTAAATGCACATGGCCCCCGACTTCCATTCCAAACAAATTATCTCTCTAAAAGCTCAATGACGCTCCTTCTCTTCTGAGCATTGTAGTTCGTTCGCAGTGCACTTGACGTCCAAACATGGGGTATTTCCATACTCAGAAGAAATGGGGTTACAAATTTTGGGGGGCATTTTCTCCTATTACCCCTTGTAAAAAAGTAAAATTTGGGGAAAAAAACTGCATTTTAGTGAAAAAGAATTTTTTTTTCATTTACACATCCGACTTTAACAAAAAGTTGTCAAACACCTGTGGGGTGTTAAGGCTCACCATACCCCTTGTTACGTTCCTTGAGGGGTGTAGTTTCCATAATAGTGTGCAATGTGGGGGGTTTGCTGTCCTGGCACTATAGGGGCTTCCTAAATGGGACATGCCCCCCAAAAACCATTTCAGAAAAACTCACTCTCCAAAATCCCCTTGTCGCTCCTTCCCTTCTGAGCCCTCTATTGCGCCCGCCAAACACTTGACATACACATATGAGGAATTTTTTTACTCAAGAGAAATTGGGTTACAAATTTTGAGAGGATTTTTTTCCTTCAAAAACTGGGTCTACAAGAACATGCGAGTGTAAAAAATGAAGATTTTGAATTTTCTCCATCACTTTTCTGCTATTCCTGTGAAACACCTAAAGGGTTAACACACTTACTGAATGTAATTTTGAATACTTTGAGGGGTGCAGTTTTTATAATGGGGTCATTTATGGGGTATTTCTAACCCTTGTTAGAAAAGTGTTAGAAAAGTGTCACTTCTAGAACATTTTATAAAGCAGACTGATAACTGACATGCTAATATCTAAGTAAAATTTAATTTACATAAAACATTTTATGAAAAAATCACAAGAGTTTAAACTGTACAAAATATTTATTATTTATGAAATGATATATAAAACTTTCATTATGCATTATGTTATGTATAAAAAAAATCTACGGAAAAACGGATGATTTGGAATTCTTAAGACAATACAACAATAGAATTTTTTTTTTTACATTGCTTAATTTTTTCTTAAGAAGACAATACAACAATAGAAAAAAAATCACAGTGAATCACATAACATCTTCTTCCCTCTTCCTGTCTCCAAGACACCCTTCACAGAATTCCCTAAATTCAGCCCCCTTTTCCCTATTTCTTAATTTTTTTGACTTTACTCACTTTTACACAATGTATTTTGGTAAGCATAACTTGGGATTGTGTTGTTAATTTGTAAAGAAGTTACTATCTCCTGCTCTTTTTAAAGCATGATTTATGTCAGACCCCCCATAGTTTGTCACAAACTTTGTCAGAATTTAAGATGTCAGTAAGTTTCCGAGAGGATGCGAGTAATATAG
Organism: Hyla sarda; assembly: GCF_029499605.1. Taxonomy (NCBI): domain Eukaryota; kingdom Metazoa; phylum Chordata; class Amphibia; order Anura; family Hylidae; genus Hyla; species Hyla sarda. The sequence continues at coordinate 220,617,796 of NC_079189.1, forward strand.
TGATAGCGAGTAATAGTGATACTTAACTCACCGACAGTCACTGAAGACAAGCAGTCAGCCTAGTGATAAGCACCTGTTACTATCTCACAAATTTACTTTAAGGCATCACTTTTACTACTGCAACTTTTAACCCCGTGTGGTAGATGTGTTTTAATCAGACACCTGTCTTCACTGTGAGCAGACTAAACAAACAGGGATACAAAAGTGTAGAGAGCATAGTGTTTTTCGTTTTAACTGAGGCTCCCATCTGTTAAGAAGTTATTGTCTGTGAAAATGTTCCTCAAGCTGGGGAGGTAGAGCTATTACAGACTGGACTGCCCTCTTTTGCCTCATAAAAGTTCTCTTTAGCATTTCCTTTTATTCCCTGGCCCTTATGGTCTGATTTATTCATTGGTTTCACCTCTCCTTCCCTCCCCCTTTGGTTCATGAGGAGGGCCTCGTTTTCTTCTGTCCTTTTGGGGGGTCATGTCTTTTCAGTCACTCAAACAATATCCGCTGCTGGCATCTGCTTCCAGATCCAATCAGCCATATTGTGATCACATCCTGACAGGGGATTGTTCCTCCTTTTGCTTGGCTTTGTTGCCAATTTCATGGCATGTATTGCTCCATGTTTTGTGCTTCATGAAGCTGTCAGAGGAATAAAAGTAGCCTGACCAGGGTCGTAGTAAAAGGGGTGGGAATAAGACAACCACCAAAATGTTGGGCAGGCCACCCACAGTACATGCTCACAGGACACATACATGGAACCGCCCTACCACAGGCATGCAAAGAGAGAGTCAGACAACCTCACCATAGTATTTAATTGGCACCCTGCCGAGGGGCTTTATATTCTTCTATTGAGGAGTCAACACTTTTACAAGAAGTCATTAGCTTTTTTCTATAATAAAGAAATAGAACAATTTGTCCGTCATTTACCCAATTTATGTTTAGTAAAATGTTAACAGTTTAACCACTTAGATAATAAATATACAGTCAATCCCAATTGCAAATGAGATTATTATAACAGGAGGATAATATCCCTCACTTTACATCTCCATACTAACTGACAGCTAAATTGAAGAATGCGTGGGATTATTTTCTCAAGGAACATCAGGGCTGTTATCAGTGCCGGCCATACTACTGTATGCTGTATAATAAATATATATATATTTTTTTTTACGATAAAAATTCTCGGGTAACATTAATTTATTTGACTTTATATTACTGGGGTTCTGTATGAAAACTACGGCCATTAAACTTATTTGCACTAGGTAGTAGGGAGATTTATCAAAACCTGTGCAGAGAAAAAGCAGTGGAGTGGCCAATAGCAACCAATCAGATTGCTTCTTTCATTTTTCAGCAGCATTTAAAAAAATTAAAGATTCAATCTCAATGGTTGCTATGGGCAATAGCACCACTATTTCTCTATATTGGTTTTGATAAATCTCCCTTAAAGGGGTACTCCGGTGGAAAACTTTTTTTTTTTTTTTTTTTTTTTAATCAACTGGTGCCAGAAAGTTAAACAGATTTGTAAATTACTTCTAATTAAAAAATCTGAATCCTTCCAGTACTTATTAGCTGCTGAATACTACAGAGGAAATTATTTTCTTTTTGGAACACAGTGCTCTCTGCTAACATCACAGGCACAGTGCTCTTGCTGACATCTCTGTCCATTTTAGGAACTGTCCAGAGCAGCATATGTTTTCTATGGGGATTTTCTCCTACTCTGAACAGTTGAAGCATTTTTATTTCAATGGGCAGAGGAAACCAGATGCTGATGAACCTTTTTAGCATGAGAACAAAACATTAGATTGTCATCTGGTCCTGCAGAAATTGACAGGATCAGCATAGATATATCCAACCAGTATGAACATCTTAAAGGGGTACTCCACTTTATAAAAAGGAATGGGGAGGGGGATCTGGCCCTTAGGACACCCTGCCATGTCCTGTATGAGGTCTGGCTCTCATCAAAGGGATGAAAGGTCCACCACTTTTCCACAGTGCGCTCCAGCCTCCACCATTGAAGATGGACTGGTGCTAAATAGAAGTGACAGCCTGCTCAGCAAATCATCATGATTGGTCGAGATGGGACCCCTTCTCAATTGGTTAATGGCTGAGTGTGCTGCTACTTCTATTCAGCACCAGTGCGCCCCCTTTGTATAGGGTCTTAAGAAGGTGGAGTACCCACTACAATTTGTCAGACAGTCAAGAATATAAACATTTTAGGTTTTAAATTGTCATAATATAGGGGGAGATTCATGAAGACTTGTGCTGAGGGAAAGTTGACCAGTTGCCCATAGCAACAATCAGATTGCTACTTTAATTTTTTCAGAGGCCTTTTCAAAAATGAAAGAAGCAATCTGATTGGTTGCTATGGGCAACTGGTTGACATTTCCTCTACACAAGTTTTGATAAATCTCCACCATAGTCTCCTACATCTCCTAACGGAAGCTGAAGCTCCTGGGTCCCAATGCAAAACCTTTATCAGTGGTTTTCTTGGCCAATTCAATTGATGGTCCATCTTTATCAGTTGCTGATTATCTGGGGGCTGATATCCCCAGCTTTTTGACACCTGTGCTACACATTGAATAGGGCTGAAAGGAGTTGCCCATGTTCACTGTGCAGTGGCCTGGTCCGGTTACTTCAGCTCAGCGTTGTTCACTTAAGGTTAGGTTGCTGCCACTTCATAATAAATGGATTAAATTGTTTCTGGCCCTATTCACTGTGTAGTGCAAGCAGCAAACAACTCATTGTCGGGGTTGCTGGATAATCTGTCAATCATATTAGTCCGGAAATCACCAATAATTTCTCTATATCTGAGAAAAGGTTGATACCCTGTACAACACCAAAGCACTTACATTGAAAGGGGTTGCCCAAGTTAGAGACAAAATAACACCTGCTGGCGTGAAAAAATAACAAATGATGCTATACTCACCTTTCTGAGCATTGCACTACCACTGCCCAGGCGCCGGCAGCCAATCACTGGCCCTTGTGGTCCCAAGCCAGCTACCACTGAGGCGTTTGCAGGGTGACTGTTTGCAGGGTTCCTCTGCTTTGTCATCAGGGTGAGGCCATGTTCACATGTCAGAATTTCTGTGCCGGATTCCGAATTGGAATCGGGCACAGAGATTCCGCTGCAGCAGAGTCCCGTTAAATTAAATTAGTGCGCACTCCTGTGAGGTCCTAGCCCCGTAGATTGCGGAATGCCCGCACGGAGACTCTCCGTGCCGACATTCCGTTGTGTGAACATAACATTGACAGGCAAAGCACTTAATGCAGGGAAGTAAACAAAGGGGGAGGATTTGAGCAGCAGCATTGGACACAGCAAGGATAAAAAGGGAAATGCTTTGTTATTTTGTCATCCCAGCAGGCTGTCATTTAAAAAAAAATAACTTTATCTATATTTAAGCAACCGATATGGGCCTCATCTTATATCCTAACTGATACATCAAAATTTTTTGGGAATGTGATGATAAAACCTAAACTTTTACTGTAAAATACAGCATGAACATAGAATTCTTGTACTGTACTGTAATCCCAACAACAAAGAAAGTTCCAGGCATACGTTATGTTGCAGAGCGGGTACAATGAGAAACTGTAGTGCATCACATAAGAGGTTATAATTCAAATATCACAAATAATTTCACATAAAAGAGATTATATAATTGTTTCATATCTAAGTTATCGTTCTCATAAATTCATTTATTAAATAATAACATAAACCATAAAATGTTTCAGATCTTATTGCATAATTTTTTTAATTTGTTTATGCAAAAGTAATAGTAACACAAGCATTGTGCTTAGAGTTTTCTTGAAATATATCAACTGGGAACAGCTGGTTCTTAGGGAGATAATGAAACCTATGTAATTTTATTACACTAAATGGTTGATTCCATGCTATCAAAGCATTTACAGGGAATCTCAGCTCTAGATCAGGCTCAGAGTGTCAAAGTGGCTGTGCTGCAGGATGCCAAGGGATAGCCATCCAGCATACACTACTCCCTACGTCTGGATGTTTACTCTGAAATCCTACAGGATTTTAGACCAAAACACAGTTTTCTTTTACTGTGGGAGATGTTTAAAAGACCTGGGCAATCTCTGCAGTCCGAGATTAACAAGATCAGGAGATGTACAGAATTTCCCTTAGACTTGCATTGGACATTAGGCAAAAATCCACCTTCACATAAGGGGGTGGGTTAGGGTATATTTTTAGTTGGCATTTAACCCCTTGTCGCAAATGGACGTTCATTAACATCCATCTGCAGCTCCCGAGGTATGACGCGCGCTCAGCAGGTGAGCGCGCATCATACCCAGTGGGTCCCGGTTGCTATAGGCAACCAGGGCCCACGGCTAATGCCGGACATCACCGAATCGGGCTGATGTCCGGCATTAACCTTTTAGATGTGGCGATCAAACTTGATCACCGCATCTAAAATTAGAGTAAGCATTGCTGGTTAGCTCAGTGGTGCTGTTCGGGACGCGGCCTCCAGAACAGCTTGCAGGAAGCAAGGAGGATCCCTACCTGCCTCTTTGCTGTCCGATCGCCAAATAACTGCTCCGTGCCTGAGATCCAGGCAGGAACAGTCGAGCGGCGATAACACTGATGAGTGCCATTCTATTGCATGGCAGTGATCAGTGTAGGAAACCAGTGTGTGCAATGTTATAGTCCCCTATGAAAATAAAGTGTTAATAAATGTGATTTAACCCCTTCCCTAATAAAAGTTTGAATCACCCCCCTTTTCCCATTTAAAAAATAAAACTGTGTAAATAAAAATAAACATATGTTGTATCATTGCCAAAATAGCGTATTTTAGGTCACTTTTTATACTATAAAAAATTAATAAATCAAAAAGTCTGATCAAAACAAAAATGGTACGATAAAAACTTCAGATCATAGAGCAAAAAATGAGCCCCTTATATGGAAAAATGTAAAAGTTATAGGGGTCAGAAAAGGACATTTTTCAACGTATTAATTTAGGTGCATGTAGTTATAATTCTTTTTTTAGTAGTAAAATAAAATCAAACCTATATGAATTGGGTATCCTTGCGACCGTATAGACCTACAGAATAAATATAAGGTGCAATTATTACCAAAAACTGCACTGCGTAGAAACAGAAGCCGTAGATTTTGTAGTGAAATTATTAATGGTATTGGGTATCCTTGCGACCGTATGGACCTACAGAATAAATATAAGGTGCAATTTTTACCAAAAACTGCACTGCGTAGAAACAGAAGCCATAGATTTTGTAGTGAAATTATTAATGGTATTACAAAGTAAAATTGTTGGCGCAAAGAACAAGCCCTCATATGGATTTTTAGGGGGAAAATTGAAAGTGTTATCATTTTTAGCAGGTGACGAGGAAAAAACTAAAGTGCAATAATGAAAAATCACCAAAGAGGGAATGGGTTAAATAACACGGACCAAGTTTGAATAAAATATCTCCAGCTATTTTGAAGTTATGCTAAAACTTACATCCATAACTTTATATATATATATATATATATATATATATATATATATATATATATATATACACATTGTATGAATAAGTACAAAAAAATTGTGAATATTTGTCAATGACAAAAATATGTAATGACAAACTGGAAAAATTTAGATATTATTAACAAAGTAACATAGTTCATAAGGTTGAAAAAAGACCAGAGTCCATCACATTCAACCTATACCCCTAATGAGTCCAACACAAATCTTTGGAGCTGGTAACACTATTAAAGATCTCCTAACAGACCTATGGGAATAAAGAAGGTATCACACCACCCCTCTCCAAATCTGTATATGTATATACATTTACTATTCAACAAATACAATGTTCCATTGATATTTTGAGGACAATGAACTGATTTATCGGGGTGTTTAAGTTTTATTTACATGTACTAGGAATACGGCTCCTAGCGGGAGGCCAATAAAAGGCAATAAAAGACAGCTTTGTGTTCTATATGTATATGTGAGTGAGTGTGTGTTAAACAATTTCACGGACATCTGTCACGCACAGTTAACTTTGCATTGTTGCATTTTAAGTTGTGGGCCTGGTCTTGGCCGGCAGTGATAAAGTAGATGGCAGTTTAGGAAAAGCCACTGGATAACAGAGCATGAATCATAAAACGCACTGCTGTGTTGCAATACCCAAGTTCATTCAATGCAAAGGAACCATGCAGAGGATCTTTATCCCCAGCTAATTATGTGGAAACGTCTAAGACAATAAAGCATCTGGTGGTCTTTCTCCCCCAATTCAATTTTTCTCAATATTGTGACAGGAGAAAGCATTGTGTCTTTCCCAGGGTAGTTACTGTGAAGAGGAGCAGAAGCAGGGGTCAGAGAAGAGCAAATAGATGAATTTATAACATTTATTTATTTGTTCCCTTTGTATTGTTCAAATCAGGACTCCCCAAACCCCTTTACTTTAGAGTTTTCAGACCACCATATCTTCTCCAGTGAGGCTGAAATCTTATTATTTTATCCACGATGCCACCCAAATGATGGCCTTTCTATTCTGTTCTGGGGATTAATAGACACGACCTTTAATGGCTCTTTTTATAACAAAGAGTTTATTCATGAAACATTATGTTTTTCTATATGTTAGAAGTAGTTAAATTATGAAAGTTATTGTAATGAATTTATCTCAACAAATAGATCTATTAGATATGGGCTTTATTAGTACTCAATTTCCCCTTCTATTTTTGGACTTAAATAAATTAATAAATGCCAAAGGATCTCAACAGCCTTATTACATTACATTCTGTTACAATACATACTCTTTTTTTTACTTATTAAAGTTCACACTTTTTCCTGCTTTTAATCCAAAAATGAGTGTTGATTAATTTCTTTATTTCTTTATAAGGATCACTTTTCCTATAGTAGACCTTCAAAGGCCTTCTGCCTTTAGTCATCACAGGAACTTACTGCACACTATACTATTATTGTGTTGAACGTATAAACACGGTATGCAATTAGCTCTTAAAGGGGTACTCCAGTGGAAACGTTTTTTATATCAACTGGTGTCAGAAACTTAAAAAGATTTATAAATTACTTCTATAAAAAAAATCTTGATCCTTCCAGTACTTATCAGCTGCTGTATGCTCTAGAGGAAGTTGTGTAGTTCTTTCACAGTGGTCTCTGCTGCCACCTCTGTCCGTGTAAGGAACTCTCCGGAGCATGAGCAAATCCCCATAACAAACCTTTCCAGCTACGGACAGTTGCTGACATGGGCAGAGGTGGCAGCAGAGAGCACTGTGTTAAGACTAGATAGAACTACACAACTTCCTCCAGGTCATACAACAAATCTACTTAACTTTCTGCCACCAGATGATTTGAAAACATTTGTTTTCTGCCAGCGTACCCCTTTAAGCTCCCCTAGAGATGGCTGTCTCTGGTTGAACACCTAGCTAAAACCAACACAACAAAACGTTTACTGAAAAGAATTGCACCTTTTTTTTACTCGGTTTTAGTAAAAATAATGACCAAAATGTGGATAAAAAACAGGCCAAAAATGAGACCCAAAATTTTCTGTGTGAAATCAGCCTTATGGTTCCATTGTTTAGCATGTACCTGGAGTAAACAAAAATAAGTATGACTATGTTGAGTCTGCTCATCCCTATGACCACCATCTACCAGCAATCTGTCTTATCGCTTCCAGATTCTTCTCAGTATCTCATATGTAGAGAAGTGCTTGCAATCTATTTACTATGATCATTACCCATTCTCATCTTCATTTCATTAAATGAGACACTCTTTAGGATGTACAGCTTTGGCAGTGATGAATTAACCTCCTGCTGCCGCTCTACATACTGAAGCCTGATCAATAATTAAAATAATTAAAGTCATTTGTGTCATTAAAACAGCACATTTTATGGAATCCCCACTTTTACACTTTACTGTTTATTTCCATTCGGGTGGAGGGTGTAAATAGTGGTGTGGTGTCAGGGTGACAAATTACTACGTGACAATATTCAGACAATTAATCATTACCATCCTTCAGTCCTGACTAAGTGTCAATGAAGTCAAAATGAAAATTTTTTGATCTAAAAAACAAGAAAATAATGTAATTAAAATTATTTTAAAAATCTTTTTATTATTTTCATTTTTCTTATTATTTGCAAGAGGAAACAAGTCTGAGAAGACCAATTCTGGTATATGGATCTCAATGGTCGTAAAAAGGAGCAACATTATACATTTTGATATGTGGCCCTCCCTGTCTGAGGGGGGAGGCTTTGTTCACAATGATCTCATGGATTACATTTTTACAAGATTTATACAAATATGGAAAATCTGTCATGATCTTTTTGATGTCCTGCAATGATTAGTTATTTTTTCTTTATCCCTATTTAGTTTTAATGGGTCAACATCATTACATTACAGTAAAACAAAGCAGCCTGTTACTTTGACTGTAAGAGCTCATTCACATTGCTGTCGTGCTCCGGTATATGGTGCTTCATCAGCCAATCCATTGGAAAAACGGGGAGAAAAAAATAGTGCATGCACTTTTTTTCTACACTAATGTCTGGTAAAAAACCCGATCCCAGATAAACCAAATTTAAAGCCTTGACTCACTGGAACCCAGTGGTGGTTTAAGTTCTCTGGGACTAGAAAACTACTATTAATACTACTACTATTATTTGCAAATGAAGTGAACTTTGCAAAATTGACTGACCTACCGAAAATTCTTCAAGGATTTAGCAATATAAAATCCCAGAGCAAAATAAAAAGAACTACAGTTATCCCTAAACTCAGATAGGCTGCACACTCAGGTCCTGAGCAGTGGTTGTCATGACCCACTTGAGAACCTGTACAGGCATCTACATGCAGTTACTCCTGGTAGAGTGTCTATACAGCTTAAAACAAACACTGTTCTGGACCTGAATAAATTAGCAAATTTCAGAGTAACCTACACGAAGACCCCAATGGACTTGTAGTGGTTGGAGAAGGCTTTTGATAATACTGTTGACTCCTCCTTTTCGATCAAAATTTTTGGATTTTTAGTTTTTGCCCAGAATGTAGCTTTATCAATACTGATCTTACCTCTGTGTAAAGAAACACCTACATGGTGCACACCAGATTTCTTACAGAAAATGTTGTGATTATCCAAGTCAATGGAATTTGATTGCAGAATTTTATCGTCTTGCAGCAGAGACTTCAGATGAAGTAGAGCTTGCAGGTTTTTTTTTAGATTTTTTTAGAATTTTCTGCAACAAACCTTCCATGTGTGAACTTAGCCTAATATTTTCAGGATTTCCTCCAAACAAGCAGATGAAGTTGTTCCTGATCCATACAGGCTGGAACTGGCCTAAAATAAAAGGCTAAAATGTATTTACCCATAAATCTGCTACCACTCCAGTGCCACCACAGCTCCACCTCAGCTGGAACTCCAGAGACCCCATGGGGCCTGCTGAGATGATGTCACATATATTGTTCCCCTGATGCTGCAGCCAATCATGTATGTTTGCATATACATGGAGAGATTTATCAAAACCTGTGCCGAGAAAAAGTTGACCAGTTGCCGGTAACAACCATCAGACCAGATCACTTCTTTTATTTTTTAGAAGTCTTTTAAAAAAAATTAAGGAAGTCTTCTGATTGGTTGCTATGGGCAACTGGTCAACTGTTTCTCTGCACAGGTTTTGATTACATATTCCTAACAGTACCTGAGTGCTGAGGCTGGTGATTGACTGCAACTTCATGTGAACAATGTAAACAATGACATTTCAGCTGACCCAGCCCTGAAGCAGTGAAGAATCTACAGCTGAGTTAAGTTTTTGTTTTCTATTTTAGCCCTGTTCAAGTCTATGTGCAATTTTCCAAAAAGTCAGTTTTGAAAATATGGAATACCAAGTGAAGAATAAGCAGTAATCCTAATCCTAAATTTACCACAAAATAATTTACTTAATTAACACAAGAGTCTGGATATAAACATTAGTGATGAGTGGCAGGGGCTATATACAAATTTGCGATATTTCGCAAATATATGGACGAATATTCGTCCTATGTTTGCAAAATTCACATATTCGCTATGTTCGTTCTCTTTTTTTTTCATGTGAAAATTCGTAATAAAATTTCTTTCGCCTATAAGAAGGGAGGGATCAGTGTCCAGTCTCATGTCACTATATTCTAAATATTTGCGAAATCGCGAAGTGCCGATATTCGCAGTAAAATTTGCATTTCGAATATTTGCGCTCAACACTAATAAACATGTGACTTCAAGTCCTGAATTTCTACGGAGTAACAGACTTGCAGAATGGGGTGTAAAAATATAAAAGAATTGTTGAGAAAAGCTGCTCATTCATGTCAGGAGGTGTTCTTAGCCCTGCTAAGCTACAGAGCAGCTAGAAGCAGGCAGATCTCCAGCTGAATTATTCCTGAGAAGAGACATAAAGACAAAATGACCTGCAGTGGAACACCAAAACCCTTAAATGAGTACTTTGTTACTCCAGCCGGAGCCCAGGATCGCGACGTCACGACAACGCCCCCTCATGATGTCACAGCCACGCCCCTCTATTCATGTCTATGGGAGGGGTTTGCCAGGCAACACGCCACCACCCATAGACATGCATGGAGGGGGCCTGGCATCACGATGGGGCTTGGCTGTGACATCATGACCACAGCCGCAGGAACCCGGCATTTGTACGCCGGGTACTGCAGGAGATCACAGAGGGGGCCCCAGCAGTGGGACCCTCACAATCAGACATCTTATCCCCTACCATTTGGATAGGGGATAGATATCTAGCAGCAAAGTACCCCTTCAAGGACGGACATAAGAATTTAGAATAGATCTGCAGAATGGATTGATCCTTTATGCTTAAAGCAAAAAAAAAATTATAATAAGGTGGAATAGTAGACTGTTAAAAAACAATTACAAAAATACAGAATATGCTGCAGTTAGAGCAGAGGCAATGTAGCCTGTTAAAGAAAGAAGAAGACTACAACAGGATTTACATGGAGAAGCACTTACCTGTGCATGCTTATCGGACAAGTGGCAAACAAGAAAAAGTTAAGAACCACAGAAACAATTGCAATATGTACAGATAATAAATACCAACAACCGGATTAACATCTCAGAAACCGAGCAGAATAATATCCCTTCCAGACAAGCAGATGATAACACTGCTTCAACTTCCACAATAGATAAAGTTCAATAGGCAGCTACCAAAAAATGTGTCCGCCACAGTCTATATCAGTGATTCCCAACCGGGTTCCCCGGAACTCCATTGAGAACTCCCAGGGGTTCTGCGGGCTCCAGCAGGTAATTTTTATTTATTTATTTTAATCTCCTGCCCCTGCCTGTGCGCCTGTGAATCATGGAGGCGCAGGGGGGAAGGGAAGCCTGCTTGCACACATACGTCTCCCTCCCCCTGTGGCGCCGTGAGTGAGTCACAGACATGTATGCCGGGAAGGGGAGAAATGCTGGGGATGGTGCGTCGGCCCTCCTGGACTATCTTCCTGCCGGCCCCCTGGACTATCTTCCCGCCGCCTCCCCTGGACTATCTTTCCGACTGCCCCGCTGATTTTCTTCCCACTGCCCCCCCCCCCCCACCAGATTATTTTCCCGCTGGCCCCCCGGATTATCTTCCCGGCCCGCCTGATTCTACCCGGCCCCCTGGACGGCTTAGCTCAGCTTAATTAAGGTAATGTAACCTCTCCCCTCTGTCACCACTGTCCAACCCCCTTTGTTTGCCATCTTGTCTGCCCCTGTCACCCATGTTCACCACCCCTCTGACCACCCCCCAATCTACCCTCCTGACCAATGTCCAACCTCCACTATTTACCCCTCTGTCCCTTTGTCACCCTTCTCCCCCCCCCCACTGTTACCCCATTGTCACTCCTGTTCACCCCTCTTTCACCCCCTATACCCTCTTGTGACCCATGCACACTCTTGTACACCCATAAATTACCCATGTACACCCCTCTACATCCCTCTTTCACCCATGTACACCCCTCTACACCCCCAACACCTCTCTGTCACCCATGTACACCCATCTGTCACCCATGTACACCCCACTGTCACCTCTGTCACCCATGTACACCCCTCTGCCACCCATGTACACCCCTCTACACCCCTCTGTCACCCATGTATACCACACCCCTCTACACCCCCAACACCCCACTGTCACCAATGTACACCCCTCTACACCCCCCAACACCCCTCTGCCACCCATGTAGACACACCTGTCACCCATGTAGACCCACCTGTCACCCATGTGCACCCATCTGTCACCCATGTACACCCATCTGTCATCCATGTACACCCCTCTGTCACCCATGTACATTCCTCTGTCATCCATATACACCCCTCTGACACCCATGTACACCCCTCTGACACCCATGTACACTCCTCTACACCCCCAACAGCCTTCTGCTACCCATGTACACCCCTCTGTCACACATGTCATCCATGTTCACCACCCCTCTGGCCACCCTCCAATCTACTTCCCTATCACCAATGTCCAACCCCCACTATTTACCCCTCTGTCCCTTTGTCACCTCTCTCCACCCCTCTGTTACCACCTTGTCACTCCTGTCCACCCCTTTTTCACACCCTACACCCCCCTTTCACCCATGTACGCTCTTCTACACCAACTGTCACCCATGTACACCCCTCTACACCCATCTGTCACCCATGTACACCCCTCTACACCCCTCTGTCACCCATGTACACCCCTCTACACCCTCAACACCCCTCTGTCACCAATGTACACCCCTCTACACCCCCAACAGCCCTCTGTCACCCATGTACACCCATCTGTCACCCATGTACACCCCTCTGTCACCTCTGTCACCCATTTACATCCCTCTGTCACCCACGTAAACCCCTCTGCCACCCCTGTACACCCCTCTGTCTCCCATGTACACTTCTCTACACCCCCCAACATCCCTCTGTCACCCATGTACACCCATCTGTCACCCATGTACACCCCTTTGTCACCCATGTACACTCTTCTACAACCATCTGTCACACACTACACCCCTCTGTCACACACTACACCCCTCTGTCACACACTACACCCCCCTCTGTCACCCATATACACTCAGCTACACCCCCAACACCCTTCTGTTACCTTTGTAAACCCCTCACACATGTACACTTCTCTACACACCTGTCACCCATGTACACCTTCCTGCACCCCTCTGTTACCCCTTTACACCTATACGCCCCTGTATTCCCCCTCACTTGTAAAAGGGTAATCTGGAGGCTGATGCATGAAAAGTACGGAGCCTAATAGGTTTGTTTTGCAAGTTTAACGGTGAAGAATTGTGGCTGGAAGAAATCGTCATGATGGCCCAGACCAGATTGAGAAGAGAAGAAAACGAAGCTGATTTTGAAGACATCACTTGTCACTGAGTTGTGAAATATTGTGCATTGCATTGTGGCTGTTTCCTTTTCTTTTTTTTTTTTTTGCTCATCAACTTAGGGTTTCCCCACGAAACGTATTTTTTTCGACGGGTTCCCCAAGCCGAAAAAGATTGGGGAACACTGGTCTATATAGATATGTCATTGACAAATAAAAAAAGAACAACAAAAACAAAAAAACTGCAAGATATGTTACAAATGTTAACATACTGTTGAATCAATTCATTGCTATAATATAACCCTAAAATGACCAAACAATGTTCTTCCTTTTTTATTGTATTTTTCTATTTTTATATCAACATACCTAAAGTATGTAAGGGCAATTTTTTTGCAAAAATTGTACTTTTCAATTGCATAATTTTGGGGTATATACGGCTTTTGTTTTTTTTTATTGTTTTTTTGGAAGGTAGATTAACAACATGCAACAATTCTGGTGTGGTCTTTACTTTTTTTTTACAGTGTTCACCTAATGGGAAAAAAATTAAGAAACTTTTATAGTTCAGGTCTTCACACATGTAGCAGTACCAAGTATATGTAGCATTACATTTTTTTTCTTTGGAAGGGGAAATAATGTATTTTTATTTTTGGGTGTTATAGGTGGGAGATTGTTTAAAATAATACATTTAAGTTTTATGAGTCCCAACAGGACTTTGACATGCATTCTTTTGATCTCACGTATAATACACTACACTAGTACTATAAAGCTAACAGGCGACCTATCCATCCCTACCTGTGGTACAAATTAGTAGACACAAATACTTGGCATACAGGATATGGAATACGATGTATGCTCCAGTGATCATGGGGCCAGGGTGCCAATGGGATGACTGAACGAAACGCTTAGAAACCACTTAGATGCTACAATCACAATTTGACCATGGCAGCTAAAGGACTAAACTACAAGGATTTGTGGTTTCTGTGCTCCGGATAGTTAGAACAGGAACCCTGCACTCATGCAACAATTGAGCTTAAAGAGGCACTCCGGTGAAAACCTTTTTTCTTTTAAATCAACTGGTGGCAGAAAGTTAAACATATTTGTAAATTACTTATATTAAAAAAATCTTAATCCTTCCAGTTCTTATTAGCTGCTGAATGCTACAGAGGAAATTCTTTCTTTTTGGAACACTGATGACATCACGAGCACAGTGCTCTCTGCTGACATCTCTGTCCATTTTAGCAACCATGCATAGCAGATGTATGCTAAGGGCAGCATGGTGGCTCAGTGGTTAACACTGCTGCCTTGCAGTGCTGGGGATTTGGGTTCTAATCCCACTAAGGACAACAATAAATAACGTGTTATTATTATTATAATAACGTCAGCAGAGAGCACTGTGCTCGTATTGTCATCAGAGAGCATTCCAAAAAGAAAAGAATTTCCTCTGTAGTATTCAGCAGCTAATAAGTACAGGAAGGATTAAGATTTTTTAATAGAAGTAATTTACAAATATGTTTAACTTTCTGCCACCAGTTGATTTAAAAGAAAAAAGGTTTTCACCGGAGTACCCCTTTAACCACTTAAGGACCTAGGGCGTATGGATACGCCTTGACGTCCTGGTACTTAAGGACCCAGGGCGTATCCATACGCCCGTGGGAATTTCGGTCCCCGCCGCGCGCCGGGCGGGGACCGGGCCGGGGTGACTGCTGATATCAATCAGCAGGCACCCCGTGCAAATGCCCAGGGGGGTCATCAGACCCCCCCCCCCCGTCGGCGATCGGCGCAAATCGCAAGTGAATTCACACTTGCGATTTGCGCCGATTCCGGGTCATACGGGTCTATTGTGACCCGGTGACCCGGAATAGAAGGGGGATCGCGGTTGTCTAAGACACCCACGATCCCCCTGTAGGCATAGGAGTGAGGTGGCAGGGTTGCCACCCCTCCTATCCCTGCTATTGGTCTGCTATTGATCGTCAGAGGCGACGACCAATAGCAGACCGGGGGCGGGGGGGTTAACTTTCGTTTTCCCCGTCCTGCCCACCCACAATAGGCGGGGCAGAACGGGGAACCGAAGGGGACCGGGCGTCGACGTCCACTTACCCGTCCGGAGGCTGCGGCGACATTGATCGGCGGGCGGCGTCACGTGCGTCTGAAGAGGACGGCTGCCGGGATCCTACGGAAGCCGGTAAGTAGATCTGGAGTGCTACAGTCTGAGACCGTGGTCTCTAACTGTAGCCCTCCAGATGTTGCAAAACTAGAACTCCCAGCATGCCCAGACAGCTGTTTGGGCATGCTGGAATATGTAGTTTTGCAACAGCTGGAGGGCTGCAGTTTGAGACCACTATACAGTGGTCTCTAAACTATATCCCTCCAGATGTTGCAAAACTACAACTCCTAGCATGCCCACATAGCTGTTTGTTGTCTGGACATGCTGGGAGTTGTAGTTTTGCAACATCTGGAGGTCCACAGTTTGGAGATCACTGTGCTGTGGTCTAAAAACTGTAGCTCTCCAGATGTTGCAAAACTGCAATTCCCAGCATGCCCAGAAAGCAAACAGCTGTCTCTGCATGCTGGGAGTTGTAGTTGGGTACCTCCAGCTATTGCATAACTACATCTCCCAGCATGCCCTTCGGTGATTAGTACATGCTGGGAGTTGTAGTTTTGCAACAGCTGGAGGCACACTGGTTGGAAAATATTGAGTTAGGTAACAGAACCTAACTGAAGGTTTTCCAACCAGTGTGCCTCCAGCTGTTGCAAAACTACAACTCCCAGCATGCACGGTCTGTCAGTCTTGTACGGCAGGGTTTCCAAAACGGAGCCTCCAGCTGTTGCAAAACAACAACTCCCAGCATTTCTGGACAGCCACTGACTGTCCAGGCATGCTGGGAGTTTAGCAACAGCTGGAGGCACCCTGTTTGGGAATCACTGGCGTAGAATACCCCTATGTCCACCCCTATGCAATCCCTAATTTAGTCCTCAAATGCGCATGGTGCTCTCTTACTTCGGAGCCCTGTCGTATTTCAAGGCAACAGTTTAGGGTCACATATGGGGTATTTCCGTACTCGGGAGAAATTACACTACAAATTTTGGGGGGCTTTTTTTCCTTTTACCGCTTGTGAAAAGGAAAAGTTGGGGGCTACACCAGCCTGTTAGTGTAAATTTTTTTTATTTTTTTACACTAACATGCTGGTGTTGCCCCATACTTTTTATTTCCACAAGCGGTAAAAGGAAAAAAAGACCCCCAAAATTTGTAACACAATTTCTCCTGAGTACAGAAATACCCCAGATGTGGGCGTAAAATGCTCTGCGGGCGCACAACAAGGCTCAGGAGTGAGAGTGCACCATGTACATTTGAGGCCTAAATTGGTGATTTGCACAGGGGTGGCTGATTTTACAGCGGTTCTGACAAACGCAAAAAAAAAAAAAATACCCACATGTGACCCCATTTTGGAAACTACACCCCTCACCGAACGTGACAAGGGGTATAGTGAGCCTGAACACCCCACAGGTGTTTGACGAATTTTCATTAAAGTTGGATGGGAAAATGAAAAAAATTATATTTTTTCACTAAAATGCTGGTGTTACCCTAAATTTTTCATTTTCACATCCTGAAATAGGAAAAAAGCCCCCCCAAATTTGTAAACCCATCTCTTCTGAGTAAGAACATACCCCATATGTAAATTTAAAGTGCTCTGCGGGCGAACTACAATGCTCAGAAGAGAAGGAGCGCCATTGGGATTTTGTAGAGAAAATTTGTCCGGAATTGAAGGCCACATGTGTTTACAAAGCCCCCATAGTGCCAGAACAATGGACCCCCAACACATGTGACCCCATTTTGGAAACTACACCCCTCACGTAATGTAATAAGGGGTACATTGAGAATTTACGCCCCACAGATGTCTGACAGATTTTTGGAACAGTGGTCCGTAAAAATGAAAAATAAACTTTTTCATTTGCACAGCCCACTGTTCCAAAGTTCTGTGGGGTGTAAATACTCACTGCACCCCTTATTAAATTCTGTGAGGGGTGTAGTTTCCAAAATGGGGTCACATGTGGGGGGTTCCACTGTTCTGGCACCACGGGGGGCTTTGTAAACGCACATGGCCCCTGACTACCATTCCAAACTAATTCTCTTTCCAAAAGCTCAATGGCGCTCCTCCTCTTCTGAGCATTGTAGTTCGCCAGCAGAGCATTTTACGTCCTAACATGGGGTATTTCCATACTCAGAAGAAATGGGGTTACACATTTTGGGGGTCATTTTCTCCTATTACCCCTTGTAAAAATGTAAAATTTTGGGGAAAAACTGCATTTTAGTAAAAAAAAAAAATTTTTCATTTACACATCCAACTTTAACGAAAAGTCGTCAAACACCTGTGGGGTGTTAAGGCTCAGCGGACCCCTTGTTACATTCCTTGAGGGGTGTAGTTTCCAAAATAGTATGCCATGTGGGTATTTTTTGCTGTTCTGGCACCACAGGGGCTTCCTAAATGCGACATGCCCCCAAAAAACCATTTCAGCAAAAGTTGCTTTCAAAAAGCCAAATGTGACTCCTTCTCTTCTGAGCATTGTAGTTTGCCCGCAAAGCATTTTACATCCTAACATGGGGTATTTCCATACTCAGAAGAGATGGGGTTACAAATTTGGGGGGGCATTTTCTCCCATTACCCTTTGTAAAAATGGTAAATTTGGGGGAAAAACTGCACTTTAGTGAAAAAAAATTTTTTTTCATTTACACATCCGACTTTAACGAAAAGTCGTCAAACACCTGTGGGGTGTTAAGGCTCACTGGACCCCTTGTTACGTGCCTTGAGGGGTCTAGTTTCCAAAATGGTATGCCATGTTGGGGTTTTCTGCTGTTCTGGCACCATAGGGGCTTCCTAAATGTGACATGCCCCCCAAAAACCATTTCAGCAAAATTCCCTCTCCAAAATCCTATTGTCGCTCCTTCCCTTCTGAGCCCTCTAGTGCACCCGCCGAACACTTGACATACACATATGAGGTATTTCCTTACTCGAGAGAAATTGGGTTACACATTTTGGGGGGATTTTTCATCTATTACCCCTTGTAAAAATTCAAAAACTGGGTCTACAAGAACATGCGAGTGTAAAAAATGAAGATTTTGAATTTTCTCCTTCACTTTGCTGCTATTCCTGTGAAACACCTAAAGGGTTAACACACTTACTGAATGTCATTTTGAATACTTTGAGGGGTGCAGTTTTTATAATGGGGTCATTTATGGGGTATTTCTAATATGAAGACCCTTCAAATCCACTTCAAAACTGAACTGGTCCCTGAAAAATTCCGATTTTGAAAATTTTGTGAAAAATTGGAAAATTGCTGCTGAACTTTGCAGCCCTCTGATGTCTTCCAAAAGTAAAAACACGTCAATTTTATGATGCAAACATAAAGTAGACATATTGTATATGTGAATCAATGTATAATTTATTTGGAATATCCATTTTCCTTACAAGCAGAGAGCTTCAAAGTTAAAAAAATGCAAAATTTTCATTTTTTTCATCAAATTTTGGAATTTTTCACCAAGAAATGATGCAAGTATCGACAAAATTTTACCACTAACATAAAGTAGAATATGTCACGAAAAAACAATCTCGGAATCAGAATGAAAGGTAAAAGCATCCCAGAGTTATTAATGTTTAAAGTGACAGTGGTCAGATGTTCAAAAAATGGCCGGGTCCTTAAGGTATATTTGGGCTGGGTCCTTAAGGGGTTAAGAAAGTTTATAACTAGGTGCAAATTAAGCAGATGGGAAGCAGACAGGAACGAGTACAGATTCAGGTAGTAGTGAGAAAAGCCATATTGACTCCATGCATAACACTTAAAGACAATATATACTGTTGGTAACCTGAAGGTGAATCTTCAGTTTATAAAATGTATTGAGGCAAAATATGCAATTATTTCATGACATAATCTATATTATTTAAGCTTCATAAAAAACATAAAAAGACGCTAATTTATTACATTGTTTCCTTCAAAGCATGGTGCACAACTATATTTATGAATAATCAAGAATATGGATTGTGATAATGCAGTAAATGTAAAATGGTGGCACTGCAATGTAGTATAAGCTATTATGCAAATGCTAATAAATACTCCGGGTGGCAGCTTTTGCACTTAGGAAATTAAAAAAAAAAAAAAAAGGACCTGATCATTGATTAAATCCATTCACATTGGAATAGAGCTTTAAGAATAGAACCCTAAAGATTGGTAAGCACTCCCGAATTAAATAGCCATTAAATATTCTCTAAGAAAGCGTAAGCAATATCCAATTTGTAATCATCTGTCTAATATGAACATATTTGGCTCTTTTAGCAAATGAGATCCAATTCAGTGACTTTTGCATATGCTGCGCCATAATGCTCTATATTGATTGTCCAAGGCACGTGAGCATGTAAATACTTTTTAAGAGGGAACGCATGAGAGGCCTTTCAATATACATATCATTTACATTTGTATGTAAATGCTATTCAGTTTAGTTGTATTCAGTGCACACAGCATTTGTGACTACCTAATTTCACCAAGCTGCCAGCAGCCAAATGTAGGGGGAAGAAAGGGACTGTTCTTAATCTGTGATGTATCTCCAGGCAGTGCAGATAAAACAAGAAAGAAGGGAAACTTATCTTAATCCAAGCACTTTGTTTTCGGAATTCAACTGACAGCTATCAAATGTGTATGGCCAGGTATTTTTACGTTGAATATTATCATTCCTAAGAATGTTCGTACCCACAGATTGTCTGTTCAAGATGCTCTCTGTTCAGCCAACGAATGAGTAAAACTATGTTCATTGGCCAATTTAATCTTTTCTGCAGCCCCAAATATCATATTTTGTATGCAAAACATTTCCTCGTGTAAACAAGAGATCTGTTGCCGAAAATAACAGAGGTAAAACAATCCTTCGTAAGGCCATACAAACCCAACATTTACCTTGTGACTGGCAGCTTCCGTGTTCGTGATGTCGCACCACGCCCCCTCTCTTCATGTCTATAGGAGGGGGCATGATGGCTAGTACATAGCCGTCATGCCTCCTCCCATAGACATGAATGGACAGGGCGTGACAGCTGTGGTCGTCTGTCATCCAGCATGGAGTGGAGTTCGCTCTGTGCACGGATGACCGGGGTGCCACGTCAGAGATCAGACATCTTATCCTTTAAGCCAGTGTTTCCCAACCAGGGTGCCTACAGGTGTTGCAAAACTAAAACTCCCAGAATGCCTGGACAGCCAGTTTATGTTTTTCCACATCTGGAGGCACCCTGGTTGGGAAACACTGCCCTAACCTTTGGATAAGGGATAAGATGTTTTTTGACGGACTATCCCTTTAAGCACCTGAGATACTTTAACAAGGGCAAAATTGTGATGGCTAGATAACTGGGACAGGGAACATCCATAGTGGAAAGTCTTTTGGGTGAAAATAAAACACAATCAATGAATAATAATATTAGTGGAACAACATATTTTGAAAGTGCAGCTTTCTTCTTCAGGGTCATCAACCATATGAAAAAGGCTGTGCCTTTGAAACATGTTGTTCTGCTATTTGCATACTTTTATTTCATTTTTACATGTGAGTCTTATTATGTGATTAACAGCTGCAATTCTGTTATTTTGTAATGGCTGTCAAAAGACCAGAGATAGCATCATCATAGTATAAACCTATAGCAGGAAAAACATTCTACTTGCCAGGGTTCCTGAAAAGTTGCTGTATGCAGTGCTGTGTGAAAGAGGGATGCATGACGGCTGCGATGCCAAGGTTATTTTCCTAACAGGCTAATGATGGTATAACAAGGGGCCTGAGACTTTGATGTGAATTCCCATTGAAAACAATGGGCACCAACTGAATGTCTTTCTCCCCTTCCAAAAATGAGTGCTGAAACTCAGTGTAACATGGGCTTAAATGGGCACTGTCAGATACAAAAACGTTTTCTATGTTGTACTTCTTGGCAAAACATTAACCTTTCTGATATACTTCATAAGAAAATGTTATTACCTTTTTAAAGAACTCATGGCTTATAAATTCACGGCTTTGTTAGAACTGAAGCACAGGCATTTAGTGAGGGTGGGCTAGCACTTCTCTGTCTGATAGAACAGGAGAGAGCACAGAGGAGTACTATCAGAGTGGAGAGAGCACAGAGGAGTGTTATCAGACAAGAGAGAGCACAGAGCAGTCCTGTCAGACAGGATAGAGCAAAGAGGAGTGCTATCAGTCAAGAGAGAGCACAGAGGACTGCTATAAGACAGAAGAGAGCACATAGGAGTACAATCAGATAGCAGAGAGCACAGAGGAGTACAAACAGACAGGAGAGCGCACAGAGGAGTACTATCAGACAGGAGAGAACAGAAGAGTGCTATCAGACAGGAGAGAGCACAGAGGAGTCCTATCAGACAGTAGAGAGCACAGAGGAGTCCTATCAGACAGTAGAGAACACAGAGGAGTTCTATCAGACAGGAGAGAGCACAGAGAAGTCCAATCAGACAGGAGAGAGCACAGAGGAGTCCTATCAGACAAGAGAGAGCACAGAGGAGTACTATCAGACAGGAGAGAGCACAGAGGAGTCTTGTCAGACAGGATAGAGCAAAGAGGAGTACTATCAGACAGAAGAGAGCACAGAGGAGTACTATTAGACAGGAGAGAGCACAGAGGAGTCTTGTCAGACAGGATAGAGCAAAGAGGAGTGCTATCAGACAGGAGAGAGCAGAGGTCTCTTGCACCTTCCCAGACTAAATTAGGAGGATAGTATATATACCCCTGTGGGGATTTTGTGACTATTGATACATCTGTGCCTTTATAGGGTGCCTCTCACACACTCCTATATTCTTAGGCCTCCAATGTTTTAAATCATTTTCATAGTCTGAAATCACACTACCTCCAAATATGAAGCTATATCTGCCGGCAGGTGTATTTGATACCTGCACCTCTGGCTGCTGTGTCACCACATAATATTTTAGTTTTACTTGTAAATTCTTTAGAGTCCCTGTCTAAAACAATATCACTAGCCCACCCAACGTTTCGCCAGATAAACTGGCCTTGTCAAGGGTGATGCGGCTAATGGCGATGTTTACGTACGTGCTGCTATTTATAATGTTTACTCGTGGTGTCATTTCCGGTGGCATCCCTGATTGTTTCCGTCCTTTCATGCCTATAAGGAAAAGCCACGTCAGTCAGCCTATGTTGACGTCACTTAGGCCGATCATGTGACTGTTACGGGCCGTCATGTGAACCGGATCCTGTTGCGCATGCGCTCTTGATAGGGGCGGAGTCGCGACACTGTTTACATCACAGGAGGCCAGTCTTCTTGCGCATGGTCTCTTGATGCTTCTTGGACTGTGCTTTCACGGGTATGCACGTGTCTGTTACGGTTCATATCTACTGCGCAGTCCCGTGAATGGCAAGTGTATGGATCTTATAGAGATTAAAGTTCTCTGTATCTTTTATTCTTCTCAAAGGTGAGGTATAACAGTGGCTAGATAGATACCAGAATGGAGCAAGAAACTATTAATATAGAATAATTATATGTTTATGCATGGTATCTGATTTGAAACACTATATAAATTTGTATTTTATTTTTATATTTTTTTGTCAAGCTATTTCTAAATTATTTGGTGAGTATATATATATATATATATATATATATATATATATAATGTCTTGGTTTTTCACATTATAAAGTTTAATTTATATGAGGTATCTTAGAATAACTGATGATGAAGGAACCCAATTCCAATCCTATTCTTATTGCTTCTTTCAAGTCCTATTCTTATTGCCTATTGTTTCTTTAGACCATGAAGTTGGTATCTACATCCCCATAGTATCTACATCCCCATATGTGTGATAGTATATTTTATCTCTTGTAGATATATCTATGTATGTATTAGCAGATTTATACTACCAACTACATTACTGTTGTTATCAATTAATAATTTTTGAGGGTGCAAACCTCCCCGTGGTTTTTGATCAATAGAGAAAGGATCTTCTACTATTGGAGATTCTACTCACAGTTGTTCGCTACATGTATTGAGAGGATTGGGATTTGGCTCCCATTCATCTACTTAGTAATGCTATTCATGACCCTTATTAGTATAGCCCTGTTATTACTCTAATTTGTAGGGATTTATTGCCATTATATTATTGGCCAAACTATTGTATTATTCTCTTCCAGTTTCCTGTATCTCCTGCTGAATCTCCATCTCAGACCTCCACACTCCCACCTGTGTCTCCTCAGCCCTTGATCCGGCTCTCTCTGCGGTCCTGTTTCCGTTGGCCGATGACGTTCACCACTCTGTAAATTAACTGGTAAGTATTAGGGCGCAACATACTATCTGTTTTATTTGTTTAGTTTTCTATGTTGTAATTTTTTCTAGTTTGCTTCCTATTTGATGGCAAATATTAGTCATTACCTCATTCAAGAAAGGCAGAGAAGGAGAACCCCTCATTCAGACCTGTGGGAGATAGGCTATTCAGCCTGAATATCCATCTTGCTTCCTCTTTCAGGAGGGCTCTATCAATATTTCCTTTTCTGGGGCCCATTTTCTACTGACATAAGCCCCAGAATTGTATGGCTTCTGTATTACCACCATGTCTGGAATTGTCGTGATGTGCTAGTGGAATGTCCACATTGGTACGTATAGTGCTCAGGTGTCTCTTTCTGAGTTGTTGGGTTGTCTTCCCGACATATAGCTTCGGGCAAGGGCATCGTGCTATTTATATAATGTTGCGGCTGCTGTAGTTTATAAATTGCCTAATTGTGTAAAGTCTCTTGTCCACTGGATTCTCAAATGTTTTTGTTTTAGGCATTACTTTGCAGATAGAGCAATGTCCACATGGATATGAGCCCTAAAATATTACGTGGTGACACAGCAGCCAGAGGTTCAGGTATCAAATACACCTGCCGGCAGATATAGCTACATATTAGGAGGTAGTGTGATTTCAGACAATGAAAATGATTAAAAACATTGGAGGCCTAAGAATATAGGAGTGTGTGAGAGGCACCCTATAAAGGCACAGAAGTATCAATAGTCACAAAATCCCCACAGGGGTATATATACTATCCTCCTAATATAGTCTGAAAAGGTGCAAGAGACCACTCAGGGGCTGTTGCTATAGGTACTTTCAGGTAAATAAATTAGGGAAAGCGACAACCAATATTTCACCACTAGTATATCAAAATACATACAAAAATTTAAGGCATAGAGTCCCTGATAATTTTAAATAAATACTATTTGTTATATATTAGTAAATCTTATTTTAACACATACCAATAAAATTTGTTTTTAGTGGTACCCGAGTATAGTTTTTTTTCCCTGAGGGGGGTTGTCCCTCCACAGGGTATTGGAAGTAATTTATTGTACCCTGGGATCCACATAGGATACATGAGTTTGGTATCAGACAGAAGAGAGCACAGAGAAGTACAATCAGACAATAGAGAACACAGAGGAGTACAATCAGACAGGCGAGAACACAGAGGAGTCCTATCAGACAGGAGAGAGGACCGAGGAGTACTATCAGACAGAAGAGAGCACAGAGGAGTCCTATCAGACAGGAGAGAGCACAGAGGAGTAATATCGGACAGGAGAGAACATAGAGAAGTACAATCAGACAGGAGAGAGCACAGAGGAGTTCTATCAGACAGGAAAGAGGACAGAGGAGTCCAATCAGACAGGAGAGAGTACAGATTAGTCCTATCAGACAGGAGAGAGAGCAAAGAGGAATACTATCAGACAGAAGAAAGCACAGAGGAGTACTATCAGACAGAAGAGAGCACAGAGAAGTACTGTCAGACAGAAGAGAGCACAGAGGAGTGCTATCAGATAGAAGAGAGCACAGAGGAGTAATATCAGACAGGAGAGAGCACTGAGGAGTGCTATCAGACCGGAGAGAGCACAGAGGAGTACTATCAGACAGGAGAGGGCACAGAGGAGTACTATCAGACAGGGGAGAGCACAGAGGAGTGCTATTAGACAGAAGAGAGCACAGAGGGGCACTATCAGACAGGAGAGAGCACAGAGGAGTACTATCAGACAGCAGAGAGCACAGAGGAGTCTTATCAGACAGGAGAGAACACAGAGGAGTAATATCGGACAGGAGAGAATACAGGGAAGTACGATCAGACAGGAGAGAGCACAGAGGAGTCCTATCAGACAGGAGAGAACACAGAGGAGTTCTATCAGACAGGTGAGAGCACAGAGGAGTAATATCAGACAGGAGAGAGCACTGAGGAGTGCTATCAGACCGGAGAGAGCACAGAGGAGTACTATCAAACAGGAGAGGGCACAGAGGAGTACTATCAGACAGGGGAGAGCACAGAGGAGTGCTATTAGACAGAAGAGAGCACAGAGGGGTACTATCAGACAGGAGAGAGCACAGAGGAGTACTATCAGACAGCAGAGAGCACAGAGGAGTCCTATCAGACAGGAGAGAACACAGAGGAGTAATATCGGACAGGAGAGAATACAGAGAAGTACGATCAGACAGGAGAGAGCACAGAGGAGTCCTATCAGACAGGAGAGAACACAGAGGAGTTCTATCAGACAGTTGAGAGCACAGAGGAGTCCAATCAGACAGGAGAGAGCACAGAGGAGTCCTATCAGACAGGAGAGAGCACAGAGGAGTCCAATCAGACATGAGAAAGCACAGAGGAGTACTATCAGACAGAAGAGAGGACAGAGGAGTACTATCAGACAGGAGAGAGCACAGAGGAGTCCTATCAGACAGGAGAGAACACAGAGGAGTAATATCGGACAGGAGAGAATACAGAGAAGTACGATCAGACAGGAGAGAGCACAGAGGAGTCCTATCAGACAGGAGAGAACACAGAGGAGTTCTATCAGACAGGTGAGAGCACAGAGGAGTTGTCACGATGCCGGCTGGCAGGAGGTGGATCCTCTGTGCCAGAGAGGGATTGGCGTGGACCGTGCTAGTGGACCGGTTCTAAGTTACTACTGGTGTTCACCAGAGCCCGCCGCAAAGCGGGATGGTCTTGCTGCGGCGGTAGTAACCAGGTCGTATCCACTAGCAACGGCTCAACCTCTCTGACTGCTGAAGATAGGCGCGGTACAAGGGAGTAGACAAAAGCAAGGTCGGACGTAGCAGAAGGTCGGGGCAGGCAGCAAGGATCGTAGTCAGGGGCAACGGCAGGAGGTCTGGAACACAGGCTAGGAACACACAAGGGAACGCTTTCACTAGGCACAAGGGCAACAAGATGCGGCGAGGGAGTGCAGGGGAAGTGAGGTATACATAGGGAGTGCACAGGTGAACACACTAATTGGAACCACTGCGCCAATCAGTGGCGCAGTGGCCCTTTAAATCGCAGAGACCCGGCGCGCGCGCGCCCTAGGGAGCGGGGCCGCGCGCGCCGGGACAGGACCGACGGAGAGCGAGTCAGGTACGGAAGCCGGGGTGCGCATCGCGAGCGGGCGCCACCCGCATCGCGAATCGCATCCCGGCTGGAGGCGGTATCGCAGCGCACCCGGTCAGTGGATCTGACCGGGGCGCTGCCGTAGCGAGGATGTTGCGAGCGCTCCGGGGAGGAGCGGGGACCCGGAGCGCTCGGCGTAACAGGAGTCCAATCAGACAGGAGAGAGCACAGAGGAGTCCTATCAGACAGGAGAGAGCACAGAGGAGTCCAATCAGACATGAGAAAGCACAGAGGAGTACTATCAGACAGAAGAGAGGACAGAGGAGTACTATCAGACAGGAGAGAGCACAGAGGAGTACCAGTACTTACTGGACTTTGCTCATGTTTGTGCTTCAGCTTGGACAAAGCCATGATTTTATAAGCCATGTTTTCTATAAAATGAAAATAAATTTTGTACAACATATAAAAAGTTTTTGAATCTGACAGTGCCCATTTAAGGCTTAGTTAACAATAGTGCCAATACAGTGACCACCCGACTTATGATGGCCCCGACATATGATCATTTCAACATATGATGGCCTCTCAGAGCCCATCGTATGTTGAAGGCAGCATCGACATATGATGCTGCTGTGTGTCGGGGCCATCATACAAACAGCTGTCTGACAGCGCTGACAACTTCAGCAACTGACAGATAGTTGTTTAATGTGCCCCGTTCTGCCTCCTGTTACTGCTAACTCACGCAGGCTTCCACTGTGAGCTCTGTGTAAGCCCCCCCCCCCCAGTGCAGCCATAGCCAATAGCCTGGAGCATCTTGCTGCAGGCATCCAATGAGCTGCTGGCTGCCCTCCCCTTCCTTTCCTATAGAGCTGTAGTCGGCAGGATCATAATGGAGGACATTCTGTCCCCCCTGAAGGTATTTAAAGAACTGTACAGTACTGTATGCGATGTCACACATCACATACAATACATATACACACTATACACCCCATACATCAATATTTCCCTATCAGTGTGTATCCAGCTGTTGCAAAACTATAACTCTCAGCATGCCCAGACAGTCAATGGCTGTACATGCATGCTGGGAGTTGTAGTTGTGCAACAGCTGGAGGCACCCTGGTTTGTTAAACACTCCCCATACACTCCACATACAATGGTCATCCCAGAACCAATTAGCAGTTTCCCATAGAGATATGTATTCAACTTACAATGGTTCCAAGGCCCCAGAACCAATTACCATTTTTACATAGACATATGTACTCGACATATGATGGTTTCAACATATGATGGTTCTCCTGGAACCAATTAATATCATATGTTGAGGGACCACTGTATACATACATCAAAAATGAAGGAAAGAATGCTTTGTTTGATTTCATTCAAATATAAGACTAAACCTATCAAACTGTATGGTTACGTACAAATTGTAGATTGTGTCGGGATTAGATGTGGTTCCCACACATAAATCCTGACAGAATCCATTACCACTCTGCCAGGCAATACCAGTGAATGGAGTATTTTTATTCCCCATTGACATGCTCCAGAAAAAAACAATGTCTGTGGACCAGATTTCTATTTCCAGTTTTGGTGAAGATTCCTTATTGTAAAGCTGTATGAGCTCCAGTAAACTTCAATAAACACAATAAGCATATAAACCCACATGTCATTCCATGCAGAGCTTCATCTGCCGATTTCTACTATTGATTAACTTCAAAATCCGCAGCAAAATTTCCTGCAACCCATGACCATGTGAATATACCCAGAAACATCTTTTGTGTTCTTTTCATTACTCGCTAATTTGTTTCTTCTTTTTCTGCAGACAGGAAGAATTTACTGCATATTACACTTGCTTCCACTTCAAGGTAACTGTTTAACTTAAAGAAAGACTAATATAACAATAAAAGCACTATCACCATTTTGGAGAGAAAAAAGATCACTATGTAATAAAAAATTTAATATGTGTATTACTAGCTGATTCTTATGTTAAATGATATACTGAACTGTGAGACGGAAAAAAGAGTGGCATAACATACCACAATGGAATACATTTGTTCCGGATACGTTGCCAATAAAATAAGTACGAAGCTTGTAATTTTTCCAATTTGTTTTTTAAAGATTTATTCCATTTTATACAATGAAAGAATGTAAACATAATGGTCCAAGCATTATTTGGAAGTTAAATTTTATTTGTATCAATTTTTTTAAAGAGTGGGTATGGCATATTGAAAAGTGCTGGGATGGAACTTTAGTGTTACACTCTATAGCAAACACAAAAAAAGTGCCGCACCTTTCAAGGGTCCTATCGGCACTCCTGCGACACAATCATGCTGTGTCAATCGGTTAAAATGGCAGCCGGGGGTCTCTGTGACTGCAATGAGGACTCTACTAATACAACCTTCCACAGAAAGACTGTATATGTAGAGAGCCAATCTCACAGAGCAATGCAATACACATGTATTGCATTGATGTGTGCAAAGAATCTAATGATTGCTTATGAAAGTCCACTATTAAGATAAAAAATCTGTTAAAAATGTTATGAAAATATTACAATTATATAATTTGCCTTGGGCTAAAATTATGCCAAACATTATTGTGTGAGAATTTAATTAAAATAATTACATAAATATAAAGCTTTGCACCACTTTTAGTGATTTTGTGTCAATACCGAAGAAATAGACAACTAGATATCTCAACATGCAGATCCATTTAATTAAAGCTCTCCCAATAATTTCTTATTGTTCTGCATACAGTATACCTAAAGCCAGCTATAAACATGAGGTAAATATTGCCTGAAATGGTACTTCAGCCAACCATCCTTTGAAATTCTTGGCCAACAGCGACTTAAAGTTTGCAAAAAATGTGATCGACCAGGTTGGGTGACCAGCTTTAGGGGCTTCATAAAAAAAGCTTGGGCTGGGAATGGAATAAGTATACCACTTTATTTACTGATTTATTTTTTGTATCAATCTATCTTGAATTCCGTCTAATATAGATCTAATATATACATGTGTTCAATTTTCCATCACATAAGTGATACATACAAGTGTACTACATTATTATTGTTTCCATTGTTTAGCATATACCCTGAGTAGATAACAAACTGTGACTCGTTTGGTACTTTGTTCAGTCTACTTATCAATGCAGCAGCATCTGTCAGCAATGTTTTTCTGTCCAGACTCTTATCAGTGCCCCCACTTTTATACTCCAACTAATAAAATCTAAACAAAGCACCAAGTGTATATGATACATACGCATATACTGTACTTAATATAATTTTAACAACTGTTTTTATTTTTTCAAACACATACATGTATGTAACAAAACTGATGCACAAAACCACACATTTCCAATTGGCTATCATGTAACAAAATTGTGTCTAAAGGACCCTCCATTTACCCTCTTCCCTAACTAAATGTGCACTTCATTAATGTAAATTGGGGGTTTAATGCTCTTGTTGAAATTCTGAAGAAAGTGCTGCGGCCTTGCGAAATGCTTAAGCATCATTGCAAATTAGATTAGGGACCAAGAAAGCCAGTAAAATTAGAATGATAATGGTTGATATGGCTTCCTGACAGGCATGACTATTCAGGGATCAATGGAATGAAAACAGCTTCTAGAGCCGAAAGTGAAAGGCAGGGACAAACGTCAGCCCGCAGATGTGGCTTTTGCTATTGCTTTCAATTAGTTTCATTTGGTAAGTGTGTGTGTGTGTGGGGGGGTGGATTCGGAAGATTCTACTGCAAATGTATCAGTTTCTCTCCATACATGAAACGGTCAAATTTCCTTTTGTTTCTATTGAAAGGAAACAAGAATTATAAGTCTGAAAAGTAGACTTTCTTTCCTAGCATTATGACTTCAATGAGGATAACAAGCACAACCTTTGTGTACATTTCATGTGACCCCGTAAAGGGCAAGTCATACATCTCTATATTATTAATCATTGGGTAAATCTAAATATTGTAGTATTAAAACAACGCAGGCTAAAGATACAAGCAAAAAGGGGTTAAAAGTTCAGCTAAGATGTTTTCTTAGAACCTAAATACAGATAGGAGAAGACAAAAAAAATGGATATAGATTATAGAAATAAACAAAATGTAAAGGAACAAAGGAAATTTGTATTGTGTCGCCGTGTGTGCTCGGACATCTTTTACAAAGTAACTGTTATATAAAGTTGAATAACATTGTTGGATTTCTAACACTGCACTATTATAAAATATCACTGTTCTTAAACTGAAATTTAAATAAGAGTTTTATTTAATAAAAAAAAAACTTTTTTTTGTCTTGTTACAAAGTGAATGTTTACTTTCCAAAGTGTCCTAGTTTTTTCTTTAAAAGAGAAAAAAAGATATGAGGATAATATTATATGAACCATAGAGGGTTTTTTTGTTACCCATTTATTTTAAATATATATATATATATATATATATATATATATATATATATATATATATTTTTTTTTTTATAGCTATGGGCTTTAACTGAGAAGTGCAACAGTATTTGCAGAGCTATTCTGAGTATTTCATAGGGGAATGGCGATGAGTGGTTTCCAAGCACCTCTAGTGCCTCTTATCTTGCAGAAAACTATACCATTGGACAGGCTGAAATCTAGCCTGTCGGATTTTGGTTTTCCCTGAAGAGAGACATTCGGGGATAAAGGAAACTACCCATAGCAATTAGATTGTTGACAGACCCCATGAAAATTGAGTTCTGTCAAGAAATGTCTATGACTTGTATAGCCTTCTTCACAGTATTAACCAAGATTAGTCATAGATGTACAGGCAATTCCATTGTGTATTTAAGACATTTTTATTTTTTTTTATTTTTTTTGCAACCATTTTAAAAGTGGTAAAGAAGTCAGAATGTTTATAAGACATGCTGGAAAAGTTGTCTCTGTAGTTGATCTAAACAGGAAATAACAATTTGTCAAATCATTTGTTTGTCTCTGAACAATAAACTGTAGGTTAGTTTTAAGTCTGCAACCATTGAGGCACAAAATGCTGCTTGGGAAATGTAAGAAACTACAAAACTGTAGGAAAAATGGGGCCATAGCTAGCCCCAACATTGTGGTACTTTATATACGTTTAGAAATATAATTCTTGGTTTTACAATTAAACATTTCTCCAATACTACTTTAAATGATTCAAAACACATATAATTTTACATACAATGCATTTGGAATGTGTTTAGACACGTTTATTTTTTTCGTATTTTGTTATGTTGCGGCCTTGTGCTAAAACATTAAAAAAATCTATTGTGCTTCTATAAGTTAAATCCCTTTCAGACAACTTTTATCTAGCAATCATTTTGCACTCAATACCCCATAATAACAAAGTGAAAGCAGGATGTTAGAAATCTTTGCAAATGTATTAAATAGGAAAAAATAACACGGACATAAGTATTCAGACCCTTTGCTTTGGCTCTTGAAATTTACCTTTGGAGGCCTCCCATTTTTCTTGATCATCTTTGAGATGTTTCTACACCTTGATTGGAGTCACCTGTGGTAAATACTGTGGATTGGACAGGATTTGTAAAGACACACCACTGTCTATATAAGGTCTTACAGCTGACAATGCATATCAGAGCAATAACTAAGCCATGAGGTAGAAAGAACTGCCTGTATAGCTCAAAGACAGGATTGTGTGAAGGCACAGATACAAAATATGTCTGCGACACTGAAAGTTCCCAAGAGCACGGTAGTCTCAATGATTCTTAGATGAAAGATGTTTGAAACAACCAAGACTCAAAGGTTTATCAAAACCTGTGCAGAGAAAAAGCGAAGAAGTTGCCCATAGCAACTAATCAGATTGCTTCTTTAATTTTTTTTAAAAGCCTTTGAAAAATAAACCCAAAGGTCACTCTGTATGAGCTTCAAAGATCCTATGAGCAGATTGGAGAAACTTCC
This sequence comes from Hyla sarda, assembly GCF_029499605.1. Taxonomy (NCBI): domain Eukaryota; kingdom Metazoa; phylum Chordata; class Amphibia; order Anura; family Hylidae; genus Hyla; species Hyla sarda. The sequence continues at coordinate 220,650,332 of NC_079189.1, forward strand.
AGAAGGTCAACCGTCGCTCTATTAGTATCAATCTAGCTGTTATGGCAGTGTGGTCAGAAAGAAGCATTTGCTCAGTAAAAGACACATGAAAGCCCACCTAGAGTTTGCAAAACCGCACCTTAAGGACTCTCAGACTGTGAGAAACAAGACTGAGAAAACTAGGATTGAACTTGCTGGCCTAAATTCTAATCTTCTTGTCTAGAGGAAACCAGGTTTTGCTAATCCCCTGCCCAATACATCCCTACATTGAAGCATAGTGGTGATGGCATTATGCTGTGGGCTTTTTTTCAACAGCTGGGACAGGGAGACTTTTTAGGGTTGACTGAAAACTACAGACATATTTGTAATGAAAACCTCATCTAGAATGCTCTAGACCTCAGACTGAGCCAAGGGAATCACCTTCCTAAACACACAACCAAGACAGCACAGGAGTGGCTTAGGAAGAACTCGAACATCCCTGGAAGGACATCAAAAGCAGATGGACCCCATCCAACAGGACAGAGCTTGAGAAGCTCTGCAGAGAAGAATAGCAGAGATGTGCAAGCCTTGTGGCATTACACCTAAAAAGACTGGAGACTGTATTCGCTGCCAAACTAAATACTGAGTAAGGCTAAGTTTCCACTTGGTTTTATTTCTGGCAGTATTTGGAATACTGCCACTGCAGTTTTTGAGCCAAAGCCAGAAGTGTATTCAAAAGGAATAAGACATATAAAGGAAGGACTTACACTTCTCCTCCCTTATGGATCCACTTCTGACTTTGGCTCAAAAACTGCAGTGGCCGTATTCCAAAAACTGCAAGAAAAAAATGTAGCCTAAAGGGGTTAAAAACTTATGTCCATGTAAAATATTTGTTTATACTTTTTAATAAATTTGCTAAAATTTCCTAAATTTTGTTATCCCATTTTGATTATGGTGTACTGAATTCATGGTGGAGAACTAGAATTTTGTTAATTTTAGCACTAAAGAATAAGGATCTGAAAACTTTCCGAATGCATTGTAACACATTAAAAGATCACCTTTGCTCAGCATTTACATACAATATATATGACACCAAGATATGTCAACTATCACTCCTGCCCAATTAACTGGGCAGAGATACTGTATAGTAACATTCATCATATTTAATGGTCCTTCATCTACCCTCCAAAGAACATGTAACCAAACCATGAGCAAGTCCGGGAAGCTAGATATGACAGATGCAAATGTTCTTGATGAAAAGATACAGTCCTGTCTGGTATAAGATTTATTTATTCCATGAAAGCAGGCAGTTAATTCTGCCATTTTTTAGGACAATTACCCTACTGCTTCATGGTGAATTATAGCTCATTATATCCTCGATGAGCAATTAGTATGACATTAACACCCTCATTAATATGTAAAGAGAATCGGGCTCACTCATACACACAATATGCAAATTCCGCACAGCCCCTCAAGACAGTTTTAAAAGTAAAATCCCTTTAATATAGCTTTTAATCGAGCAATTGTGTCTGGCAATGAGAAACAAGATAAAATTACAATTTACATGACCGGAAACAATTGGCCCTGTGTGGATGTGTATGGGGGTCAGAAATGACAGCAGATGACTAAGTGTTCTGCTGACAGCTATCTACCAGCCTATCACCAGCCTATGATTTATACAGTTAGGGTTCATTCACTCATACAGTATTCTGCACATATTTGAGGTTTCAGATTTGTATCTGTGTTCAGTAATTAAATTCTGCAGCATCAAATATAGTGGGTACGTTCAGACGGGAGGATCAACAGCGTATTTTACGCTGCGGATCCACCAACACTGGACCCCAACACTGGGCCAATACGAGCAGATACATTGCGATGTGCAAGTCGCCGCGTGCAAGTGCAGTATAATCCCACACATCGTGGCTGCTCTAGGCCTAGCTCAGGGAGCAGTAGTGTGTCCGCTCATAACGGCGTATTGCCACTCCGAGCAGGGACATCTGAGGCACCAACTAGGGGTTAATCGGCGGACGATCCGCAGCATAAAATACACTGTAAATCCGCAGCATTAAATGCGCCGTGGATCCGCCCGTCTGAACGTACCGACACAGGCGGATTACCTACAGAATTTCCACAGCAGATTTTGCTACCATTGACCTTAATGGGTCTGAAGGAAAAGCTGCAAATCATTCTCTATTGCGGATTTTCTGCAGACCCATTGAAGTCAATGGTAGGAAAATTCACAGCGGATTTTCCACAGTAAATACGCTGCAGAAATTACGTAGGTAATCTATCCGTGTGAACGTGCCCTAAGGGTGCATGCTCACATGCGTATTTTTTGCTGAAGATCTGCTTAAGCAGGTTTGGCTGTCCATTGACTTCAATGGGCATCAAAATCTGCAGAAGCACATTGCGGCAGATCTGCAGCAAAAAAAGGTACATGTGAACCCTTAATGTATACAAACAGAAAAACAATTTTCTTAGGGTCTACAATAAAAGAACTATTGGAAGCGGCCAACTTAATGAATGCTATTGTACGTCACTTACAAGGAGCTTGAGCTGAATGGGATTTCCATATGCATGCTTTAGTTTATCTTGTTAATACACCTTTTATCTCAGCACATAATTGTTTCCTATTGGGGATTAGATGGTTAGGTGTGTACAAACAGCTATTACCCCCCCTTCCTCCTCACTTTCACTTGTTTAGCCGTTAAAGCAGCTTAGACTGTCATTGGAACATTAACATTTGGGTACTAATGCTAGGTTGACCTTTATTCATAAAGTGCAAATGGTTGGAAGTTGAACAGATTGGTTTGCAGCAATTGGCTTTCATGTGCAGTTTAGAGTCTTTGATTTCACTTTCCTTTCTTCCTTTAATCCAACATCTCTGACTTGAATACATTTGCAGTCTATGTAAACAGGCCAGTTCAAGTCTTCCCTTTGAAGGGATGTAGCGAGGTGACATTCTAAAAGGTTTGCGTTTGGAATTAAACGAATGAAGAATGGATAAAACACTTGTGCTGGATGAGCTCTATGCAGAACTTTAAACCGCTTCTTAGTTATTTAGTATAACTAACTATTTATTCCAGAATGGGACCTCAAGAAGACAAAAATGTATGTAGATAATGAGATGTTCCCCATAAAATACTAGAGGAAACTTTTAGACAAGTTAAGGCTCAATGGTTTAGCTAAAATCAGAAGTTATGTCTACTCATATTATTTTACTATGTTGAAAGTCTTATAATCGTAGGAAAACATTACACATGACTTTGAGCATATCATATCATATCCCTTGTAGAGTCCTAACCTATAGTACACAAAAGGACTTTGCAACTTAAAAATAAACTACCCAAGATAAACACTAACTAAACTAAATAAAGACACAGCCAATAACTTATTGTATATATTCAGTAGTTTTTCAATTTGTAATAGAAGATATAACTGACCTATTGACTGACATTTTACTGCTAAAACAGGCACATGGCAATATTTCCTAACATGGTTTACCCACCATATATAACTTTTTGCTAACAAGATTTTTTTTCCAGGTTAAGACAATCCAGTTTATATTTTCCAGGGTTATAACTAGAGATGAGCGAATTTCAGAAAAATTCGATTGAGATGATTCGCCAAATTTTTTGAAAAAATTTGGTTCGGTCCGAATTTTTTTGTGGCAAATGGCTATTAAAAACGGCTATTTCTGGCCTACAGAGAGGCTCAATAGGGGTGTAGAACACTTTGCCTTGTCCTAACACGCATAGTGAGTGTGCTGTGTTAGTGAAATTATACTGTTATTCAGTATGACATGCAGATTACGGGCATCGCTATTAGAATAACTGCTGCAGAGCGTCTGGATGTGGCAGATTTTTTATGTAATTTTTATTTTATTTTATTTGAATGTATTAAAAATTTTTGAGTATCCATTCTGGTGAGCATCGATCTGACAGCCTCCGAAAGGCCAGAAACCACCTGTTCCAGTGCCTTCCTCTCAGCACCTCCCTGACGGTGAGAGTGCGAATGTTTCATTTAATCAGTTATGGTTCATTGTTAATGCTCCAAGCTGTTTAATTGGATTCATGTGATAATTCCACAGGTAATATTACGTCGACGACCATAGGTGTCAGGATCCGGATGGTTATGCAGTGAGGATACTGGTGGTGGATCCTCTGTGTCAGTGGGGTGATGACGTGGGCCGTAGCAGGGGAACGGAGTCCAAGGGGTTACTGGTTTTCACCAGAGCCCGCCGCAAAGTGGGATGGACTTGCAGCGGCAGGTAACCCCCAGGTCGTTCCACCCGATAGCGACTCAACCCCAGCTGACGGCTGAGACAGGCGCGGTACAAGGGATAAGGCAAGAGCAAGGTCGGACATAGCAGAAGGTCAGGGCAGGCAGCAAGGATCATAGTCAGGGGCAACAGCAGAGGGTCTGGAACACTGGCTTGGAACATACACAAGAACGCTTTCACTGGCACTGAGGCAACAAGAGCCGGCGATACCAGGAAGGGGAAGTGGGTTTTTATAGTGAGGACACAGGTGAATGTGCTGATTGGGCCAGGCGCCAATCAGTGGCGCACTGGCCCTTTAAATCGCAGAGAGCCTAGGGAGCGGGGCCGCGTGCACCGGGACAGAGCCGACAGAGGACAGGGCAGGTGATTGGGATGTGAGCCGTGGGCGGGCGCGTCCCGCTACGTGGGTCACATCCCCACCGGTGACATTAATGCAGCGCTCCCGGTCAGCGGTTCTGACCGGGGCACTGCATGGAGGTGAACGCCGTGAGCGCTCCGGGGAGGATTTATATTAGATTCCCAAGCTTAATGTCCCAGCGTTTACTTTGAACTAATACTGTATGGCCACAAAATCCAACAAGGAGTCACATGGAGGCACAATGACAGAGCCTAGAGGTGACAGCAGCATGAGGAGACCATAAGCTGGCAGAATGACACAGCCTGGAATTGGAGGCAGCAAGAGGAGACCATATTGTGCCTGAATGACACAGCCTGGAATTGGTGGCAGAAGGAGGAGACCATAGGGACTCACAATCCCTAAGCTGAACAGATGAATTTTCAAATTTAATTGAAGATTTATGGCAGCTAGTGCTACCATAAAAATGTTTAGGTTATGTCCCAGCAGCATGAGGAGACCATAGGGCCTCACAATCCCTAAGCTTAAAAGATGAATTTTAAAATTTAAATTGAAGATTTATGGTAGCTAGAGCTACCATCAAAATTTTTAGGTAATGTCCCAGCAACATAAGGAGAACATATAGTGGCTGAATGACACAGCCTGGAGGTGGCTGAAGCATGAGAAGACCATACAGTGGCTGAATTACAAAGCCTAGAGGTGGCGGAAGCATGAGGAGACCATAAAGTGGCTGAATGACACAGCCTGGAGTTTTGGGGGCAGCATGAGGAGAATATATAGTGGCTGAATGACATAGTGTGGAGGTGGCGGCATCATGAGTAGACCATATAGTGGCTGAATGGCACAGCCTGGAGTTGGCGGCAGCATGAGGAGAACATATAGTGGCAGAATGACACAGCCTGGAGGTGGCGGAAGCATGAGGAGACCATTTAGTGGCTAAATGTCACAGCCTGGAGGTGGCGGCAACATGAGGAGAACATATGGTGGCAGAATGAGAAAGCCTGGAGGTGGCAGCAGCAGCATCGGGAGTCCTGCAAGTGACCCGGTGACAGAGTGGTGCAGTGGGTAGCAATACCAGTACCCGATGACGAAGGTGGGTGAAAAAGGTCTGAAGCAGAGACATGTTTGTAACTTGGGAGCAGCGCCTTAAATCTGTTTGGCACCATCCATATTTGTGATGTGTTGGTGTGGCACCATGGTCAATCAACTCTGATGCATCAGTCATTGGTAGGTGGAAATCCTGGCTGATCCATGCCTGATTCATCTTCACAAAGGTCAGTCTCTCCACATTTTTCGTGGACAGACAAGTACTCCTTGGGGTGATTATGACCCTAAACACACTAAACACCCGCTCTGATGGCACACTACTGGCCGGGCAGGACAGCTTTTCCAGGGCAAACTCTGCTAGTTGCGGCCACAAATCAAGTTTGGCTGCCAAGAAGTCCAGCGGATCTTCAAGGTGTGCTGGCATGGGCATGTCAAGGATGCCACCACCTGCTGGTTCTGGTCCTTCTCCATGTCTACCTGCTGCTGATGAGTTGCTTCACTATGCGGGTGAAGAAAGGTACTTATCAGCGACTGTACACTCAGGCTGCTGCTGATGGATCTGGTACTGCACCTGCCACCCCACCCTTCCCCAGCAGCCATGGAAGTGGAAGGTGAGTGCAGAGGACCCCCCGAGTTAGACCTGCGAGAGGATGGACGATGGCACAGATCGGCCAACTGACTACGTAGGATGACTCTGTAGTAGGTCAGTTTGTCCTCCCTCTCAGTGGGTGTAAAAAAGGCCCACATTTTGTGCTGGAAGCAAGGGTCCAATAAGGTGGAGAGCCAGAAGTCATCCCGCTGCTGAATGGTGACAATTCGGCAGTCACTACGCAAGCAACTGAACATGCATTGTGCCATTTGTGCAAGTGACTCAGAGGGACTCCCTGCCTCCATCTCCACTGCATACTGCCACAGTGTGTCTGGGTCCTCTGTCTCGCCTTCCTCATAACCCTATAGCTCATCTGGCTGCTCCTGCTCCTCCTCTCCTGTCAGATGACTATGAAAACCACCCATTTCGCAAAACCTTGCCTGTGCTCCACTGTCCCCCTCCTCCTCCAATTCAGCACCCACAGGGCTCCTATGGCCTCGAGATGTAGGCGCCACGTCTCCAGTGCCCTGACCAGCCATTGTTTCCAACAGTGTAGTAAATAAAGCAGTGGAATGATATCATTCATTCCGTAATCCTGGCAACTGACTAATAATGTGGCTTCCTCAAAGGGCATGAGCAAACGGCAGGTGTCACGTATGAATTGCTACTGGTTGAAATTGAAGTTACACAGGGGAGAACCCCAATCCACTTGAATCATCAAGAAATCAGTGATGGCTTTTCTCTGTTCGTATAGTCGGTCCAACATATGGAGGGTGGAATTCCAATGTATGTCAACGTTGTAAATCAGACTATGTTTGGGGATACCGTTCTGACGCTGCAGCTCAAGGAGGGTGTGCTTTGCGGTGTACAAGTGGCTGAAGTGCATGCAAAGTTTCCTTCCTATTGTTAGAATGTGTTGCAAATGGGGGGAACACTTTAGGAACCGCTTGACAACCAGATTGAACACGTGTGCCATGCAGGGGGCATGGCTCAGCCTTTCTTGTTGCAGCGCAGACACCATGGTTCCCATTTCCAGCTTTCGTGGAGTAAGCCATGCTCTGATTTCTTTATTAATTACTTTTAGCAGTTCCTCCCCTGTGTGACTGCGTTCGCCAAGACAAACCATGTGAAGAACAGCGTGACACAGTCGTGCCCTGCACACATGGTATGCTGAAGGGGCACTGAGACTTGTCCGTGCAGTGGAGGCTAAGGACACGGTGGAGTATGAAGATGCGGAGTCACACACTGTCACAGGACCAATAGCCTGAGAGCGTGGAGGAGGAAGCGGCGTGACCTGTCCAAGTTGGTGCTGTGACTGTGCACGAACCGCATTCACCCAGTGGGTTGTAAAGGACATGTATTGTCCCTGACCATAGTTACAGCTCCAGACGTCAGTGCTGCCATGCACTTTGATACACACCGACAGGCTCAAGGACTGGCCCACCTTCTCTTCCACAAAATTTGTGCAGGGCTGGTACTGCCTTCTTAGCACAAGCCATCATTTCTCTGAAAGGTGCAGAGTCCACCACTTGAAAAGGGAGGGACTTCAGCACCAGCAACTTGGACAGGAGCACATTCAGCTTCTGCGACATTGGATGAGTGGGCGCATACTGTTGTCTCTTGGACATGGCTTCGCAGATGGATTGCTGGAAGAATGATTGACTCAAAGTAGGAGGAGCAGGAGCATCTGGAGCGACAGAATGAGGGTATGACACACAGCTCCCATCGGCTGAGCTGGTGGAGCCTTGGCTGACTGAAAGAGGGAGCGGCATGCTACTGGGTGATGCAGCAGGCTGGACCACCACATCGGAGCCACAGTTCTCCAAGGCTGCTTTATGGTGGCGTAGTATATGTTGACGCAGGGCCGTGGTGCCAACATTGGGACCCTGGCCACGCTTCCCCTTCTGTCGACACAGCTTGCACGTGACTATGTTAACCTCCTCCGGATGCTTGATGAAAAATTGCCACACCACCGAGTAGCTGATTTTTCCACCAACAGTCCGCACTAATTGACTGCTTCTGCCGCCGTCTCCAGGAACACCTGTTCCACTACATCCCGGGAAGGTAGGCTGCCGTGAAGCAAGTGGTCTCCCCCAGGCATGTATGGGACCAAAATTTCCACTTCTGCCACCATGCTGATTGCCTACCATGCTACCACCTTGCTGGCTCAGCTGCTGCCTCAAGGGTAACCTACAACCCTCTACTCCTGATGATGAAGCCCCTTCTGCACCAGGCTCCCAATTGCAATCGGCTTCATCATCATCAACAAGTGTCTGCACGTCACTGATGTCCTCAGGTTCCTCAACAGTGTCTGATTCAGGACCCTGAACCCTGGCAACACCGCCTCCCACATCACTCTCCTCATCACTACTTGCCTGCCTAGCGGAGGGAGTCGCGGATGTCTCCTCCACTTCTTGGCTGGGTAGTAGCTGCTGACTGTCCTCTATTAGATCGTCCTCACATAATAGTGGGGCAGAACCCACAGCATAAGATACCTCTGTAGGGGAGGGAACAGCATAGGACACGCCATGCCAACTGAGGGTTGTGTCTGAGGAACCCACCGACTGTTGACTGTGGGTATCAGATGTCACTTGGTAGAACACTTAGATGTACGCATGTGGTATGCACTTATGAGGCAAACAAATGCGCTACAGTACGTTTAAAAAGTTTGCCCGTGAGGCAGCAGCTGAGCCAGCAAGGTGGTAGCGGTGAGTACTTTTGGCTGCCCTTTCACAGTATCTAAGCCCCTAAGACTTTATCAGGAACAAAATGGTACAACACTTAGATGTACGTATGGGATATGCACTTATGAGGGCAGAAAAATGCGCTTCAGTACGCTTAAAAATGTTTTTGTGCACAACACCAGCAGTAGACACCAGTGCTGCAGCACACAGTCGCTGTGTACTACAGCCAAAATTGCACAAAATTCTGCAGCCAAAATTCTCAATCTCACTCAGGATTTGTGCTTGAGCTGAATAGCTGCTGTTCTTCTGTGCAACACACTGCAGTGCTCTCTGATCCTCTCTATAATAGAATGTTGTAGACAGTGACTGGGAGGTGAATTGCTACAGTAAGAATGCTTTTCTGGGAAAAACAAACTGCTCTCTGTCCAAGAGAAAGCTGACTTGACTAGCAGGTGAATCGCTGTTGGAAAAAAGCTATTCTGTGTAACACACAGTGCTGTCTGTTCCTATCTATCTCTCCGCAGTGTAAGGATGAAGTGACTGTCCGCAATATGGGTGCTGATTATATAGGGCTGTGACATCACAGGGGTGACTGGCTGCTGATAGGATTCCTTGCCCCATGTCCTCACATGTGGATCCGCCATTTTAGATGCCCTGGAGTCTGGACAGCACTAAATGGAGTTTAATAGAATTGCGGCAATATTCGCATTCGTTGTGTATTCGGATTCCTCAGATTCGATTTGCTCATCTCTAGTTAATACCAAGGTGGGTGTGGGAGGCTATTTTCAGATAAGCAATGAAATACCAACACTTTTTTATTGAATACTTAAACGGGACCTGTTGGGTTTAAAATGCAGTCCAATGTGCAGCCATCATGTTATAGAGCAGGAGGATTTTATTAATAAACTTAAAGGATCACCTGTCATCTATACATGTAAACCTTAGTTGATATTGGGCTAAGTTGTTAAGGGGGTGCTCTGCCCCTGGACATCTTATCCCCTATCCAAAGGATAGGGGATAAGATGTCTGATCACGGGGGTCCTACTGCTGGGTCCCCTCCGCAATCTCTCCTGCAGCACCCGGAGTTCATTTAGAATGCCAGCTGGGGCACTGGAGGCTTTTGACATCATGGCCATGCCCCCTCATGATGTCACGTCCACGCCCCCTCAATGCAAGTCTATGGGAGGGGCGTTACTGCCGTCACGCCCCCTCCCATAGACTTGCATTGAGAGGGAGGGTGTGACATCACAAAGGGGGCTTGGCCGTGATGTCAGCACCTCATCGCTAGTCATCAGGCATGGAGCAAACTTCGCTCCTTGCACCAGATGACTGCAGTGCCACAGGAGAGATCGCAGGGGTCCCAGCGGCAGGCCCCCCCTCGATCAGACATCTTATCCCCCTTTCTTTGGATAGGTGATAAGATGTCTAGGGGCAGAGTACCCCTTTAAGTGAGCAGTTCAACTGAGTGATTGACAGCTCTCTATAGGAACCTTTATATACAGAGATAGATGTCAATCACATACTACATTTATACTTTTTGCTCATATCCCAACTTAACAGGACTTAAAGGATCCACTGCTCGATGGGTCAGCACTGTTTTGGCAACATAAAAGCACTTGAATATATTGTATATATGTTCAGTTGTGCTGTCCATATTTTGCATATTTGGACAGCTATTTGTGACAAATGACAGATGTGCATCATGGGATATGCTCAAAGATTATTATTCCCTAATAAGTAGAATCCCATATCACAAAGAAGGACAGATGTCAATTAAGTCTTTGTGTTTCATCCAGAATGGCACCCTTCCCAGACCAGTGGTGAACAACAAGCTTCATTTAGTGCATGGCAATTTAGTGTCTCGATGGGATTCCACTGCTTGGTGTGGTTCTGGTACTTAAAGGAACATAATACAAACAAACAGAAAACCAAATGTGCATTCTGTGTCAATATACGTCGAGTGAATTCATTTCAAGAGGCAGGGAGAACTCCGTTGCTAGGTGTTTGTTGCTGTCAACAGAACAATTGTGGTTTACAGGCCACTGTTTACTGCAAGCTTACTCTATTTATCCCATCGTTTTTCTTTTAGCTTATGTTTGGTCTTGATGTTTCCCTACTTTATTTGCTTATTTTTTTCTTCCATTCACCATTCTCTTATCTTCTTTATCCATGTACTCAGTTCCATACAAAGTCTGCAAACCATAAAGTTATATGGAACAGGCAGTAGTCAAGAGGTAAAGTAGTCAAGAGGCACACATAACAACCACATGCCAGCCACAGTGCAACCTAACAATTGTGTTTATATGCTGCTTTACCAAAAGTCATTAAGATTTAAAAATGTATTGTTAATGTCCATAAGGTTTTGCAGCTAAACAGAAGTTTTACTTACAAGATGGTATGAACATTAACAATTTATAACTGTTTTCAGCTGCAGGGTTGGCGCTACTTCTGTCTTACGCTTAGTTCTACTTATTAGCGGGCAGCATTTCTTTACCTTTCTACCACTTTTGGCCAATGATATTTTAATAATTTCCAATTAAAAGAATGTGGTGACATAATGGAAAAAAAACAGAGTAAACAATTGTGGAATTGTACATTTTGACCAGTAAATATCTCCTGTTTGTGCCCAGGTCTAATGATATGTCTGTTTTCAACCATTCTATAATATTCATTCTAGATATAAAAGGATGCTTCACAGTCAGATATCTAATAAATCTCATGTCTTGTGATTTAGGAGCTGAAAGTTTTAGTCATATAAAACCTGTGTTTCAACACAGCTACACTCTATTTGCCTTACAAATATCCTGTTGGGCTCCTTTTAAACTTACAGGACCTCTTCTTGAAGCAAAGTATTACAAGCACCTATGTTGAGATCACTCACATATTTATTTATACAAGGAGAAAAAGAGGGAAGAATTGATAAGCCTTAGTACTTCAGGAAAACATATAACCCATGAAGAAAATAAGAACTAGTCATGTGTGGGACATGGAACCCTGTAAAATTTTTTGAAGGATAATACTTTTTATCAGTAAAAAAGTGGAAGGAGGGATTTTTGCTATCAGAGAATAGAAAAAAAAATCTTGTTAGAAAGGTCCTTGAATGATTATTATTCAAAATTATATAACTTAGACTCTGAACATCCTCCTGACCCCATTTGCAGAGATTCCATGATCCAAACATACCTGAAAAATTGAAATCTACCTACAGTCTCCTCTGAGGACCTTTCATCCCTAAATTTGCATATTACTAATATGGAACTTCAAAACACCATCAAAAACCTACCTAATGGTAAATCCCCGGGTCCTGATGGACTCCCACATTTGTATTATAAATCCTTTACTGAAATACTCTCTCCTCACATGTTAGATTTATTTAATTCCTTTTTATTAGGTTCGCCCATCCCATCCTCTATGCTAACCTCATATATTGTCGTTCTCCCCAAACCAGATAAGGACCCCGCAGAGTGCACTCAATTCTGATTTAAAAATCTTTTCTAAAATATTGGCCACGAGATTGGCTGATATACTCCCCAAATTGATACATAAAGACCAAGTGGGATTTGTAAGGTGGAGACAAGCTGGGGAAAACACACGTCAAAATATTGATATTATTGACATCCTAGCTAAATCAAAAAAACAAGGCTTGCTTCTCAGCCTCGATGCTGAAAAAGCATTTGATCGATTAAACTGGTCATTTCTTTTGCGGACTCTTGAACAATATGGTATTTCGGGTAGGTTCTCCACAGCTGTCTCCAACCTATATACTACTCCCACCGCCCACATTCGTCTGACTCATGAGCTGTCTCCCCATATTAACCTCTTAAGGACGTAGGGCGTACCTGTATGCCCTACGCCAAGTCCCGGTGTTTAAAATGGGGTCACACCGTGACCCCGCATCACACCGGGTCGGTCCCGGCTGCTATTCATAGCCAGAACCCTGGGCTTACAGCGCGCGGCACCGATCATTGTGCCGTGCTGTTTACAGCCGCGTCTGAAAGTGAAAGTAAACGCTTCCCGGCAGCTCAGTCGGGCTGATCGGGACATCGCGATAAAATCTCGATGTCCCGATCAGCTAGGAAGTGAGCAGAGGTCCCCTTACCTGTCTCCGCCGCGTCCGATCTGGGTTTGATTGCTCCAAGTTTGAGCTACAGGCTTGAGCAATCGAGCCCCTATCTCGCTGATCCATGCAAAGCTATGGCTTTGCAGGGATCAGCATAAGAGATCAGTGTGTGCAGTGCTATAGCTCCCTATGGAAGCTATAGCACTGCAAAAAAAAAGTGAAAAAAGTTAACAAAGGTCATTTAACCCCTTCCCTAATAAAAGTTTGAATCACCCCCCTTTTCCCATAAAAAAAAACCCTGTGTAAATAAAAATAAAGATATGTGGTGTCATCGTGTGCGGAAAGGTCCAAACTATAAAAATATATCGTTAATTAAATCACACGGTCAATGGTGTACGCGCAAAAAAATTCCAAAGTCCAAAACAGTGTCTTTTTGGTCACTTTTTATATCATGAAAAAATGAATAAAAAGCGATCAAAAAGTCAGATCAATGCAAAAATGGTAGTGATAAAAACTTCAGAACACGGCGCAAAAAATGAGTCCATACCAGCCCGTACGCAGAATAATAAAACATTTTTAACATATACATTTTCCTGCATGTAGTTATGATTTATTTTTTTAAGTATGACAATATCCAACCCATATAAGTGGGGTATCATTTTAGCCGTATGGACCTACAGAATAAAGATAAGGTGTTATTTTTACCAAAAAAAGGCACTACATAGAAACGGAAGCCCCCAAAATTTACAAAATGACATTTTTCTTCAATTTTGTCGCACAATGAATTTTTTTTCCGTTTCACAGTGGATTTTTGGGTAAAATGACTAATGTCAATGCAAAGTAGAATTGGTGGCGCAAAAAATAAGCCATCATATGGAATTTTATGTGCAAAATTGAAAGCGTTATGATTTTTAGAAGGTGATGAGGAAAAAATGAAAATGCAAAAACGGAAAAACCCTGCGTCCTTAAGGGGTTAAAATCTCCAATGGGATGAGACAGGGATGCCCCTTTTTGTTTGTACTAAGCATAGAACCCCTAGCGGCCACAATAAGGAACAACATTGACATTTCTGGGATTAAATTAGGATCTTCTGAATTTAAAATTTCGTTATTCACAGATGACATTCTTTTCACACTGACCAACCACCACATCTCCTTGCCAAATCTTATGCTTTCCATTTCCTCATTCTCAAAAATTTCAGGCTATAAAATCAATTCGTCAAAAACTGAAGCACTGCCCATAAATATTCCTGACCCTGACCTTCTCCAACTACAATCAAACTATCATTTTAAATGGCAAAAATCTACTTTGAAATACCTTGATATATAACTTAATACGACTTTTCCTTCCTTGAACTTCCCCCCACTTTTTCAGGAGATCAACTCATTACTTCTTAAATGGTCCTCTTTACCTTTATCACTTTTAGGCAGGATTACAGCAATTAAAATGACCATATTGCCTAAACTCCTCTACCTCTTTGAAACCCTACCTATCCCAATCCCTAAAAAATCTTTCTGTGGGCTTCAGTCCATGTTGTTGAAATTTGTGTGGAAGGGGGGACGCCATAGGATCTCCTATTCGGTTCTGACTTCTCCTAGAGACTCAGGGGGCCTGGCATTTCCGGATCCAAATAAATATTATTTGGCCACTCAGCTACGCAGGATACCTACCTGGCCGTCCTCAATGATTTACCATAGATGGTGTGAGATCGAACAAAAATGGCTATCCCCAACCCCACTCGGTTTCCATATCTGGACATGGAACTCACCGAAACTGCCAAAGACCTTATTGGGACCCATGAAACTCATGTATTCTGTGTGGGAAAAGTCTTGTTCTGAATACCCACTTAAATCCCCTCACTCCCTATTAATTTCATTATTTTATAATCCTTACATTCCATTGGACGGTGAAACTGGTGTGGTTACTTCCTTAATGGATGCAGGTTTATTTCAACTTATTGACCCAATTGACCCTATCAGGCGTGCTGTGATGCCATTAGAAGCTCTACGAGACAAACACAAATTATTTCCCTCCTCACCTACCTTCTACAGAGAGATCGTACTACATTTCCTTTCTCCAACGCAGTCCTTACATTGTTCCTCCCTATCTCCATTCGAGAAGATTTGTAAACATTCAGTCTCCTCCAAAGGTCTCATTTCAAGGATATATAACCTCCTAATTACACCCACTGATTTAGACTCTACCCCACACCCATACATGTCTAAATGGGACTCCTACCTGGGCACACACCTTCCCCTCAAATGCTGGCATACAATTTGGTCTAATGCCACCAAGCCACCTTCCTGCATGTGTTGGTACCACACCCCTGAATTATTACATAAACTCTTTCCTCGAGTCTCAAACCTGTGCTGGCGCTGTGGTACGCAACCGGGGTCTCTGCTCCATATATTTTGGGAATGCCCGTCCTTACACCAGTTCTGGCGTGAGGTGAGAAATATAATTTACGGGGTTACTGGGTTTAATGCCCAACTTGACCCTACCATATTTATCCTTAATCTCCTCCCACACTGGCTATCTAAATATCAACTTAAACTTTGTCTTCATCTGCTGACTGCCTCCAAATGCCTTTTGGCCCAATGGTGGCATCGACCTGAAGCCCCACCTCTCCCTGCACTATTAGATAAAATCAGGGACATCAAACGTATGGAACACCTGTCAGCCTTGATAGACCACACAGTGACTCAATTCCATTTCACCTGGCACCCTCGGGAAATTTGGGAAGAGGGACTAATCGACTCTTCTTAGCTCCTTTCTTTTAACTACCACATGACCACGCGGATGAAGCTCTTTCACTACTTCCTCTACTTTATTCTCTTTTTCTAGTTCTGCTTTATTCTCTTCCTCTATGGGTTTACTTACACTTCACTCCCTCTGGGATACTATCCCGCATTTTCCTCTTCTATGCTTCTTTTTTTCCTACGCTGGCCATATTTGCACTTTGCTGCCCCTACTTAATATTATATAGGTATGTTTATCTTAATATATGACATACTTTACCCTTTAGACATCTACGACTGACTGGATGTCTCTGAGATGACCACCTCTTCAGCTTGTTATCTTTCGATACTCTACAAACTGGATTGTACTCATTTCAGATGGTGACTGCTATATCTACTTTAAAAATGTCGTCACATTGTAATGTTATCTGGAGATGATGCATCCGTCCCATCATCATAGTGCTTTGTACTGCAGTTGAAAGTGTTATTTCTTTATTTTCTTTATACTTTGTATTTGTTGTAAAAAGAAAAACTTCTTTAAAATAAACAATTATAGGTCCTTGAACAAGAAAGCATATCATGCAGTGCCCCCATGCTGGGATTTCCAGTGATCAGCTGTAATCTGTTTAGAAAGTTTTCAAATTTTTCTGCAGCACCACCACAGGGGAAATTAAGCATTGCACTGTGCTCATTGAAATCAATGGGCTGTCTCACAAGATGAAAAAACTAGAGGAAATAGATACTTCTACCAATTTGTAGAATCTTTAATGCATTATCTTCAATCAACATTTATTGTTTAGAAATACGATAGCTAATAAATGTCAGATTGCTGGGGGCCCCAGTCTTGGAGACCTTTGATCACAAGAACAAGCACTTTGTGTAGACCAGCGGATGAGCATGGATGAGCATGCTCTGTTCACACTCTGTAGGATTGATGAAAATATGGAATTCAGAGCATGCTCAAGGAATAAAAAAATTGTAATATCACATTCTGTCATGGACTTGTTGGCAGGGAAGCCTTGGGGGTACATCGATATATAGCAGATTCTTCTCACTGGAGGTTTTGCTGCAAATCAGTGGAGCACATATGTTGGCATGCTTTGACTTAGAGCAGCTCTCCCTATGGAGGATTCAGACAGTGATACTGATAGCACTTCCTCAACCTCCTTTGTCCCTCCTCCATCATTGCATCACCGGAGGACCATTGTAGTGTCCGTACAAAGTAGTGCCTGTCATAAAGAAAAAACAAGATATGACTGTGATTCTACCAGTGTTATGCCTTCAGCTGTAATGTTCATGTTGCTAGACATGTTAAACAATTTAATCTAACTTTATACAACCTATTCTTTGAGTCAACTTACAGTGGGGCAAAAAAGTATTTAGTCAGCCACCAACTGTGCAAGTTCTCCCACTTAAAAAGATGACAGAGGCCTATAATTTTCATCAAAGGTATACCTCAACTATGAGAGATATAATGAGAAAAAAAATCATAAAATCACATTGTCTAATTTTTAAAGAATTTATTTTCAAATTATTGTGAAAAATAAGTATTTGGTCACCTACAAACAAGCAAAGAACTTCTTCTTTAAGGGTATCCTCTCTCCTCCACTCGTTAACTGTATTAATGGCATCTGTTTGAACTTGTTATCAGTATAAAAGACACCTGTCCACAACCTCAAACAGTCCCACTCCAATCTCCACTATGGCCAAGACCAAAGAGCTGTCAAAGGACACCAGAAACAAAATTCAAGACCTGCACCAGGCTGGGAGGACTAAATCTGCAATAGGCAAGCATCTTAGTGTGACGAAATCAACTGTGGGAGCAATTATTAGAAAATGGAAGACAAACAATACCAATGATAATCTCCCTCGTTCTGGGGCTCCATGCAAGATCTCACCATGTGGTGTCAAAATGATCACAAGGACGGTGATCAAAAATCCCAGAAACACACGGGGGAACCTAGTGAATGACCTGCAGAGAGCTGGGACCAAAGTAACAAAGGCTACAGTCAGTAACACACTACCCTGCTAAGGACTCAAATCATGCAGTGCCAGACATGTCCCCCTGCTTAAGCCAGTACATGTCCGGGCCTTCTAAAGTTTGCTACAGAGCATTTGGATGATCCAGAAGAGTATTGGGAGAATGTCATATGGTCAGATGAAACCAAAATTGAACTTTTTGGTAAAAACTCAACTCATCGTGTTTGGAGGAGAAAGAATTCTGCGTTGCATCAAAAGAACACCATACCTACTGTGAAGCATGGGGGTGGAAACATCATACTTTGGGGCTGTTTTTCTGCTAAGGGACCAGGACAAATGATCCGTGTAAAGGAATGAATGAATTGGGCCATGTATTGTGAGATTTTAAGTGAAAACCTCCTTCCATCAGGAGGGCATTGAAGATGAAACATGGCTGGATCTTTCAGCATGACAATGATCCCAAATACACCGACCGGGCAATGAAGAAGTGGTTTCATAAGAAGCATTTCAAGGTCCTGGAGTGGCCTAGCCAGTCTCCAGATCTCAACCCCATAGAAACCTTTGGAGGGAGTTGAAAGTCTGTGTTGCCCAGTGACAGCCCCAAAACATCACTGCTCTAAAGGAGATCTGCATGGAAGAATGGGCCAAAATACCAGCAGCAGTGAGTGAAAACCTTGTGAAGACTTACAGAAAACATTTGACCTTTGTCACTGACAACAAAGGGTATACAATAAAGTATTGAGATGAACTTTTATTTATTTTATTGACCAAATACTTATTTTCCACCATAATTTGCAAATACATTCTTTAAAAATCAGACAATGTGACTTTACTGATTTTTTTCTCATTATGTCTCTCATAGTTGAGGTATACCTATGATGAAAATTACAGGCCTCTCTTATTTTTTTTAAGTGGGAGAACTTGTGCAATTGGTGGCTGACTAAATGCTTTTTTGACCAACTGAACACTAGCATTTTGCACCGTGCAGTTTAGTACACTTTATCAGATTCTAAACCATGGCCTTTCCCACTCAACCCACTTACCCCTAAGCCATGTGTCAGGTCTAACGGGGTAATCCGAGTGTCTAAAATATACCAATATCTATGTCTACATTATTAATGTAATACAAGACTTAAATGCTCTTTTGTCACAAATTGAGCCTTGAGTGTTTCTGGCGCATTATGCTTACTACATCTCTCTAGCAGACTTTCAAAAAATTGTTTGACTACTGGCAAACTAAATCCCTCATTGTAAATTATATCATATTATACAATAGGTAGTAATACCGCATGTAAAAAAAAAAAAGTGTCACCAATTTACATTCCCTTAAAGAATACTGCAGTGGAATATATCTATCTAACTGAAGGATAGGGGCAAATTTATAGATTGCGGGGGGGGGGGGGAGGTTCCGACTGCTGGGACCACCCACGATCTCCTTAACGAAGCCGCAGCAATCAGCATGAAGAGGGCATTCTGTACCCCGCATGACACGGCGGCCGACATGCCCTCTCCATGTATCCCATGGCTTCCTGTGGGGGTCGGCACAACACCTCCTGCAGACTGCCATGGCACCCTGTAGAGGAGCCCACGGGCCCAGCAGTCGGGCCCCCCCCGCGATCTATAATTTATCCCCCATCCTTCGGAGAGAGGATAAGTTATGTTCCACTACAGTATTTCTTTAACAAAAATAATTTTAACAATCCCAGATTTTCTTAAATTTGGGCTCCCGCCCAGCATTTTGAATAACCGTTTTTACTGATAAAGCATGGGGGTGGCACATAACTTTTCAGACCTCTCATGCGATACAAGGTGAGCTTGGACAAATCAATGAACAAGAGCTAAAAAAAAACAGACAACTTAAAAGCACTGAAGCCATCTTCTTAGATTAAAATTTTAAGTAGATTATTTGACTTTATCCGTAAAGTGATTTGAGGCTGTTAATAAATGTCAGATTCAGATGTGCTTGTTTTTACTAGTGTTGTCAAAAAGGAACAAATCATTGTTAGCCAGTTATTTCAACACTTAATATAGGTCAGACAAAGACTATTGCTTTTTGGATTTATAAAGCATGTTGTAAGAGGAAAATGTGCTGAACGTGTGTACATGAGTCTGCAATGCATTATGGACTTTGGCAATCCCTGACCAGCACTGTGATAATACCCACAAGAACATGGGATTTAGAAAAAGCCCCTTGTGTTTAATAAAGTGATTTGTTCCAGTAACAGTGATAATAAAATTGGCCAAATGAAACGGGATTGTACAATAAGGGCTCGAATCCAATTTGCTGTGCTAGCACCATTACAATTTATCTCTGTGTTTACTCATTTGTAGAATTGCTACCAGTCTTTTTATGTGCAATTAATGGGATTAATAGAACACTAGAGCAAGGAAACAGCAGGAAGGAGCAAAGTGCCTTTATTTGCATGTCAATGACACGATTCCCTTAAACAAGCTGCAGCGAGTGAGATAGAGGCCCATTTTACTCCATTTCAATCAATCATAGCCGAATGTAATATTGAATTAGTGAAAATGCTATATAATCCTTCCATTTCTTTACTATATATAGCAGCATGTTTGAACTGCGCATGGAGGTTTGATTTTATTTACTAGTTGTAAGGTAAAGTATCATTAGGAACATACTTTGCGAAAGACAGTATAGAGATCACAATAATTCCCAATTCTTTAGGACATATCGGACAGTAGCCTTCAAGGCTGTCATGATATTTCCCATTTAAGGGTTGCACTGCAGGATACAGGCAAACTATTCAAGTAGTCTGTAGTCTGCATTCTGTTCATAAACTGTGACCTAGTAGATGATCGGTCTGCTTACTAACTGATGTGAGAGGAAAACTACAAGGAAGTTCTGCTGCAGTAAATTCAGATCACAGCTATAATGAACAATTCCACTTGGAGCAATATATTTTTGGGTCACTTAAAGGGTTACTCCGGTGGAAAACTTTTTTTTTTTTTTAATCAACTGGTGCCAGAAAGTTAAACAGATTTGTAAATTACTCCTATAAAAAAATCTTAATCCTTCCAGTACTTATTAGCTGCTGAATACTAGAGAGGAAATTATTTTCTTTATGGAAAACAGTGCTTTCTGCTGACATCATGACCACAGTGCTCTCTGCTGACATCTCTGTCCATTTTAGGAACTGTCCAGAGCAGCTTATGCTTGGTATGGGGATTTTCTCCTACTCCGGACAGTTCCTAAAATGGACAGAGATATCAGCAGAGAGCACTGTGGTCATGATGTCAGCAGAGAGCTCTGTGTTCCAAAAAGAAAATAATTTCCTCTGTAGTATTCAGCAGCTAATAAGTACTGGAAGGATTAAGATTTTTTTTAATAGAAGTAATTTACAAATCTGTTTAACTTTCTGACACTAGTTGATTAAAAAAAAGTTTTCCACCGGAGTACCCCTTTAATCAATATAAAGTTTTCCACCGGAGTACCCCTTTAATCAATATTAGGGCATGTTCACATTTGTTGAAGAAGGTTGTCATGTTGGATTTCTACAAGTCACACTGAATTTTTTTGCAAAAAATCTGCCACTTGTGAGTTCATCCTTAATCCTTTAACCCCTTAAGGACACATGACGTACTGGAACGTCATGTGTCCACTCCCGATCTATAACGCGGGGCCACGGCGTGGCCCCGCGTCATAGCGGTTCGGGCCCGGCCTCTAACAACGGCCGGGACCCGTGGCTAATAGCGCGCGGCATTGATCGCTGTGCCGTGCGCTATTAACCCTTTAGACGCGGCGTTCAAAGTTGAACGCCGCGTCTAAAGTGAAACCGAAAGCATGCCGGCTAGCTCAGTGGGCTGTTCGGGATAGCCGCGGTGAAATCGCGGCATCCCGAACAGCTGACAGGACAGCGGGAGGGCCCCTACCTGCCTCCTCGCTGTCCGATCGCCGAATGACTGCTCAGTGCCTGAGATCCAGGCATGAGCAGTCATGCGGCAGAATCATCGATCACTGGTTTCTTATGAGAAACCAGTGATCAATGTAAAAGATCAGTGTGTGCAGTGTTATAGGTCCCTATTGGACCTATAACACTGCAAAAAAAAAGTGCAAAAAAAAAAGTGAATAAACATCATTTAACCCCTTCCCTATTAAAAGTTTGAATCACCCCCCTTTTCCCATAAAAGAAAAAACACAGTGTAAATAAAAATAAACATAAATGGTATCGCCGCGTGCGGAAATGTCCGAATTATAAAAATATATCGTTAATTAAACCGCACGGTCAATGGCGTGCGCGCAAAAAAATTCCAAAGTCCAAAATAGTGCATTTTTGGTCACTTTTTATATCAATAAGTCCTATCAATGCAAAAATGGTACCGTTAAAAACTTCAGATCACGGCGCAAAAAATGAGCCCTCATACCGCCCCATACACGGAAAAATAAAAAAGTTATAGGGGTCAGAAGATGACAATTTTAAACGTATTAATTTTCCTGCATGTAGTTATGATTTTTTCCAGAAGTCCGACAAAATCAAACCTATATAAGTAGGGTATCATTTTAATCATATGGACCTACAGAATACATATCAGGTGTCATTTTTACCGAAAAATGTACTACGTAGAAACGGAAGCCCCCAAAAGTTACAAAACAGCGTTTTTTTTTAAATTTTGTCGCACAATGATTTTTTTTCCCGCTTCACCATAGATTTTTGGGCAAAATGACTGACGTCATTACAAAGTAGAATTGGTGGCGCAAAAAATAAGCCATCATATGGATTTTTAGGTGTAAATTTGAAAGAGTTATGATTTTTTAAAGGCAAGGAGCAAAAAACGAAAATGCAAAAACGGAAAAACCTCCGGTCCTTAAGGGGTTAAGGACCGAGCCTAGGTTTTCGGCTTTTCCTCCTTGCCTTCTTATAGCCATGACTATTTTATTTTTTAATCTACAGACCCATATGAGGACTTTGTTTGTTTGTGTCACTGATTATAATTTGTAATGACATAACTAATTTTACAGGGAAACAAAATACGCCATTTTGCAAATTTTGGGGGCTTACGTTTCTACGCAGTGCACTTTTTGATAAAAATGACACCTTATCTTTATTCTGTAGGTCCATAGGATGTAAATGCTAACCAATTTATATAGGTTTTGTTTTATTTTACTACAAAAAAAATATATTAGCATTTGTACACAAATGAGTATGCTTAAAATTGTCCACCTCTGATCCCTACACTTTTACTTTTCTGCATTCATGGATGTGTGAGAGCTCATTTATTTCGCCATGGTCTGTAGTTTTTATCTGAACCCTTTTAATTTGGGACTGGTAATCCCCTTGTTAACCCATCCCCCCCCCCCCCCCCCCCACACACACACACACACTAACCTGGGGTACTCCACTGGAATTTTTAAAATTTTTTTATTTATTATCTGGTGACAGAAAGTTAAACAGATTTTTAAATAGAAGTAATTTAAAAATCTTCATCCTTCCAATACTTGTCAGCTGCTGTATGCTCCAGAGGAAGTTCATTTCTTTTTGAATTTTCTTTCTGCCTGACCACAGTTCTCTCTGCTGACACCTCTGTCCATTTTAGGAACTGTCCGGAGTAGGAGCAAATCCCCATAGCAAACCTCTCTTGCTCTGCACAGTTCCTGACATGGGCAGAGGTGTCAGCAGAGAGCACTTGTGGTCAGACAGAAATTAAATTAAAAAAGAAAAGAACTTCCTTTGTAGTATACAGCAGCTGATAAGTACTGGAAGGATTAAGATTTTTAAATAAAAGTAATTTACAAATCCGTTTAACTTTCTGGCACCAGTTGATTTAAATGAAAATGTTTTCCACTGGAGTACCCCTTTAAAGCCCAAATCCAACATCACAAGAAAGATTATTAAAGTGCAGGACTTTACAATATATTCATTTCTCTAAATCATTGTATAAGGAAACTTTGCTGTTGCCTTAAATTGTAGATCAGTCAAAATCTGCTATTCTATGACAAATGATTAATTTGTGTGGCTCATTGTTTCTTTTTTCTACACAATAATGAGACAGTGCTGTGCAGATATGCAGAGGTAAAATATTTGGGCTTAGCAAACAGACCTAGATGGTGGCCTTACCATTCCATGAACCATGATGTGATCAGACTGGTCAGTGGCTTCAAGTGTACAATGGGACAGTGCCAGGAACAGGAAGGCTTCACGAAACACAGGCGCACTCAAAACCTCTGCTGCTCTTACAATGAGAGGGCCTGCATTCTGAGCAAACTACTAATCTGCCTTGCATTGCAGATCAGTCAAAGTCTGTGCTGTGGGCTGCAGGTTACTAGAGACATCCAGGTTTGTTTTTTAGGCTACAAAGTGTCAAAAGAAAGAAATGGTGCCCTCACCAGGCAACTTTTATTTTATTCCAGGAAGAAAAAAAACAATCGTGCTGTAAAGACGAGGATATACTGTTTGCCAGGTGGCTAGGATGACAAGGTAGTGGGGGAAAAGAGCACACCTGCAACAATTGTTTCACGCTCAGCTTCTATGGTCCGGTGCTGACGTCATGAAGTTGCGGTCTGTTTATATGTCCTGTCTAAAAGGTTGTTATGGCAACCACCAAACAATATACATAAGGAGATCTAAAAAGTAAGTGACGTATAAAACATATATACACTCTACTATTAAAACAAAACCTCTACATAGCGTGAGCTTAATGAAGGAAGGCACCTAACTCGTTATTCTCATTTAACCTTAACGGCCATGTGCCGCTGAGGTGAATGATCCATCGAAACTCACACTGTAGGAGCTTCATATGACAATCTCCACCCTCTGGTAGGAAGTAGATTCTCTTAATACCAAAAAATACAACTGCTTTTGTATCACTATTGCATATCTCCAATATGGTTCTTAAATCTGGTAGCAACCGTTCCTGTGCGTGTGTAAGTGTTCATTCACACGTATCACCAGCATGCATTTTCTTTTACCATCAGTATTGGCAGACCACCAGGACTGACAGACGAGAGGAGTCTCAGTATCAGGGGCGATTGTCAGCAGATTAGTAACTGTCAGTGCTGGAGACCTACCTGCTTTGTGGAGTTGCTTTTTAGGTTACCTCCTTCAATGTGGGAGCAAGCACAGTAGGATTTTATAGTGCCGGTTCTCATCCTCATGTGTGGCTCATTTAATCACTATGGGGAATTAAAATAAAGCTTGTCATCATAATTTCCTGCACTCGCTTTATAGTCCGGATTGGACTTAGGACATACCCGTACATCCTGGGCAGCAGGGGGCATACATGCATGTCATGTGTCCTCCACAGGTTAATCATAGCACAGTACTTATTCCTTTCTGCTATGCTATAATATAGAGCTGGTTAAAGTACACTAGACCGAAGAGGCTAGCTTGTATTATTAAAAGTACAGAACTATAGAAGGCATGGGAGGGTAGAAGGGGTTACTGATGCACTGGCTTTGTAAGGTGCTATGTGATCAAAAAGTAAAAAAAAAAAAAACAGCAGCAGCTCACCAAGAAAAGGGCTACATTTAGCATTAAAATGCTCCTGAAATTAGGGTTAAGCCTTGATATACCTTTCATGGACAATTCAGATCCTCTGGAGTACAGGCAAAGCACCAGCTTGCTTGCACACAACCCAGAGTGGCTCTCTTTCTTTCTCTCTCTCCCTCTTCTGCACAGAGCACATGCTAAGCCCCACCCCCATTTCTGTGTTTAGTCTTGTTGTCTCTGTTACTTAAGATGGATTTCTCCTAACAAATGTAGGTAAACAGAACATTGCAAAGAAGAAAGACTCCTAGAGAGTCATTTTTAGGAAAGAAAGTGATTTACACATTTTTTACAGATCCCATAGACTATCAAATGGAGTAAAATTGTTGGAAACTACCTTGATCATTGAAGTATTGGTTAAGATAACCAATACTGACAGACACCCATGTAACCTATTTAAATGACACAGACATGTACTGTATATCCAGCTGTATTGTCAAAGGACTTTCTTGTGACCCATAAAATGGAGGCTCTCTTTTTTATTTCCCCCCTGCTCACTGCAATCAGTATTGGTCATGGCGTCCAATGGGTGAAAAAGAGGTTAGATCTGTGACATGTTAGAGAAAGAAGAGTTGTATTTGACATAAAATTCATATAAAATAGTTGGTCACTGTGCAAATGTTACCTGGCATTAATTTACCTTGTACCATCTACAAAAATTTAAAATCTAATCTTATAGTGTATTGCAAATTTACTTTACAGGATCTTACACAATTTCCTGGCATAGCTCACAAAAGATGAATTTGATGTATTCAAAATTCTTTGACAATTGAATATAATGAATACTTTTTCATGTTAGCTGGCTTTCAATATATTATAGCATCATTGTGGAATGGATTTTTAATGAAAATGCAACTTTTCTTTCTCCGGAATGATAGACTTTCAATATCTGATGGTTTTTGTTTCAGCCTGTAAGAAGTGAATCCGAATATGTATGTCAGATCATTTACCTAAATTTTATTAAACTTGGCTAGAAAACTCTCATTAAAGAGCACTAATGACACAACTCCGTCATTCAGGATAGAAGAATAGCTGCCGCAGACTACAAATCGATGTCTTTTCCATCATTAAGTGTAGTAGTAATTTACATTGAAAGCATTACATTCTCACAATTGCTTAAGTTTGCAGATAAACGAATATAAGTATTATTCTCTCATATGCACTTTGAAGCTGATGTAGTGAATGTAATGCATGATGATATTTCAAACACCTTCAAAGATTTTTTTTTACTTTTTTTACAGAGCTCCCAATAAAATATTTAATAGGGCTATTGAAATGCTGTCCACGGGAGTTTAAAAAGTAATTTACAGTGTTTCTTACAGTTAAAAAAAAATATGTTAATTCATTTTAACAGACACTAAGACAGGGGTGTTGAGTAGCGGTACTCTGCAGACCTGCTACGAGAGTTTATATGAGAGAGCACGGCGTGCATCAAGAAAATATAAAACACAATACTACTGTCACCACCTGCTGGTGTCAATATTAAATATTCTTTTTGGGTACATTTTATATGACACAATTAATAAAAGTGATTTTAGGGGTTGATTAATCAGGGGTTTTTTTTTACCTCGGGCTTTTGCCCAGGGTTTGGTTAATAGTTGTGATTACCCCTGGCTACCCTGAGGGTTGTCAGTTAATAATATGACAAATGGTCACACCCTGCACAAAAGTCATTTTTTCTATTTGGCGCCTAAATGCCTTGACAAGAAACCTATCTCCATGTTGCTAACCACAACCCAAAGTTTTGCGAGATCTGTATCGAGTGTGATACCCAGCATAATGTTTTTTTTATGGTACTGGGACATACACTGGATAATGATTTCACACATCTATGAGCTGCAGATGACAGCAAGGAGGAAGGCAACGCATTAAGGCATTTAGGCACCAAATTCAAAATGAAGATAATTTAGAAAAATTAAGTGCAGGGCGATGTGCTGTGTCCCACGGCACATCGCCCTGCACTTAATTTTTCTAAATTATCTTCATTTTGAATTTGGTGCCTAAATGCCTTAATGTCCCGTTTGTCATACCTCATGTGGAGTTACACATTTATTAATTCTATTCATTCATCAATTCTATTAATTCGTCATTTGTGTGGCTCACTGTTCTGCTTTTGTATAGAATTAGGAAAACTATTTTGGCCCTGAAACCTCCAACAGGTACGCAATAATGAGACTGCTATGCAGATAGATGCAGAGGTAAAACATTTGGGCATACAGTCACGGCCACAAATGTTGGCACCCCTGATATTTTTCAAGAAAATAAAGTATTTCTCCCAGAAAAGGATTGCAGTAACACATGTTTTGCTATACACATGTTTATTCCCTTTGTGTGTATTGGAGCTAAACCAATAAAAAGGGAGGAAAAAAAGAAAATTGGACATAATGTCACACCAAACTGCAAAAATGGGCTGGACAAAATTATTGGCACCCTTTCAAAATTGTGGAAAAATAAGATTATTTCAAGCATCTGATGCTCCTTTAAACTCACCTGGGGCAAGTTACAAGTGTGGGCAATATGAAAATTACACTTGAAAGCAGATAAAAAGGAGAGAAGTTCACATAATATTTGCATTGTGTGTCTGTATGTGCCACACTAAGGATGGACAACAGAAAGAGGAGAAGAGAACAAAATTGTGGAAAAATATTAACAATCTTAACCCCTTAAGGACAATGGACGTACTCCTACGCCCCGTTTCCGAGTCCTTAAGGACCGAGGACGTAGGAGTATGTCCTGTCCATTCCCGGCCCCCCGCCGCTAGCCGGAGGGGAGCCGGTGCCCGATGCCTGCTGAAATCGTTCAGTAGGCATCGCGGCATATCGCCCAGGGGGGTCATTATGCCCCCCCATGTCGGCGATGGCCGCAGATCGCTGGACAATTCAGTCCAGCGATCTGCGGAGATTCCGGGTCAATCGGGTCTCCAGTGACCCGGAATTACTGGCGGTTCGGGGCCGTCAGAGACGGCCCCGAACAGCCAGAGCCTGCAGGGGTGAGGTGGCACTGGTGCCACCTCACGATCACCCTGATTCGTCGGCCGGATTCCCGGCCGATCAATCAGGGCGCCTGCTGCGGGAGTCACTCCCACACCCGCTCCGCCCCTCTTCCGGAGGACGTGAGCGGGTGCGGGACGTGCACCCCCTGGTGCTGGGGACCCCGATCCCCGGCGTTAATGTTGGGATCGGGGCCCCAGGAGCGACGACGGCGGGACTGACCTGCAGCGTCGATCAAGCAGCAGCAGGAGGTGAGTGACAGCCTCCTGCTGTTGCTTAGCAACAGCTCCCAGCATGCAAAAAGGCCATGCTGGGAGATGTAGTTATGCAACAGGAGGAGGCAGACCACCACAACTCCCAGCATTCCCTTATGGGCATGCTGGGACTTATGGTTTTGCAACAGCTGGAGGCACATTCTTTCTATGGAAAAGTGTACCTTCAGCTGTTGCGTAACTACAACTCCCAGCTTGCACAAACAGCTAAAGTGCATGCTGGGAGTTGTAGTGGTGCATCTGCTGGTTGCATAACTACAACTCCCAGCATGCCCGTTGGCTGTCGGTGACTGCTGAGAGTTGTAGTTTTGCAACAGCTGAAGGCACACTGAGTTAAGTAGCAAACCAGTGTGTCTCCAGCTGTTGCATAACTACAATCCCCAGCATCCCCAGCCAAAGTAGTATGCCTCCCGCTGTTGCATAACTACAAGACCCAGCATGCCCTTCCGCTGTCCGTACATGCTGGGGGTTGTAGCTTTTGCAACAGCTGATGGCACACTGGTTGCAAAACACTGAGTTTGTTGCCAAACTCGGTGTTTCACAACCAGTGTGCCTCCAGCTGTTGCAAAGCTACAACTCCCAGCATGCACTGATAGACCGTACATGCTGGGAGTTGTAGTTTTGCAACAGCTGGATGTTTCCCCCCCCCAATGTGAACGTACAGGGTACACTCACATGGGCGGAGGATTACAGTAAGTATCCGGCTGCAAGTTTGAGCTGCGGCAAATTTTCTGCCGCTGCCCAAACTGCCAGCGAGAAACTACTGTGAACCCCCCGCCCGTGCGACTGTACCCTAAAAACACTACACTACACTACCACAAAATAAAATAAAAAGTAAAAAACACTACATATACACATACCCCTATACAACCCCCCTCCCCAATAAAAATGAAAAACGTCTGGTACGCCACTGTTTCCAAAACGGAGCCTCCAGCTGTTGCAAAATAACTACTCCCAGTATTACCAGACAGCCACTGACTGTCCAGGCATGCTGGGACTTTTACAACAGCTGGAGGCATCCTGTTTGGGAATCACTGGCGTAGAATACCCCTATGTCCACCCCTATGCAAGTCCCTAATTTAGGCCTCAAATGCGCATGGCGCTCTCACTTTGGAGCCCTGTCGTATTTCAAGGCAACAGTTTAGGGCCACATATGGGGTATCGCCGTACTCGGGAGAAATTGTGTTACAAATTATGGGGGGTATTTTCTGCTATTACCCTTTTTAAAAATGTAAAATTTTTGGGAAACCAAGCATTTTAGGTAAAAAATTTTTTTTTTCTTTTACATATGCAAAAGTTGTGAATCACCTGTGGGGTATTAAGGTTCACATTACCCCTTGTTACGTTCCCCGAGGGGTCTAGTTTCCAAAATAGTATGCCATGTGTTTTTTTTTTGCTGTCCTGGCACCATAGGGGCTTCCTAAATGCGGCATGCCCCCAGAGCAAAATTTGCTTTCAAAAAGCCAAATGTGACTCCTCCTCTTCTGAGACCTGTAGTGCGCCAGCAGAGCACTTCTCACCCCCATATGGGGTGTTTTCTGAATCGGGAAAAATTGAGCTTCAAATTTTGGGGGGTATTTTCTGCTAATACCCTTTTAAAAAATGTAAAAATTTTGGGAAACCAAGCATTTTAGGTAAAAAAAATGTTTTTTTTTACATATGCAAAAGTCGTGAAACACCTGTAGGGTATTAAGGTTCACATTACCCCTTGTTACGTTCCACGAGGGGTCTAGTTTCCAAAATGGTATGCCATGTGTTTTTTTTTTGCTGTTCTGGCACCATAGGGGCTTCCTAAATGCGGCATGCCCCCAGAGCTAAATTTGCTTTCAAAAAGCCAAATGTGACTCCTTCTCTTCTGAGACCTGTAGTGCGCCAGCAGAGCACTTTTCACCCCCATATGGGGTGTTTTCTGAATCGGGAGAAATTGGGCTTCAAATTTTGGGGGGTATTTTCAGCTATTACCCTTTTTAAAAATGTAAAAATTTTGGGAAACCAAGCATTTTAGGTAAAAAAAATTTTTTTTTTTTACACATGTAAAAGTCGGGAAACACCTGTAGGGTATTAAGGTTCACTTTACCCCTTTTTACGTTCCCCGAGGGGTCTAGTTTCCAAAATGGTATGCCATGTGGGGGATTTTTGCGGTTCTGGCACCATAGGGGCTTCCTAAATGCAGCATGCCCCCAGAGCAAAATTTGCTTTCAAAAAGCCAAATGTGACTCCTTCTGTTCTGAGACCTGTAGTGCGCCAGCAGTGCACTTTTCACCCCCATATGGGATGTTTTCTGAATCTGGAGAAATTGGGCTTCAAATTTTGGGGGGTATTTTCTGCTATTATCCTTTTTAAAAATGTAACATTTTTGGGAAACCAAGCATTTTAGGTAAAACATTTTTTTTTTTTTACATCTGCAAAAGTCGTGAATCACCTGTGGGGTATTAAGGTTCACTTTACCCCTTGTTACGTTCCCCGAGGGGTCTAGTTTCCAAAATGGTATGCCATGTGTTTTTTTTTTTTGCTGTTCTGGCACCATAGAGGCTTCCTAAAGGTGACATGCCCCCCAAAAACCATTTGTCGCTCCTTCCCTTCTGAGCCCTCTACTGCGCCCGCCGAACAATTAACATAGACATATGAGGTATGTGCTTACTCGTGAGAAATTGGGTTTCAAATACAAGCAAAAAAATTCTCCTTTCTACCAATTGCAAAAATTCTAAAATTGGGTCTACAAGAACATGAGAGTGTAAAAAATGAAGATTGTGAATTTTCTCCTTCACTTTTCTGCTATTCCTGTGAAACACCTAAAGGGTTAATACACTTATTGAATGTTATTTTGAATACTTTGGGGGGGGTGTAGTTTTTATAATGGGGTCTTTTATGGGGTATTTCTAATATGAAGACCCTTCAAATCCACTTCAAACCTGAACTGG
This sequence comes from Hyla sarda, assembly GCF_029499605.1. Taxonomy (NCBI): domain Eukaryota; kingdom Metazoa; phylum Chordata; class Amphibia; order Anura; family Hylidae; genus Hyla; species Hyla sarda. The sequence goes on from NC_079189.1 coordinate 220,681,710, forward strand.
TCCATGAAAAATAGCGAGTTTGAAAGTTTTGTGAAAAATTTCCAAATTGCTGCTGAACTTTGAAGCCCTCTGGTGTCTTCCAAAAGTAAAAACTCATAAATTTTATGATGCAAACATAAAGTAGACATATTGTATATGTGAACCCAAAAATGTTTTATTTTGAATATCCATTTTCCTTACAAGCAGAGAGCTTCAAAGTTAGAAAAATGCAAAATTTTCATTTTTTTCATCAAATTTTGGGATTTTTCACCAAGAAAAGATGCAAGTTACCATAAAATTTTACCACTAAGTTAAAGTAGAATATGTCACGAAAAAATAATCTCAGAATCAGAATGATAACTAAGAGCATTCCAGATTTATTAATGTTTAAAGTGACAGTGGTCAGAATTGCAAAAAACGCTCTGGTCCTTAAGGTGTAAAATGGCCTGGTCCTTAAGGGGTTAAGGTTACAAGTCCATCTCCAGAGATCTAGATTTGCCTTTGTCCACAGTGCACAACATTATCAAGAAGTTTGCAACCCATGGCACTGTAGCTTATCTCCCTGGTCGTGGACAGAAGAGAAAAATTGATGAAAGGAGTCAATGCAGGATAGTCCGGATGGTGGATAAGCAGCCCCAAACAAGTTCCAAAGATATTCAAGCTGTCCTGCAGGCTCAGGGAGCATCGGTGTATGAACTATCCATGGACATTTAAATTAGATGAAACGGTATGGCAGGAGACCCCAGAGGACCCCACTGCTGACACAGAGACATTAAAAAGCAAGACTACATTTTGCCGAAATGAACTTGAGTAAGACAAAATCCTTCGGGAAAACATCTTGTGGACAGATAAGACCAAGATAGGCCTTTTTGGTAAAGCACATCATTTTACTGTTTACCAAAAATGGAATGAGGCCTAAAAAGAAAAAAACACAGTACCTACAGTGAAATATGGTGGAGGGTCAATGATGTTTTGAGGTTGTTTTGCTGCCTCTGGCACTGGGTGCCTTGCATGTGTGCAAGGCATCATGAAATCTGAGGAATGCCAAGCACTGTACAGCCAGTGTCAGAAAGCTGGGTTTGCGTCTGAGATCTTGGGTCTTCCAGCAGGACAATGACCCCAAACATAATTCAAAAAGCACCCAGAAATGGATGGCAACAAAACGCTGGAGAGTTCTGAAGTGGCTGGCCAGCAATGAGACCAGATCTAAATCCCATTGAACACCTGTGGAGAGATATTAAAATTGCTGTTGGGAAAAGGCACCCTTCCAATAAGAGAGACCTGGAGCAGTTTGCAAAGGAAGAGTGGTACAACATTCCGGCTGAGAGGTGTAAGAAGCTTATTGATGGTTATAGAAAGAGACTGATTTCGGTTATTTTTTTCCAAAGGGTGTGCAACCAAATATTAAGTTAAGGGTGCCAATAATTTTGTCCAGACCATTATGTCCAATTTGCTTTTTTTCCTCCCTTTTTTGGTTTAATTCCAATACACACAAAGGGAATAAACATTTGTAAAGCAAAACATGTGTTACTGCAATCTTTTTCTGTGAGAAATACTTAATTTTCTTGAAAAATTTCAGGGGTGCCAACATTTACGGCCAACACTGAGGATTGGCACCCATCCTCCATGTATCTCTATGGGAGAGCCGAAGATACATGAGAACAGAGCTCCCAATAAGGAAATGCATGGAGGGCATATGCTGATCCCCATTCCATGCATGAGAAGAGCAGGAGTGCCACGCAGTAGATTGCAAGCGATCCTAGTGGTCGAACCCCCCTCAACATAAATACACAATTCGGAAGGGTGAAATGGATTTGACCATATCTAGGTCTTTTCTTCATCATATGGGAGTGTTGCAGTTAATTTTTTTTATTTGAAATCTATTCTGGCCTATGGACCAGGGCCGAATATTGGTCTGCACCCTCAACATTTGATCTTTGGTTGTACTGCTCTCCCCTTCACAGTAAAAGATCTCATAGGTTTTGCAAAAAAAGGCACCTAGGGGACTCTCAGGCCCAATGTCTAGAGGAAACAAGGTACTGATCATCACCTGCCCATCCCTAAAGTAAAGCATGGTGGTGGCAGCATCATGCTGTAGAGGTGCTTTTCAGGGGCATTGAAAGAGAGACTGGTTAGGGTTATGGGAATGCTGAATGGAGCAAAGTACAGAGATATTCTTAATGAAAAACTGATCTAGAGTGCTTTGGACTTCTGGCTTGGCTGAAGATTCCAACAAGACAATGACCCTTAGCACACAGCCAATAAAACACAGGTATTAGATAAGAGGCAACTTTGTCAATGTCTGTGAGTGGCACAGCCAGAGCACTTACTGGAACCCTATCGAACATCTCTGGAAGGATCTGAAAATACTGTCTATCAAAGGTCCCCATACAACCTGACGGAGCTTTAGAGGATCTACAAAAAAGAAATAAGAAAAAAAAATCTAGGTGTGCAAACCTTTTAGCATCATACCCAAGAAGAATTGTGCTGTAATTGCTGCCAAAGGTGCTTAAACTAAGTACTGAGCAAGGGGTCCTTTTTAATACATTTTCACAAATTTCTAAAATTATTTTTTTTAAATGGGCGATTGTGCAGAATGATAAGGGAAAAGTTAAATGTTGTTGTTTTTAGCACAAGGCCACAACATAACAAAATGTGAAAAAAGTAAAAGGGTCTAGGGACTTTCATAAGGCACTCTCAGTGTGCCACCTCTCATAGAATATGTACTGTTGGGGAACACACATCAGCATTTAGATTCACAGCAATACAAATATTTCTAATCTCCAAACAGAAAAGAAATGTAATGTGTGTGACAGTAGATCAAAATAACCTGTTAAACATCATTGTCTGAATTATTAGTGACCTAAGCCATGCTATTATCTGAATGTAGGTATTAGTAAAGAAAGCTGATAGACCTTTGCACTGGGTTTATGTGACCTATCCCATCTTTGTCAATTCCAGAAGACGTTGTGCATTCATTTTCTTATTTTTCCTGGCAAATGCTCTAACTTTAAAGGAGAGAGATTAAAGTAGAAAGGATTTTATGGTTTCTTTTTTAAAGATCAATAGTCCTTGTCTCTGTTAAAGCATTTGGGCATTTAATATGGAGTCTTGATGGCATTAAGAACACTTTTGATATCAATATCAACTATGTCCAGAGTGATAAAATGATTAAATCGCTGCCTAATTCATAGATATTTAAAGAGGAGCTGGGTGAACTTTTGACAGCAAACACTAGAGATGAGCGAATTTTTGAAAAATTCGATCAGGCTGATTGGCCAAATTTTTGGGAAAAAAATCGATTCGGTACAAATAAATTTGCAGCAAATTAATATAATAAAGTGTGTGTGTGTGTGTGTGTGTGTGTATGTGTTTTTAGCTTTATTCGCTTTGTTTATTTTTTTACTTATTTTTTATTCTTTAGGTAGTACTACTAATCCCAACATAAAACAGACTGTTCCATGATGGGAGTAGTGAAGTTCTTAATATCACAGATTCATATTTTCCGCAGAGAGCTGTGATTGGCCAGATGGTTCCAACAAATCACAACTCTCTGTGGGAAATATGAATAATAGGTGTATATATACACGTCAGTGCAGGGGACCAGAGAAGAGCGGCCGCTCGCCCGCATCTATACATTATACAGGAGAATCATAGCGGGTGTCAGGAGTGATACCCGCTGTGATCTTTCCTTTACTGCAGGTACTACTGCTCCCAACATGGAGCACACTCTGCTCCATGCTGGGAGCTGTAGTACCTACATTAATAGACAGATCACAACAGGTGTTACTTACTTACACCTGTTCTGATCTGTCTATTAATGCAGGTACTACAGGGACTAATTATCGGGAGTGATATTATATATATTTTCACTTTACTTTTTTAGCCACAGTTATAAAAAAAATTCTGGCATTTAGATGTGCTGACATGAATAATTGCAGGCGTCAGAGACGAGCTGAGGACAGGGACATCAGTAATATGTATAATAGAGTAGGCAAAAAAAGTCTGACCGTTTCCTTAATTTACCAAAAAAACATAAATTTACAGAGGTCTTCTATCAGAAATTAAAGATACTTCAACTTGTAATATGCAGAGGCAGATGGTCGGGACAATAATGTATGTATGTATTTAATGTAATTGGGAAAGACAATGTCATTGTAATTATACAGTATGAGCTGGTTTTAATTGACAAATTACTGAAAAACTCTTCTTGCAATTCCAATGTTTCTGTTCTGTATGTGAGAAATCTTAGATTTTTTATGTAGGGGAAGATGGGTAATGTAATTCCTGAATTCCAGTACAGTGGTTGCAGCGGGACCGGCAGGGAGTCTATGGCCGTCCTGGGGCTGTATGAATGGAAGAAATAAAGTTTTGAAATATACAGTAGCTGCTCTAATTACAGCAAATTAACATTAATTGAATAATTAGACCACATCAAATTAAAGGGGTATTCCATGCCAAAACTTTTTTTTATATATCAACTGGCTCCGGAAAGTTAAACAGATTTGTAAATTACTTCTATTAAAAAATCTTAATCCTTCCAATAGTTATTAGCTTCTGAAGTTGAGTTGCTGTTTTCTGTCTAACTGCTTTCTGATGACTCACGTCCCGGGAGTTGTCCAGCTCCTATGGGGATATTCTCCCATCATGCACAGCTCCCGGGACATGACATCATCATTGAGCAGTTAGACAGAAAACTTCAGAAGCTAATACCGTATATACTCGAGTATAGGCCGAGTTTTTCAGCACGATTTTTCGTGCTGAAAACACCCCCCTCGGCTTATACTCGAGTGAACTCCCCCACCCGCAGTGGTCTTCAACCTGCGGACCTCCAGAGGTTTCAAAACTACAACTCCCAGCAAGCCCGGGCAGCCATCGGCTGTCCGGGCTTGCTGGGAGTTGTAGTTTTGAAACCTCCGGAGGTCCGCAGGTTGAAGACCACTGCGGCCTTCAACATCATCCAGCCCCCTCTCACCCCCTTTAGTTCTGAGTACTCACCTCCGCTCGGCGCTGGTCCGGTCCTGCAGGGCTGTCCGGTGAGGAGGTGGTCCGGTGGGATACTGGTTCCGGGCTGCTATCTTCACCGGGGAGGCCTCTTCTAAGCGCTTCGGGCCCGGCCTCAGAATAGTCACGTTGCCGTGACAACGACGCAGAGGTGCGTTCATTGCCAACGTACTTCTGCGTCATTGTTAAGGCAACGCCTCTATTCCGGGCCGGAAGCGCGGAGAAGAGGCGCCCCCGGTGAAGATAGCAGCCCGGACCACCTCCCCACCGGACCACCTCCTCACCGGACAGCCCTGCAGGACCGGACCAGCGCCGAGCGGAGGTGAGTACTCAGAACTAAAGGGGGTGAGAGGGGGGCTGGATGATGTTGAAGTGCGCAGTGGTCTTCAAACTGCGGACCTCCGGAGGTTTCAAAAGTACAACTCCCAGCAAGCCCGGACAGCCGATGGCTGCCCGGGCTTGCTGGGAGTTGTAGTTTTGAAACCTCTGGAGGTCCGCAGGTTGAAGACCACTGAGGGCGAATGATGAGAAGAGGATGATGAAGGGGGGGGTGTGGGGATGATGAAGGGGGGTGGGGATGATGAAGGGGGGGGGTGGGATGATAAGGGGATGATGAAGGGGGGATGTGTGGGATGATAAGGGGATGATGAAGGGGGGATGTGTGGGATGATAAGGGGATGATGAAGGGGGGATGTGTGGGATGATGACAAGGGGATGATGAAGGGGGATGTGCGGGATGATAAGGGGGGGATGAAGGGGGGATGTGTGGGATGATGATAAGGGGATGATGAAGGGGGGATGTGTGGGATGATAAGGGGATGATGAAGGGGGGATGTGTGGGATGATAAGGGGATGATGAAGGGGGGATGTGTGGGATGATGACAAGGGGATGATGATGAGGATGTTAATGACGGGTCTGGATGATGACAGGGGGGGATGAGGTATTTCCCACCCTAGGCTTATACTCGAGTCAATAACTTTTCCTGGGATTTTGGGTTGAAATTAGGGGTCTCGGCTTATACTCGGGTCGGCTTATACTCGAGTATATACGGTAACTATTGGAAGGATTAAGATTTTTTAATAGAAGTAATTTACAAATCTGTTTAACTTTCCGGAGCCAGTTGATATATATAAAAAAAGTTTTTGCCTGGAATACCCCTTTAACCCCTTAAGGACTCAGCCCATTTTGGCCTTAAGGACTCAGACAATTAAATTTTTACGTTTTCATTTTTTCCTCCTCGCCTTCTAAAAATCATAACTCTTTTATATTTTCATCCACAGACTAGTATGAGGGCTTGTTTTTTGCGCGACCAGTTGTCCTTTGTAATGACATCACTCATTATATCATAAAATGTATGGCGCAACCAAAAAACACTATTTTTGTGGGGAAATTAAAACGAAAAACGCAATTTTGCTAATTTTGGAAGGTTTTGTTTTCACGCCGTACAATTTCTGGTAAAAATGACATGTGTTCTTTATTCTGAGGGTCAATACGATTAAAATGATACCCATTATTATATACTTTTATATTATTGTTGCGCTTAAAAAAAATCACAAACTTTTTAACCAAATTAGTACGTTTATAATCCCTTTATTTTGATGACCTATAACTTTTTTATTTTTCCGTATAAGCGGCGGTATGGGGGCTCATTTTTGCGCCATGATCTGTACTTTTTTTTGATACCACATTTGTATATAAAAAACTTTTAATACATTTTTTATAATTTTTTTTTTAATAAAATGTATTAAAAAAGTAGGAATTTTGGACTTTTTAAATTTTTTTTCGTTCACGCCGTTCACCGTACGGGATCATTAACATTTTATTTTAATAGTTCGGACATTTACGCACGCGGCGATACCAAATATGTCTATAAAAAATGTTTTTTACGCTTTTTGGGGGTAAAATAGGAAAAAACGGACGTTTTACTTTTTTATTGGGGGAGGGGATTTTTCACTTTTTTTTTACTTTTACTTTTACATTTTTTTACATTTTTTTTTACACTTGAATAGTCCCCATAGGGGACTATTCATAGCAATACCATGATTGCTAATACTGATCTGTTCTATGTATAGGACATAGAACAGATCAGTATTATCGGTCATCTCCTGCTCTGGTCTGCTCGATCACAGACCAGAGCAGGAGACGCCGGGAGCCGCACGGAGGAAGGTGAGGGGACCTCCGTCCGGCGATATGAATGATCGGATCCCCGCAGCAGCGCTGCGGGCGATCCGATCGTTCATTTTAATCGCGAACTGCCGCAGATGCCGGGATCTGTATTGATCCCGGCACCTGAGGGGTTAATGGCGGACGCCCGCGAGATCGCGGGCGTCGGCCATTGCCGGCGGGTCCCTGGCTGCGATCAGCAGCCGGGATCAGCCGCGCATGACACGGGCATCGCTCCGATGCCCGCGGTTATGCTCAGGACGTAAATATACGTCCTGGTGCGTTAAGACCTTGATTGGCTGTGGTTTTATTATTCAATTAAGATCTTTGCCTCCTATTCCTGTTCTTCATTCACCTGTCTGCTGTGTGGGCAGAAAAAATTAAATTATATATATATATATGTAAACATTTTTTCTTTAGGCATTAATTAACAGAGTATAATTATAAGGTTATGAAGTGTCTAATTATTACTGTTCTTTGTTTCATTCTTTAGATCAAGCAGAAGATTGAGAACGTTCTACACTCACCGCCAGCCCTAAGTTAAAATGTGACCTACCAACTATTTGAAAATCAACTTTTTTAATTACTCTAAACTATGTACTATCTATAATGCAATGTTTGCAAATTTTTTGTGCTAGCTGCTATTAATTTTTCTATCTACACTATCTGTGTATTTAACCAATGGGCAACTTTTGCACATGCACAATTGCCCCAGCCATGGGATGTGGGTGATCTGGTGTGATGTGGGTGATTGGCTACTCCATTTCCAGGCCAACACAGTGTGTTTGGCACACGTGGAGACGCCTTAATGGCGATTTATGGTGGGTGAGTGAGACGTTTCTCTCTCTTTTAATTGTTTTTAATCAATTTGCACTGTTGTACATGATGTGAATTTCACTATTTTATGAATTGTTATGGATATGGGATTTAAATGCAGCGATCAGCACTATGCCCATGACACTGGATATTAATGACAATATGACTTGTTTTGTATATTATGTATTTATTCACTATTTTGCACTGTATTACATTTTTATCACTAATTACTTGAATTATGGATTGATGAATTGATTGTTTTCTTATCACATAAATGTTGTATGCTTGAAAAAGCAGGTGTGAGACCGGTAAAACGTTGTATCACTTTCTGAATGGGATAAATAAATCACAATTTGAATGATCCTGGAGTGCTGCGGAACCTCTTTACATATATATATATAGACATATAGATACATGGATAGTTATATATATATATATATATATATATATATATATATGATTTAATATGAAAGTTTGCATCCATATACATCTACAGTATATATTTTTACATTTTATCCCTATGGTACATATTCTCGATATGATGGCCCTGCAACAGTATTGAGATATGCTGTGGGACCCAGCCACAGTCAGTAAGCAAACAGTGCAAAATATATGTTTGCAAACTGTCCGTGGGTACAACCGATCCCGCAGCATATCTGACCTGGGTTGAAGGAACGAGACCCGCAATTCTATTTGAGTACCCATGGACAGTTTGCAAACATATATTTTGCACTGTAGAAAAGTAGTACAAGTAGAAAAGCGCAGCACTCCTCCAATAAAGTGCAAAAAGGTGCATTTATTAGCTCACATAGCAGCAGCAATGTTTCTGTCCTACCATAGGATCATTTTCAAGCTTAGTGTTACAATTCAAAGAGGGGGTTTATATACCCATACACAAGTGTTGAATCAATTACATCATAAGTGCTTCAATCATCACTAAAAGTGTGCAAAATTCATATAAAATCACTTCTACATAATCGTATAGTATATATCATATACAGATATACGGTGTTACAAAAGTGTCATATATTAAAGTGCAAAGGGGATTAAAAGCAAGCTTGAATACATCATATTTCTACACAATAAGATAATGTATACGGTAAATTTGCTGATAATCATAATTAATAAATGAAGATACCTGTGTGACGCTCTGTAAGTAAACATTTCAGCATGGCGCCTGCAGCGTGGGATGCCACTCTCGGCGTTCCTTAATGAAAGTGCTGACATTCAGGTCAGATGATCAAAGTCATGTGACCATAACAGCGTCACAGTGACTTTGTAACCATGGAGCGCCGGGACGCTATGTGTCGCGTCTCATGCGCTTCATAGCAGCGGAGTAGTGACAACAGATCGCAGAAACTTGATTGTTATTGCACATTTGCCCGTACCTTAGATTATTTCTGCTTTTGTGAGAGTTCAAGATACAAAATTACAAAAATATATATAAAAGTCCAGATACTCTATTGCAGCTTCCTCATAATTATATGCAACAATATCCAGAATCGTCCTTGTTATTAACAGATCCAGTATATTATTCTTGTAGAGCCTATTATACGTCCGTTGTAGCATACGGCACCCAACAACATTGGTGCAAAATAGTCTATTGTGCAAATATATCCAATTTTTTTTTATATATTCACTTGCACTGCTTTATAGACATCTAGTGCTTAGTTCACATTCAATGCGGTATGTAATCACCCACTGCAATTGTCCAAGCAAGTAGTGCTTTTCTGCCGCTCTTCTCTGGGCCCCTGCACTGCCATATATATACCTATTATTCATATTTCCTGCAGAGAGTTGTGATTGGCTGGAACCATTTGGCCAATCACAGTTCTCTGCAGGAAATATGAATCTGTGATGTGAAGAGCTTTACATGGCAGAACATAGTGCAGGATCGCGCAGAAGAGCAGACGGCCACCCGCATCTATGCCTTATATAGGAGGATCGCAACAGGTGTCAGAAGTGACACCTGGGGCAATCTGTCTATTAGTACTGGTACTACTACTTCCATCATGGAACAGTCTGTAGTAGTACTCTCTAAAACATTTAAAAAAGAAAGAAAAAAAAAGTAAAAAACACACACACATTTTATTAAACACATTATTAAAATACATTACTAATAAAAAGTTTAACAAAATGAATTCCAAAAAATATATTATTTTTACATTTAAATGGCCCCTTTCTACATTGTTATTATTGTCGGTTAAATTTTTAAGTCCCTGCCCACCCACATAAATTGGTCCCTGTTTAAAAAATGTATTAAAATTTTGTTATAGAAAATAAAAATGTTGTTAAATACATTTTCTACTGCAAAATCTCAGTGGATTCCTAGCCTTAGAGTAATAACAAAATGGAGTGAATGAAGAAATTTGTCATTTCGAATCGAATCGAATATGAAATGCTGTACAAAGCAAATACTACCAGAAGATATTGAAACCATTTGTGTATATAAAAAATATGTCAAACTGGGCTCTCAATATCATTTAGAACTTTTCTTACAGAAACAACTTGTATAGGGTAGCGCAACTACATTCTATTAAATGGACAATATTGTTTTCCTATAACGAAAGTCAGCAACAAAAATCTACTGTATCCAAACATTTACATGTTAGATTGGTCCTTTCTCCACTCTGCAGAGAACTGAACAACAGCTGTGCTGAAGTGCCCTGTACAACTAGGAGCAAGGGCACAATAGCACAGGGAAGAATGTATGGGCATCAGGGCTCAAGTCCTGCTTGAACACATGGGAACATAGTTCCTTCACTTTTTTCACAGCAGGACCACTGATCCCATTAGCAGGAGTCCTGCAGGACCAGCCTTGAGTGGTAATCTGGGGTGAGTTCCCACACTTTTTTCCCTAGAATTTAACCCCTGATGGGCATATAATACTAAACTAATGCAGAAGCAGTTAGACCTTCACGGATGTAAAAATAAAAGGCTATCGTAGCAATATCTGTTGATGAAATAGGTAAACCCCTGAATACCAAGTCCTTTGAAAGAAATTATAGAGTTAACCTACTGAACTCAGTAGACTATAAAAATTATGGGAACACACAGTGTTTTGGTGCTATAATGTTCATAGCTCAGCACATACCCTGCATTCATAAGATTAGATCAGAGCAAAAGTACACATGTCTACTGTAAGGGTACATTCACACAAGCGGACCCACAGCGTATTTTATGCTGCAGATCCGCCGTTGAAGGACCCCTGCATGGTGGCTTTACATGTGCCTGCTCGGAGCGGCAATACACCGCTACGAACAGACTCACTGCGATGTGCGAGTAGCAGCCTGCATGCGCAGTATACTCGCACATTGCTGCAGCTCTCTGCATAGCTCATGGAGCAGGGGGAGCGGCCGCGATGTGTGCGAGTAAACCGCGCATGCGCGACAGCATGCACATCGCAGTGTGTCTGCTCGTAGCAACGTCTTGCCGCTACGAGCAGACACATGTAAAGCCACCATGCAGCGCTCCTTCAGAGGTGGATCTGCAGCGTAAAATACACTGCGGGTCCGCTCGTGTGAACATACCCGAATTGTGTACCAAGCCATTCATTCCTTCTTGCAAGAACCCATCCAAACACCATGTGATAGACATAACACATAAACATAAAACATTAACATTTTTCAAGTGCACAAAACAGGCATAGGCTGCAGGGGAGCCATGTAGTCCTCGCTTGTCATTTGTTTGTATTACATGGATTAATGTAAACCCATAAGGACACAGCCCATTTTGGCCTTAAAGGGGTACTCCACTGGAAAACATTTTCTTTTAAATCAACTGGTTCCAGAAAGTGAAACAGATTTGTAAATAACTTCTATAAAAAAAAAATCTTAATCCTTCCAGTACTTTTTAGATGATGAAGTTCTTTTCTTTTTGAATTTCCATCCTGTCTGACAACATGCTCTCTGCTGACACCTCTGTCTGTGTCAGGAACTGTCCAGAACAAGAGAGGTTTGCTATGGGGATTTGCTGCTACTCTGGACAATTCCTAAAATGGACAGAGGTGTCAGCAGAGAGCATGTGTTGGGAAATTGAAGAGAAAAATGCTAATTTTCAATATTTGGGAAGTTTCGTTTTCACACTGTACAATTTACGGTAAAAATTACATGTTTATTATTCTGTGGGTTAATACAATTAAAATGATACCCATGATTGCATACTTTTCTATTATTTTACTGCTTTAAAAAATATTTTTTTTTTACACTTTCTGGGGGTAATATGGGAAAAAGGGACAATTGATATTTCTATTGGGGACAGGGATTTTTATCTTTTTTTGTTTTTTTACATTTTTTGCATTTTTTTTTACACTTTAATAGTCCCCGTAGGGGATATATTGCTAATACTGTTCAGTGCTATGCAGAGGGCATAGCACTGATCAGTGTTATCAGCGATCTTCTGCTCTGGTCTGCTTGATCTCAGACCAGAGCAGAAGACCCGTGGAGATGGATGGAGGAAGGTGAGGGCACCTTTGTCCGCCATTATGGATGATCGGATCCCCGCGGCAGCGCTGCGGGTGATTCGATCATCCATTTTAGTGACTGCAATGTTGCAGATACCATGATCTGTATTGATCATGGCATCTGAGGGGTTAATGGCACACATAAGTGCGATCGCTGATGTGCACCATTACCAGTTGGTTCCTGGCTGCTGATAGCAGCTGGGACCTGCCACGCATGACACGATCACCACTATGGGGCTCGCGGTCATGTACAGGATGTAAATGTACGTCCTGGTGCGTTAAGTACCAGGGCACCAGGAAGTACATTTACATCCTATGTCGTTAAGGGGATGAATTGGAAAATGATTGAATTAGCTGATCATTGGCTGATCACATTGTTTTAACTTGCTAAAAAACTATCTCCCATTGGTTGCACATCTCCCCTGTAATAGGGTATATGCAGCTGAGGAATAAAAAAGCAGAGAGAAACATGAATGATCCAGTAATAATTTCCGCGGCCCTCCCTGTGCGTTCCTCTAGACTCCAATAAGCTCTTTAAATAAGCGCTGATCCACCAAGGGTTTTACTACAACCCACTGAGCACCACGTAGCTAAATGGTGCCATCACACCGTACTGTCATTGATATTAACTTTTGGCATGTCAGTGCCGAGACACCTTTCAACCATTAGTTATAGTCATTCCCTGTCCACCTGATGAACCCCATAACAGTCTATAAAGATTTGTGTCCTACTTTCCCTTATTTCTGTTCCCCAGCTGTAATTGCCCTCTTGCATGCAGTTTGGTGTCCGCACTCTCTAGTTCAGCAGCGCTCATTCTTAGCTGCCAGCAGTCCTCCTTCGTGCCTGAGTCTCTTCCGGTGCAGGACTTCTAGTGCAGGCTGTGCGCAAAGAGATAATATAATTGCATATGGCCTGCACAGTAAGAGCTGCAGAGCTGTGAGTACAGGAGCAGAGATTCTTGTTCCCTGCTCCTGTACAAAATTGAGTGTTGATGCGTAGGGGGCAAGCTAGGCATCTGTCAAGGCCCCTGCTAATGTGAGACCTTAGGCGGCCACCTAACTCACCTAATGGTAGAGCCGCCTCTGAATATTAATAACAGTTCACACTTTAAGCAACACCAGTTAATATATAAGGCAGAAGATAAGTAAAATAGAATCAGTGTTTTACTCTTGGTGAACCATGTATATTTTCTCTAGGATTGTGAAGTCTCAGCCCAGCTATATGTGGTTGGAAAGGACTACAGGATTCAGACAAACCATAAGTACAACATAATGAGCAAGATTTACTAAAACTATCTCATTCTTACACAATGTAAAGTTAGGCTAGAGAGTCAAAAAATTTGCTGGATTTATCAAACTGTATCCTGCTATTTGATACCTTTGTTACATGCTTAGACTTAGTCTCCACCAATTAATAATTGACATCTGTCACACATTTATAGACATTTGGATATGTACATATGCCATAAATATTAAGAATAGAATACTCATTTTAAGTAAGACAGAATTGAAATTAAATGTAACAATTATTTAATGATTGGTATTACACTACTTTAAAACATACCAAAAAAAATATGTGATCCAAGCTAATGAAGGCATCAAGTTTCTACACAAGGGAAATGATGAACATTCTGATCCAACACCAAAGTCTTTTGTGGCTGAAGGTTCTAATGTTCATTCTAAGGTTGAGATTCTCATCTTTCTCTGTACAAGGGTTAACACTAGTAGATTGTGTCTAATTTTTATTTTATTCTCCTTTGTATGCTGTGGTAAGAATGACTAGTCTACACAAGGGAAAGGATCAATTGTAAAAAGTGGAATTAGTCATTCTAAATCATGCAGCCATGGTCGAAAGGAGCTCTTCTAAAAATCATTAAACAATCATGTATTCCTATTGATTTATTCAAAATACCTTCAGGGAAAGCAGATTAAACACAAGGTAAAAGGAAGCTAATGCAGATTAAATAGATGAAGGATGGGACAATAGTTCCCTAGGTAGTTTTTGTACTAATGAGAGGAAAATGATATGTACACTATTACCAGGATAAAAGGGTCTATTAGAGGCCTTTCACTTGACATATTTATGTATTTCAAAAACTAAGTAGCACAGTGAATTAGGTTTACTCTGGACATTTGTTAATTTTATTGCATTTCCAAGTGATAAACAGGGTCTTTTGTTGAGGGCAGCAGGCTGCCGCTTTCCCAAGGCCCTGTCTGCTTAACAAGTTGCTGAAGCCAAAGCAGCCTTCCGGATGTCAGCTGTTAACAGGGTAAGGACATTTCCTAGCTGCCAGCAATGGTACACATGAGCAAAGCTCCGTTTATCTGGCATAGTGTCTGACCCTGTGTATCATCTATCCATGTAAGTATTCTATGCTTTAGTCATCTTCATTTTCTGAGCAGCGTGATTTATACATATAGAAGGTGCAGGTATTTTACATTTATTAAATACAAATAGTAAGACAGTTGCGAGGTCTGCGGGAAATAGTTGTTTTCTATTAGGTGCAATTGGAAATATTTATAGTGGGTAAGGTATTTGCAGTGCTTAACTCAGATCCTATGTAGATTGTTACCTTGCCAGTGTCTATTGATTGCTGTACACAGCATGTTAAAAATATGTCCCCAACCAAGAACAATGATCTGTTTATTTAATAAAATGCTCTATCATTTCTTATCAGTATTAGTCATCCTTAGAAGAAGGTACTGCAGGGTATCCACTAAGCTAAACAGATTTTTTTTTTCTCAGATTTTTATTTCATTAAAGGAGTACTCTGTTGCCCCAGCGTTCGGAACATTTTGTACCGAACACGTGGAGCGGGGGGGTGGGGGTCGTGGCATCTCTACCACGTCCCCTCATGTTGTCACGCCACGCTCCCTCCCATAGACTTGCATTGAGGGGACGTGGTGTGACAACAAAAGGGGCGTGACAGTGATGTCACAACCACGCCGCCTGCACCCAGCATTCTAAAGGAACGTCGGGTGCTGCACAGAGATCGCCGGGGTCCAAGTGGCAGGACCCCCACGATCAGACATCTTATCTTCTATCCTTTGGACATCCCTTTAAGCAGTGAAAAAAAAAACATGAAAGCACTGATCTTAAAGTTTTATTGTAATTCAAAATTTGGTCAGCAATTCAATATTGCACTAGTAATCACATGACCACATCCATGATGGTGTGATGATGCTGTAGATCACTTACCATACATGCTTCACGTATACTTGCTGGTTTACTCCAACTATACATGTTTAGTAAGCACTGATATCATGTATATAGGCCTGCTGAAGTGTTGGTTCGCGCTTCACAACCGTGGTACATACTAGTGATGAGGAGCAGGGGCCATATTCGAATTTGCCATATTTCGTGAATATATTGATGATTATTTGTCCTATGTTCGCGAAATTCGCATATTTGCTATGTTCGTTCACTTTTTTCCCATGTAAAAATTTGCATAAAAATTCAGATGAAAAAAAAGAATATTCGTCATTACGAATATATAGCATTATATTCTAAATATTTGCAAAATCGCGAAGTGCCGATATTCGCAATAAAAATGTGCATTACGAATATTTGTCCTCAACACTAGTACATACACGATGAGGTTAAAAAATGTTGTATGCACAATGGGAGCAAGCAATAGAGCCTGAACTTATACATCATGAACCACTGACCAACTGATGAACAAGTCAATGTACCTGTGAGGAGGAGAAAGAGGTGGATCTTTTTGAATAAGGTTGGAGATAGAAGGGTGGATTCCTAACAGGCTGAAAAGCCGAGAACATAAAAGAATAATGCACTGTGAATATGTACTTTTGATCCTCCGGCTTAACTACTGAAATGCCCAGAAGCACAACAAGCAGTTTGTGCCATGAATATTGGGTGTGAGGAAACAGGAACAAAACCAAATCTTATTCAATTAACTTTTTTACCAGAACATATGATTTTACAGTGCGTCTTGGAATTTTGAACTTACAGAACCAACTAGCCCCTATGTGCTGTGTCCATTCCTTACATATCTCAGAAGTGCCACACAGCTAGGTTTACTTTTCAGCCCTTCTGAGTGATAGTATTATTGTGAATCTTCTTTGGGTTTGAAGGGGTATACAGTGGGGATCAAAAGTTTTGACACCCCAGGTAAAAATTTGTATTAATGTGCATAAAGAAGCCAAGGAAAGATGGAAAAATCTCCAAAAGGCATCAAATTACAAATTAGACATTCTTATAATATGTCAACAAAAGTTAGATTTTATTTCCATCATTTACACTTTCAAAATAACAGAAAACAAAAAAATGGTGTCTGCAAAAGTTTTGGTACCCTGTAGAATTTATAGCATGCACTGCCCCCTTTGCAAAGCTGAGACCTGCCAGTTTCATGGATTGTTCTCAATCATCATCTGGGAAGACCAGGTGATGTCAATCTCAAAGGTTTTAAATGCCCAGACTCATCTGACCTTGCCCCAACAATCAGCACCATGGGTTCTTCTAAGCAGTTGTCTAAAAATCTGAAACTGAAAATAGTTGACGCTCACAAAGCTGGAGAAGGCTAAAAGAAGATAGCAAATCATTTTCAGATGTCAATATCCTCTGTTCGGAATGTAATTAAGAAATGGCAGTCATCAGGAACAGTGGAAGTTAAAGCAAGATCTGGAAGACCAAGAAAAATATCAGACAGAACAACTTGCAAGATTGTGAGAAAAACACATTGATTCAAAACCCACGTTTGACTGCACAATCCCTCAAGAAAGATCTGGCAGACACAGGAGTTGTGGTACACTATTCCACTATAAAGAGATACTTACAAATATAGTCTTCATGGTAGAGTCATCAGAATAAAAGCTCTTCTATGTCCTCAAAAATCAGCGTTTGCACTTTGCAAATGAACATATAACCAAGCCTGATGCATTTTGGAAACAAGTTCTGTTGACCGATGAGGTTAAAATTGAACTTTTTGGCCAGAATGAGCAAAGGTACGTTTGGAGAAGAAGGGGAACAGAATTTAATGAAAAGAACCTCTGTCCAACTGTTAAGCATGGGGGTGGATCAATCATGCTTTGGGGTTGCATTGCAGCCAGTGGCACAGGGAACATCTCACGAGTAGAAGGAAAAGGGGATTCAATAAAATTTCAGCAAATTTTGGATGCTAACTTAATGCCATCTGTGAAAAAGTTGATGTTAAAGAGAGGATAGCTTCTACAAATGGATAATGATCCTAAACACACCTTGAAATCCACAGGGGATTACATCAAGAGGCGTAAACTGAAGGTTTTGCCATGGCATCTCCTGACCTCAACATAATTGAAAATCTATGGATTGACCTTAAAAGAGCAGTGCGTGACAGACAGCCCAGAAATCTCAAAGAACTGGAAGACTTTTGTAAGGAAGAATGGGCAAAGATACCTCAAACAAGAATTGAAAGACTCTTGGCTGGCTACAAAAAGAGTTTACAAGCTGTGATACAGTGCAAGATATTAACTCTGCAGGGTGCCCAAACTATTGCAGACGCCATTTTTTGTTTTCTGTTATTTTGCAAGTGTAAATGATGGAAATAAAATCTAACTTTTGTTGACATATTATAAGAATGTCTAATCTGTAATATGATGCCTTTTGGAGATTTTTCCATCTTTCCTTGGCTTCTTTATGCATATTAATACAAATTTTACCTGGGTTGCCCAAAATGTTGATCCCCACTATGTACCATAAAGGCAGACTGCTGCTTCTACAGAATCCTTGGACAGAACATTTTTTTGCTATTGGATAGTGAGACCCCTACTTTCTCCAATGAAATGGCTTTGTTAGTAAGTATGAGTACAGGAAAGTAATTTAAATATCATGCAAATGGGTGTCAGTAAAACTATGTGACATACATACCTTTTGACTGTTAGAGGACCGGTAGGGGCTTACACTATTGGTCTCCTCCCTTTTCACTATGGGTAACATGAATGTTTATATGGTTTGCACCTACCTCAGATTGGTCCTATCCTTCTTTAATTTTAACAATTTGCATAGACTTCCCTCTTGACAAAATTAAGGTCAAACCATCCTTTTCTCTTTTGAGATATAGGATGAGCTGAGCAAGTACCATGCCCTCCTTTCAAGGGATAAAGGAAAAAAGGCATAAGAAAGGGTGTGGTCTCAATATATTCCTCCTATATGTATGACTCTGATTTTAAAACTTACATGGAAATAATAGCATTGTGATGTAAACCTGTCGTACAAGTGCTAAAAACACTCTTTCCGCATATTTTTTGGCCCTGGAAATCTATGTTAGATCGCATCATACATTTGAATTTACAAATGTACCCTAGATTTGAGGTAGAAGGAACTTTTCTAAATTTACATCTTTTAACTGTACCTCAAGGTATGTAAAATGTTTTATAAGTAATGTAAAACCTACTGCACTGTATTTAGAATGCACCTATATTTTACAAAATACATGTATCACCTAATGCCAGCTGTGAGTCTGCAGTTAATCCAACCTCACCCCCATGTCTAAGATAGCTTCAACAAAGAAATCTCATCTTTCGAAACTGTAGTATTTAATCTGTCTTCAGCAGCACTGGCCGTATTGGAAAAAACACTGTTCATGTTCATCTCATATTCCCCTGGTAGAATTCAAAACTGTGTTATATAAACACTATCAAGTTTTGAAGATTGTTTTCTTAGCAAACTGGTCCAAAATGTAGGGATAGCTACTTTTGGATTCATCATGAAATATTCCTTTCTCAGCAGCTTTGTAACATTTCCGGTCGAAACTTGACTTGTCAATTTAAAAATATAGTATTTCACTCTTTGTAAATTCTCAAACATGTGTATAACAAAACAAGGATACTGGCTTAGTAGATTGCTTAGTAGATATTTTACCATTGGATAAATTAAATAATATAAACTATTGTATACACAATCTTATTTATATATCTTTTATTCTTGAGAAGCCCTTCATTAAAAAAATTGTGGGTTACTTTTACCCAAAAAGTATTTTTATTCACATAACTAGGGAATATTCAAAAGGGAATTCCAGGTAAAAGGAGATGTGTCTAAGCCTCGCTTATTCTGTCTTTTTGGACAATCTAATGGTCATCACTCCATGCTGTTTTAACCCTGCATTCATTTTAATATGTCCTTAAGCCCATTGAGCTAGAACCTTTCTTTGAGTATTTTAGATGTTTTTATAGTCTTTCTATCATGATCACTATTACTCAAGTTTAAAAATAATACATAAAGCTTCTTGTACAATTTCCTGCTTGTTAATGGGTATATTTATCTAAGCTGACAAATTATTTCATTATATGTTGTACTAAATATTAGAACTTAAACTTCTTTCACACTGCCGTTAGGACACGGCAGTGTGACGGCTGTCGGGTGAGCCAGGGAGAATAGCAGGAGAAAAAATACTGCTTGCGCCGTCTTTTTCTCCTGCTATTCCCGTCAAAGAACAACAGTGCCTGACGGCACCCATAATAGTGAATGGAAGCCGCCGGGACCCGTTGTTGCCCATTGATCCCCATCACGAGGATGGCTGTTAAAGTCACACAAAAAGAAAGAGACTTTAATGCCCGTTCTTGATGGGGAGCAATGGCAGTGTGAAAGGGGCCTAAAGTGTTTGTAATACATAACATAAAATAACTGATATGCTATATCATACAGGTTTTGTTTGTCAGGTTCAAATTTATTTTTCACAAGTCGATAAATACAGTTGGCACTGTGACAAAATCTTTTGAATTGAAAAGATATCCCCTGTTCACAGGATAGGGAAAAACAAGCTGATCAAGTCCAAATGCTAAATCGAATCATGAGAATGGGGGAAAATTCACTTGGCAATGTACAGAAGCCCCATAGAGCATAAATGGTGCACTGTTTGTGCATGTATGCTGTGTTTCATTAATTTGGGGGGGACAATTTGTCTCTGTTCTCATGACACTGGTGATCCCATCAGTCATATTCCACCGATCAATTTGTTATTCCTTATTTTGTGGATAGGGACACCTTTTTGAGTTGGGAATACCATTTTTATCTCATTATGCCATTACTCTAAAAGTTTAGCATTAATGTAGTTGTTTAGTTTAGCCAAAAGTGAAAGGATATGGATGGCCTATCACTTTTGAGAAGCCTAAGAGTATGGTGAGAAGGGTACTTTCACACGTACACAGATTTGATGTGCAGGATATGATGCACAGGATTTTCTGCACAGGATTTCAATGTAAACTAAATGACTAGACACAGCTTCTAATCTGCAGTTACAAATCCTGCGCATCAAATCTGCGAAGGGTCCTGTATGTGTGATTGTACCCTAAAGGAATAAAATGGACTTACCAAAATCTTCTTTGACATGAAGGTGACCAAGCTGAAACTGTCCTTTTTTTGAAGACCTCTTATGCTTGGTAAAATTAAAAAGGAAAGCAAGTGGATGATCAGCAACAAAAAATGCATGAAGGTCTAATAAAAAGACATAATACTCAAGAACATGTTGTCCTTATTGTGCCGAAGAGAGTTAGATGAACTGGACTGTATTTACCTATAAGAATAAAACAGAGTTAGTAGAGACATATTCTTTAGGGATGAGTATTTGGTCATCCCACAGGAAAGGTCTGATTTGAATCATGAAAATCAGTCCCTTAAGGACTCAGAGTTTTTCTGTTTTTGCACTTTATTTTTTTACTCCTTACCTTTAAAAAAAAAATTATAATAATAATAATCATAATTCTTTCAATTTTGCACCTAAAAATCCATATGATGGCTTATTTTTTGTGCCACCAATTCTACTTTGTGATGACATCAGTAATTTTACCCAAAAATCTACAGTAAAACGGAAAAAAAATTATTGTGCGACAAAATTTAAGAAAAAACGCCATTTTGTAACTTTTGGGGGCTTCCGTTTCTACACAGTACATATTTCAGTAAAAATTACACCTTCCCTTTATTATGTAGGTCCATACAATGAAAATGATACCCTACTTATGTAGGTTTGATTTTGTCTCACTTGTGAAAAAAATCATAACAACAAGCAGGAAAATTCATACGTTTAAAATTGTCATCTTCTGACCCCTATTACTTTTTTATTTTTCTGCGTATGGGGCGGTATGAGGGCTCATTTTTTGCGACGTGATCTGAAGTTTTTTTGGCGGTTCCATTTTCTATTGATTGGACATATTGATCACTTTTTATTCGTTATTTCATTATATAAAAAGTGACCAAAAATACGCTATTTTGGACTTTGGAATTTTTTTGCACGTATGCCATTGACCAAGCAGTTTAATTAATGATATATTGTTATATTTCGAACATTTCCGCTTGCGGTGATACCACATATGTTTATTTTTATATACACAGTTTTTTTTTATGGGAAAAGGGGGGGGGGTGATTCAAAGTTTTATTAGGGAAGGGGTTAAATGATCTTTAACTTTTTTCCACTTTTTTTGCAGTGTTATAGCTCCCACACTGATCTTTTACATTGATCAATGGTTTCTCATAGGAAACCATTGATCGATGATTTTGCAGCTTGACTGATCAGACACCAGGAGGCAGGTAAGCGGACCCTCCTCGTGTTCTACAGCTGTTCGGGATGCCATGATTTCACCGCGGCAGTCCCGAACAGCCCCCTGAGCTAACCGGCATTAGTTTAGTTTCACTTTAGACGCGGCGATCAACTTTGAACGCTGCATATAAAGGGTTAATAGCGCTCGGCACCGCGATCAGTGCCGCGTGCTATTTGCCATGGGTCCCAGCCGTTGTTAGAGGCTGTGGCCCCGCGTTATAGAATGGGAGAGGACTCAAGACATACAGGTACGCCCTGAGTCCTTAAAGGGGTACTCCACCCCTAGACATCTTATCCCCTATCCAAAGGTTAGGGGATAAGATGTCTGATCGTGGGGGCCCAGCCGCTGGAGACCCCCGCAATATAGCATGCAGCACCCACCTGTATCTGCTTCCGGCAGCGGTGGATGTTCTGGCTCCCGACCACAGGAATGGCAGATCGTAACGTCACACGGGGGCGGAGTCGTGACGTCACGATCTTCCGGAGCAAACACGCTCCGGGGACGTATTTTAACGGGGTGCGGCGTGCAAGATCACGGGTGTCCCCAGCAGCGGGACCCCTGCGATCAAGCATCTTATCCCCTATGCTTTGGATAGGGGATAAGATGTCTAAACTTCGGAGTAACCCTTTAAGGGATTAATGCTATTTTGAAGCATTTCCATACAGTTTCAAGTAGTAAATTCTTCAGTAAATGAGAAATGTGTTTACTAAAAACTGGGTTTTAATTTTAACGTGACTTTATTGTCCTACACAGATAAAGATTCTACAAGTTGGATAAATAGACTTTTGGCTTGAGTCTACCAGTTGCGTTTGGCTAGTAGCAGCTGTGTAATCCTACCCTTCTCATGTTGTACACAACACACAAAAGAAATGTCCATAAATCAATCAGTGCAATTTACATTTGAAGGACTGATCAAGAAGACAACATAGCTTAAACACCCTCAATAATGAGACGCGGAATCTATAAATATGGACAAGAGCCTCCAAGAAAAAAAAGAGAATTCTACATTTAACATGTGGTAGTCTTGAGTCTATCTGCCATGTTTTATGGTGGCACCTGACCTACAAAAGATGCTGTAGTTTTATCAAAATATTATCGCTTTGGCAAAAAAATTGCCTTTTGAACATTCTGCATGTTATGCAGATAAGTTATTCTTGGACTGACAATCCACTACATACCTTGGACGTTTGTTGATATAATGCTATAGAAAGTTGGGAAAAGTGTCCCGGCCAACACTTCATCACTTCATTTTCCTAGTCCTAGTCAAATACTCCGTTTTTTATCTTGCATAGACTGTAACAGAGCACTGAAAATGTGTATTTCTTTATGATACAACTTAAATATTTACCTAATTGAAACATTTACACTTGGCTTCTTTTCTGATCTTAACTGAATTGTGAGCTTAGCTAAAAATATAAATGCAATTCTGAAAAAATATATATTTTTCTTTATCAGGTTAAAACGTTTGGTTATGTAGAAGACTTTTAACCCCTTAAGGACCAAGTCCATTTTAACCTTAAGGACCAGGCCAATTTTATTTTTGCGTTTTAGTTGTTTCCTCCTCACCTTCTAAAATCCATAACTCTTTTCTATTTCCATCTACAGACCCATATAAGGGCTTTTTTTTTGCATGACCAATTGTACTTTGTAATGAGACCTCTCATTTTACCAAAAAATGTACGGCGGACCCAAAAAAATATTTTTTTAGGGAGGAAATTTAAATGAAAAGCAAAACTTTGCACATTTTGGAGGTTTTCGTTTTCACACTGTACACTTTACAGTAAAAATGACATGTGTTCTTTATTTTGTGGGTCATACCGATTAAAATGATACCCATGGCTAGATACTTTAATATTTTTGTACCGCTTAAAAAAAATCTAAACTATTTGTGCAAAATCAGTAATCTAAAATCTCCCTATTTTCACCACCTAAACGTTTTCATTTTTCCGTATATAGGGCAGTATGAGGACTAATTTTTTGCGCCGTCATCTTTACTTTTTATCAATATCACATTTGCATATATAAAACTTTTAGATCATATTTTATTCATTTGTTTTAGTAAAATGTGACAAAAAAAAAAGCAGCATCTTTGGACTTTTAAAAAAAAAAATTACATTTACACTGTTCACCGTATGGGATCATTAACATTATATTTTCATAGTTCAGACATTTATGCACGCTGTAATACCAAATATGTTTATAAAAAAAATGTACGCTTTTTGGGGGTAAAATGGGAACAGGCAATTTTCATTTTTATTGTTGGAGGGGACTTTTCACTTTTTTTTTTTTATTTTAAATTTTTTACATTTTTTCAACTTTTTTTTAAAAATATTTTTTATGTCCCCCTAGGGGACTATCTATAGCAATTTGATTTGATTGCTAATACTGTTCAGTGCTATGCATAGAGCATAGCACTGATCAGTATTATCGGTGATCTTCTGCTCTGGTATGCCTGATCTCAGACCAGTGCAGGAGACGCCGGGAGATGGACGGAGGCAGGTGAGGCGCCATTACAGATGATCGGATCGCTGTGGGTGATCCGATCATCTATTTTAACATGCACATTGCCGCAGATACCTTGATCTGTACTGATCACGGCATCTGAGGGATTAATGGCGGACATCCGCATGGTCGCTGGTCCCCGACTGCTCGCGGTCATACACAGGACGTAAATGTACGTCCTGGTGTGCGAAGTACCCACAAACCAGGACGTACATTTACATCCGTGGTTGTTAAGGCGTTAATATCTGTCTGACCAGTCTGCCTGATCAAATATCCAAAGTTTCTTGATGACTTTGATGACTAATAGCCCTCATTGATTTATACTGCAAAGTGAAGAACAGAAGCATGAGAGAAAATATTTAGCATCATATATTATTTAAAAAATGCCAAATATTCCATGGTGCTTAACAGTACAAACAAAACAGCATACAGTAGATCGATCAACTCAGGGACCTACAGTTAATTGGCCTACATAAAAGAGTAGGGGCCCCATTGCAAAAATCTAAATGGGACCTCAAACATGATGCTGGGTTTTCCCCTCTCCAAGATAGAAGGAGTTGTTGTTTCTTCTTCATCCACCTCCCTTTCATCTTCTTTTTTGGCGATTTCTTACCTCTTTGTTTGCCAACAATGCAGTTAATTTTTTTACTGCACAGACTTTTGCCACATAGTAACAGAGTGAAGGGACCAACCTTGTCCTTTGCTTCATGGGTACAACAGAAGCCATAAGCCATGTACACAGTTGATTTTGTTTAATAAAATATAGGGTTTCAGACTCACAGCTGAATCATAAGAAAATGAGTATGAATGAGTATGAAACAGCAGAAAAAAACTACTTCTTGTTATTGTATAGATTTACGGTTATACAACTGAATCATAAACATAACACATACAGCAGTATAGTAATACATTTAGTGATACTATAATGAATCTTCACACCAATTGCTAGTTTAATTAGAGGTTTATATGACAATTTAAATAATTTAAACTGATTCAGTGGTTTAATGAAGGCATCATTTTGAGTGAAATGAATCAATGTGTTACCATGAGCCAAAGAGGTAATTTCAATAATCTAGTTTGTAAACAAGCTTTCTTCTGAATCACTAAATTTTGATTTATTTAACCCTTTAACTGAACAATTTTGTCTTTTAAGAGCAGTCATTAAAGGGGTTATCCAGGGTTTGAAAAAACAGAGCTTCATCCAAAAACAGCACCATTCCTGTTTTCAGGTTGTGTATGTTAATGCAGCTCAGTTCAATTGATCTTCAGTGATCTTGCATGCGGCACCCCGTTTGTAATCAGTCCCCGGAGTGTGTTCGCTCCGGGACTCATTACCGGCGACTACAGGGCGGGCGGCGTGTGACATCACGCTCCCGTGTGATGTCACGCTCCTCCCCTCAATGCAAGCCTACGGGAGGGGGCGTGATAGCTGTCACGCCCCCTCCCGTAGGCTTGCATTGAGGGGCGGAGCATGATATCACACAGGGGTGGGGGCGTGTCATCACACGCTGCCCACCCTGTAGCCGCCGGTAATCAGTCCCGGAGCAAACACGCTCCGGGGACTGATTACAAATGGGGTGCCACGTGCAAGATCACGGGGGTCCCCAGCGGCGGGACTCCCGCGATCAGGCATCTTATCCCCTATCCTTTGGATAGGGGATAAGATGTCTAAGCACCGAAGTACCCCTTTAAATAGGCACTGTCATTTACATGTCTAGTAATCTATCTTATTAGACAAAATTGCTCTTTTCTCTTGCTTCCAAACTTTCTGCCTCTTCTCCCTCACCTCCTGATGTAAAAATCAAGACAAGCAGAACAAGTCTATGGAGGGGGAGCTCCACCCCAAAGCTCTGGGAGAACTGCAAGTTACAGGTAAAGCCTGCAAAATAGAAATTTGCATCTACACGCACAGGGCAGCTTACCCTGAAAAGACATCTGCAATTACAGGAAGGCTTTACTTTTGCATCAAATCATTGGCACATGTTTTGTTTCAAGTCACACATTCTTTCTAATAAACCACACCCGACCATGGCCGCATCCCCTGTCAATCGAAGGAAACATTTTTTTTTAAAACACATAATAAATTTTATACATACTGTAAGGATTTCACCCTGGAGATAGCTTTGGGATTGTGCTTGACATGCCACAGGACACGTTTCTACTTCATTCAGCAGGTAAACAAGAGTTCTTTATGCAGTCTGGCTCCTCGCCAGCTTTATTAGATAGGTTGAAGGATAAATATAAACATAACACAAGAACAAACAAAATCCTAGACCGTCCAGTCACTGACTACACAACATAGCATGCCCTGACTATCAACTGGAGGGCTTTTTCCCGGCCAGTTGCCTCCTGCAACCTTCTACTCACTGTTAACACACATCGTTTGCAACATCTTGCTGTGTGTCTCGTTTACACTTGGGGCCACTCACAGCTTGGGCTGTGTGTTCCTCACCAGGACCCCTGCCTCACCCCACAGCCACCTTGCTGTCTTCTGGGAAGAGCCCCAACTATTCTGTCTGACTTCCTTTTAAACAAACTTCCCCTTTCTGCTATGTCATTAATTAGACCACAGGTGGAGGTTTCTCCAGGGTTAGCTGGGAAATACACCCTTCCCTTGCCACAGTGTCAAATATCCCCCCCCCCCCCCCCCCCCCCTCTGCTCAGACCACCGGGAAGGAGCCCTTGTATTCAAAAGGCAGAGTCCAAGTGACTTTCCCTATTCCTAGAACAACTTCTTCCAACACGTTTTGAGGCACTTGGCTTACTTCTTCAGCAGATATTATATGCACAACTTCAATGATGCACCCTTCTTTCATTCGCACTTTCATCAGCCACCAAGCACAAGACCTTTTGTCACCTTTGACAAATTCCTTGTGAAAGGCTCTTTTCATGACACACCTTTCCAACGCCAGGTTCTTCACTTTGGTCTGGACAGTGCTCTGGACACTAGGTGTGGACAAGACAGATGCTCCAGGCCTTTGTCTTCTTCTGTCACCAGTACGGCCATCGCCCAAACTTTGCTGGGGGCCAACCAAGCCTGTATCACCCATTTGCAGGACTTCTGCAGTTATCTCTGGTTTAGCTTCTGCCTCAGAGAACTTCTCTGCCTCAGCATTTTCACCATCCAATGTTCATATCTCTGCAGCTTCAGAGGACTTTTCATAGGGTTTCACCTCAGTCTCAGCTTCAGAGGACTTCTCATATGGCTTCCTCTCATGGACTTCAGACTCTACCGTTTCTTGACTCCATCGCTCAGGCTCCACCACTTTTAGAGAAAGCATCTCAATCTCCAGTAGCTTTAAATGTTTCTGCTCATAAACTTAGCAGAATTCCCCATCTCACTTTCCAGCAATTCTGTTAAGTTTTTGACAGTATTTTCCAGGGACAGCAGTTGTTCTCTCATCTGCTCATTGTCTTTATTCAGCTGTGCCATCTTGGACACTTTCTGCTCACAGACTTTTAGCTGAGCCTCTTGTTCAGAGAGCTGAGTTCCCAGTGAATCCAAGGTAGCTTTGTGAGACTTAAGGTGCATTTTGTTCTGCACCTCCAGGTTCTGTACCTTATGAGCCATTACTACTTTCTCCAGCTCTCCCATAGCTACCAACCGAGCCTTGTGATCACTTTGTAGAGCCAGATATGCCTCACACAGGACATTCACTTCTTCATCCTTGAATGAGACCTGCTTGGCCAGACTGTCCAATTCTCTAGACCCACCTTGGGCTCATCTTCAGCTGGCGGATGGAACCCATGTTCCTGTACCTGATCCGTTTCTGGTTTTACTGAAGATTCTGTTTCAGTCAGAGGCACACTTGTCACTTGAATCTCTGGATCCTCTTGGACTTAACTCACGGTCTGTTATTCAGCTCTTCCAGTAGTCTGGAAGACCTCTATCTGACATATATCTAGTGACTGCTGAAACTCCCTATCCTCAGCCTCTGTTGAGTAACTCTCAACTAGTGTGTGGTGCAAGTCAAGTGTTGTGGGCCTATCAGGGGTACCTGCTCTAGTCACCTGACAGTCTTCCCATAACTGCTGAAAAAATTGAAAATCCGTCCCCAGTACTACATCATACTCCAAGGAGGGCTCTATTTGAACCTTGTGACTCACAGTACCATAGGGGGTAGAAATAAACAGTTTTACAACCCCAAATAACTGCCAAACGACAGGGTCCGGCTTCACCAGACTTATTATACCCCCAAGGCTCTAGCAAAGCAATCATCTTTTTACCACCTACTACCAGCTCACACAGGTTTTCTTTTGTCCTGTCATAGTTGGCAGCAGTACACATTACTTGAGAACAGTTAGGCATAAATATTTGACAAAAAACATTATCACACTGCATAGGTTCAAAATTTACAATACAGTTCACACAGTAAAGTAGTGACACACCACCCATCATTAGTTCAGGAACCTTTGTGAGTGATTTCTCTGGCACACTCTCCTCATTCCACAACTGCCAAAAATATAGGAAGTCTCTGCGCAGTATAAACTCCACATTAAGCTCGGCACACATCTCCAGCTTATGGCTTACTGTCCCATAACATGTTTCAAAGTCAATTAGAACAGTCTTACCAAATTCTGGTCGAATCTTCATAAACGGTATTATGTCCGGCATGACTCTGGATACAGCTTGGCGAAAGTCCAAATCCACAAACAGTGGGATACCACCCACCATCAACTCACGGATCCTCGCATCTATCTATTCTGGCCTCCTGACAAGAGGATAATCAGGTGCAAACTGCAGCCAATTTCCTCAAGGTGCTCACCATAGCATCCTTCTTGGCGACAACCGGTTGCTGTTCACGTCGGTTGTTCTTAGCAACGGCATTTTGACGTCGACCTATTTTTGCAAAACATGTCACATGGTTTACTGCTATTGCGCTGCGCAGGTGGCCCGTCCACCGGTCTCTTCACCTGATAGAGCGCTCACTCGCTTGATGCAATCCGTTGCCCCTAGCAACGCTTTCACCACCGACTCAGTCCTGCCCTTGTACTCCACAGCTGGGCTTGTCCCACTTGCAATATGCACAGTGGGTTGCTCCTGGCAACAACTTCACTGCAACTCGACCGTTGGTTGCTCTTAGCAATGTGCTGCCCCCATCCTCCACCAATTGTAAGGGTTTCACCCTGGAGATAGCTCTGGGATCGTCCCTGACACCACCACAGGACACGTTTCTACTTCATTCAGCAGGCAATCAACAGTTCTTAATGCAGTCTGGCTCCTCACCAGCTTTATTGATAGGTTGCAGGATAAATAAAAACATAACACAGGAACAAACAAAACCCTAGACTGTCCAGTGACTGACTACACAACCCAGCATGCCCTCACTATAAACTGGAGGGCTTTTTCCTTGCCAGTTAAACTTATGCCTCCTGCAACCTTCTACTCACTGTTCACACACATCGTTTGCAACGTCTTGCTGTGTTTCTCGTCCACACTTGGAGCCAGTCACAGCTCGGGCTGTGTTTTCCTCACCAGGACCCCTGTAAAGAGAGAGATCTATTATTGAACGCATAAAACTTGTCAAACATTTAACATGACTATAAATCTAAATGATAATAGTATAAAATTTAAACCAACCCCTCAACCCCTTGATGATGCAGCAAATTTTATTATTTATTTTTATTTTTTCATTTTTTCCTCAATTTTCCATCTATAGGGCTTGCAGGACATATTGTACTTTATAATGGCATCACTCTACAAAATGTACTGTATGGCAAAGCCCAAAAAAATTATTGTGGGGCAAAACTGAAAAAAGGGCAATTATGCAAATTTTATGTGGTTGGGTTTCTACGTAGTGCACTTTTTGTAAAAATTACAGATAATCTTTATTTTGTATGTCCATACGATTACAACGATACCCAATACAGTGGGGCAATAAAGTATTTAGTCAACCACCAATTGTGCAAGTTCTCCCACTTTAAAAGATGAGAGAGGCCTGTAATTTTCATCATAGGTATACCTCAACTATGAGAGACATAATGAGAAAAAAAAATCCATAAAATCACATTGTCTGATTTTTAAAGAATTTATTTGCAAATTATGGTGGAAAATAAGCATTTGGTCACCAACAAACAATCAAGATTTCTGGTTCTCACAGACCTGTAATTTCGTCTTTAACCCCTTAAGGACCATGGATGTACGCGTACGTCTAAGCACCCTGGTAGTTAAGGACCAAGGACGTACGCGTATTCCGTGGGAATTTCGGTCCCTGCCGGGCGGGAACCGAACCACGTTGACTGCTGATATCAATCAGCAGTCACCCCGGGCAAATGCCCAGGGGGGTCATCAGACCCCCCCCCCATGTCGGCGATCGCCGCAAATCGCAAGTGTGAATTCCGGGTCATTACGGGTCTATGGTGACTCGGTGACCCGGAATATAAGGGGAAGCGTGGTTGTCCAAGACACCCATGATCCCCCTGAAGGGATAGGAGTGAGGTGGCAGGGGTGCCACCCCTCCTATCCCTATTATTGGTCGTCAGAAGCAATGACCAATAGCAGATCGGGGGTGGGGGTTAACTTTCCTTTTCCCCGTCCTGCCCACCCACAATAGGCGGAGCAGAACGGGGAAATGACAGAGGACCGATGCCGAAGTCCACTTACCCTATGGGCGAGGCTGCGGGCGACGATCGGCTGCGGTGATCGGCGCGGGCGGCATGTCGTGCGGCTGGATCCATGGATCCGACAGAAGCCGGTGAGTTGCCTAGCAACATCTGGAGTGCTACAGTTGGAGACCACTATACAGTGATCTCTATACTGTAGCACTCCAGAAGTTGCAAAACTACAACTCCCAGCATGCCCAGACTGCTGTTTGGGCATGCTGGTATTTGTAGTTTTGCAACAGTTGGAGGGCTACAGTTAGAGACAGTAGTCTCTAAACTATAGCCCTCCAGATCTTGCAAAACTACAACTCCTAGCATGCCCACACAACTGTTTGCTGTCTGGGCATGCTGGGATTTGTAGTTTTTTTACATCTGGAGGGCCACACTCTGCAGTGGTCTCTATACTCTATCTCTCCAGATGTTGCAAAACTGCAAATCCCAGCATGCCCAAACAGCAAACAGCTATAACTACATCTCCCAGCATGCCCTTCGGTGATCAGTACATGATGAGAGTTGTAGTTTTGCAACAGCTGGAGGCACACTGATGGAAAAATCTGAGTTAGGTAACAGAACTTAACTGAAGGTTTTCCAACCAGTGTGCCTCCAGCTGTTGCAAAAGTACAACTCCCAACATGCACAGTCTGTCAGACTACATGCTGGGAGTTGCAGTTTTGAAACAGCTGGAGGTTTGCCCCCCCATGTGAAAGTACAGAGTACATTCACACTGGCGGGTTTACAGTAAGCTCCCTGCTTCAAGTTTGGGCTGCAGCAAATTTTTCGCCACAGCGCAAACTCCTAGCGGGGAACTCACTGTAAATCTCCGCCAGTGCGAATGTACCCTAAAAACACTACACCACACTACACTAACACATAATAAAGGGTAAAACACTACATATACACCCCCTTACACTGTCCCCCCCCCCCCCCCCCAAATAAAAATGAAAAACGTATTGTACGGCAGTGTTTCCAAAACAGAGCCGCCAGCTGTTTCAAAACAACAACTCCCAGCATTTCCAGACAGCCACTGACTGTCCAGGCATGCTGGGAGTTTTTTTTAACAGCTGGATACACCCTGTTTGGGAATCACTGGCATGGAATACCCTATGTCCACCCCTATGCAATCCTTAATTTAATCCTCAAATACACATGGTGCTCTCTCACTTAAGAGCCCTGTCGTATTTCAAGGAAACAGTTTAGGGCCACATATGGAGTATTTCCGTACTAGGGAGAAATAGCACTACAAATTTTGGGGGGCTTTTTCTCCTTTTACCCCTTATGAAAAAACTAAAGTTGGGGTCTACACCAACCTGTTAGTGTAAAAAATAAAAAAATGTTTACACTAACATCCTGGTGTTGCCCTTGACTTTTTATTTTCACAAGAGGTAAGAGGAAAAAAAGACCCACAAAATTTGTAACGCAATTTCTCCTGAGTACGGAAACACCCCATATGTGGACGTAAAATGCTCTGCGGGCGCACAATGTACATTTGAGGCCTAAATTGGTGATTTGCACAGGGGTGGCTGATTTCACAGCTGTTCTGACATAAACGCAAAAAAATAAATACTGACATGTGACCCCATTTTGGAAACGACACCCCTCACGGAATATAACAAGGGGTATAGTGAGTCTTAACACCCCACAGGTACTTGACAAATTTTCGTTAAAGTTGGATGGGAAAATGAAAAAAATATTTTTTTTTCACTAAAATGCTGGTGTTACCCCACATTTTTCATTTTCACAAGGGAAAATAGGAAAAAAGACCCCCAAAATTTGTAACCCCAATTCTTCTGAGTAAGAACATACCCCATATGTGGATTTAAAGTGCTCTGCGGGTGAACTACAATGCTCAGAAGAGAAGGAGCGCCATTGGGATTTTGAAGAGAAAATGTGTCCGGAATTGAAGGCCAGGTGTGTTTACAAAGCCACCATAGTGCCAGAACAATGGACCCCCCCACATGTGACCCCATTTTGGAAACTACACCACACATGTAATGTAATAAGGGGTACAGTGAGCATTTACAACCACAGGTGTCTGACAGATTTTTGGAACAGTGGTCCGTGAAAATGCAAAATGTAATTTTTCCTTTGCTCAGCCCACTGTTCCAAAGATATGTCAAATGCCAGGGTGGTGTAAATGCTCACTGCAGCCCTTATTAAATTCTGAATGGGGTGTAGTTTCCAAAAGGGGGTCACATGTGGGGGGGGGGTCGACTGTTCTGGCACCACGAGGAGCTTTGTAAATGCACATGGCCCCTGACTTCCATTCCAAACAAATTCACTCTTCAAAAGCTCAATGACGCTCCTCCTCTTCTGAGCATTGCAGTTTGCCTGAAGAGCACTTGACGTCCACACATGGGGTATTTCCATACTCAGAAGAAATTGGGTTACAAATTTTGGGGGTTACCCCTTGTAAAAATGTAAAATTTGGGGGAAAACCCAGCATTTTAGTGAAAAAATATTTTTATTTTATTTACACATCCAACTTTAACAAAAAGTCGTGAAATACCTGTGAGGTGTTAAGGCTCACTGTACCCCTTGTTACGTTCCTTGAGGGGTTTAGTTTCCAAAATAGTATACCATGTGGGTATTTTTGCTGTTCTGGCACCATAGGGGCTTCCTAAATGCGACATGTCCCCCATAAACCATTTCCAAAAGCAAAAAGCCAAATGTGACTCCTTCTCTTCTGAGCATTGTAGTTCACCCGCAGAGCATTTTACGTCCTAACATGGGGTATTTCCATACTCAGAAGAGATAGGGTTACACATTTTGGTCATTTTCTCCCATTACCCTTTGTAAAAATGGTAAATTCGGGAAAAAAACGGAACTTTAGTGAATGCCATGTGGGTTTTTTTTCTGCTGTTCTGGCACATTATGTGAATCAATATATAATTTATTTGGAATGTCTATTTTTCTTTCAAGCAGAGAGCTTCAAAGTTAGAAAAATGCTAAATGTTCAATTTTTTCATCACAATTTTCAAATTGACAAGCATCGACAAAAAATTACCACTAACATAAAGTAGAATATGTCACAAAAAAACAATCTCAGAATCAAAATGAAAAGTAAAAGCATCCTAGAGTTATTAATGCTTAAAGTGACAGTGGTCAGAAGTGCAAAAAACACTCTGGTCCTACAGTCAAAATTGGCTTGGTCCTTAAGGGGTTAAACTTTTGAATCAAAATCTTAAATTTAAATTTTAAATAATCAATGTAATCTTTTTAAGACTGAGGCCCTATGGTCGTCGACGTTATATGTTACCTGTGGAATTACCACAAGAATCCAATGAAATAGGTTGGAACAATAACATTGAACCATAACTGATTAAATGAAACATTCGCACTTTCACAGTCGGTGGGGCGCTGAGAGACAGGGGATGGAACAGGTGATGTCTTGCCTGGCGGAGGACTGCCAGCTCGAGTTTAGGATACAAGTACGAACTTTTTCACTGCAGCCACTTCTATCTTTATGTGCCCACTTATCCAAAGGCACAGAAGTTGAATGTGCTCCTGTCCAAGTTGCTGGTACTGCAGTCCCTCCCTTTTCAAGTGGACACTCAGAGCATGAGGATGCACTTAGAGGAAGGGGCGGGCACAGGAGGTAGCTGGCCTCATGGCGGACCTCCAGCTCAATTCTGAGATACAACTAGGAGCTTTTCCATAGTTTACACTGCAGCAATTATACACCATTGGAGCTGGAAATACCTCGGCTGCTGGCACCAGACTTGTCCTCCAATGGGTCCTCAATAGAAATGGGCGAATCAAATCAGATGAATCCAATTTTTTTAAAATTCACTCCTCTCTAGTCGTCTTCATATATTACCTCTGGAACTACCACAAGAATCCAAAGAAACAGGTTGGAGCGATAACAATGAACCATAACTGATTAAATTAAACATTCGCAGTTCCACACAGAGTAAGACAGTCGGGGAGCGGGGGCGCTGAGACGCAGGGTCTGGAACAGGTGGTAGCTCACCTTGCGTCGGAACGCTAGCTCGATGTTCACCAGAATGGGTCCTCAAAAAAGGATTTTAAAAAATGTAAATAAATTCTAATTAAATTAAATAAAAATTACATAAAAATACCTCTTTAATCTCTTCAATTGTGACGCCATATGGTCTCCCGACCCTGCTGCCACATCCAGACGCACTGCGTCAGTGATTCTAATAATGATTCCTGTAATCTGCATGTCATACTGAATAACAGTATTATTTCACCAACAAAGCACACTACACATGCATGCTATGATAAGGCAAAGTGTTCTACACCCCAATTGAGGCTCTATGTAGGCCAGAAATAGCTGTTTTTAATAGAAATTCGCCGCAAATAAATTCGGACCAAACCAATTTTTTTGGGCCAAATTGGCCGAATCAAATTTTTCTAAAATTTACTCATCTCTATGGAGGAAAATCATTGTGGCTCTTAAGTGTCTCATCGCTATCGATCGAGACACTTAAGAGATTAATGACAGAGGATAGTGAGATCACCTTTCTCCATCAGTAACTTAAAGGGGTATTCCAGGAATTTTTTCATTTGACTATGATACAGGGGCTGTAAAGTTAGTGTAGTTCACAATATAGTGTCTGTAATAATGATAATAATAATAATTTTATTTATATAGCGCCTACAGATTCGGCAGCGCTTACAATTATGGGGTACAAACAAAGACAAGTATCAGACATAATATTACACAATAACTATTCAAACAAGAGGTGTGGGGATATGTTGAGGATATGCTGAGGACAATTAAAGAATGTTATAGGCCTGTCTGAAGAGATGTGTTTTCAGGCCACGTTTGAAACTATGGATGTCTGAGGGATTGAGGTATAGCATTCCAGAGAACCGGTGCAGCACGAGTGAAGTCTTGGAGACGGGAGTGAGAAGTTCGGATTATAGAAGATGTTAGTGTGAGATCATTAGCAGATCGGAGAGAACGTGTAGGATGGTAGACGGAGATGAGAGAGGAGATGTAGGGAGGTGCAGCCTTGTGGAGAGCTTTGTGTGTGAGACTGAGGATTTTGTACTGTATTCTGGACTGAATTGGTAACCAGTGTAGTGACTGGGAGGAGGCGTCGGTGTAGCGGCTGGAGAGGAAGATGAGTCTGTCTGCAGCATTAAGGATGGACTGAAGAGGAGAGAGTTTAAAGAAAGGAAGGCCTATTAGTAAAGAATTACAGTAGTTGAGGCGGGAGTGAATCAAAGCAATAATGAGAGTTTTAGCAGTTTCAGTAGTGAGAAACGGGCGGATTCTGGAAATGTTTTTGAGATGCGGGTGACAAGAACGTGAAAGGGACTGAATATGGGGAGTGAAAGACAGATCAGAGTCAAGTATAACTCCAAGACAGCGAGCCTGATGCCTGGGAGTTATGGTAGTCCCACATACCAAGATGGAAATGTCAGGGTTAGGTACAGTATCAGTTGATGGAGAAAAAACAAGAAGTTCTGTTTTCGAAAGATTTAGTTTCAGATATAAAGAGGACATGATGTCTGAGACAGCAGAGAGACAGTCACTGGTATTCTGTAGGAGTGCAGGGGTGATGCTGGAGGAAGAGGTATAGAGTTGGGTGTCATCAGCATAGAGGTGGTACTGTTTTTCCAATGGGGGATGTGTAGAGTGAAAAGAGTAGAGGACCCAGGACCGATCCCTGGGGAACCCCGACAGCAAGGGGAAGAGGAGAAGAAGTAGAGCCAGAAAATGAGACGCTAAAGGAGCGGCCAGAGAGATAGGAGGAAAATCAGGCGAGAGCAGAGTCCTTGAGACCGATGGAGTGGAGACTACTGAGGAGGAGTTGGTGATCCACAGTGTCAAAAGCCGCAGAGAGGTGCAAGAGAATCAGTAAAGAGAAATTGCCATTTGATTTGGCCATCAGAAGATCGTTAGTGACTTTGGTTAGGACAGTTTCTGTGGAGTGAAGGGAGCGGAAACCAGACTGTAAGGGGTCAAGGAGAGAGTTCTCGGAGAGAAAGCGGATAAGGCGGGAGTAGACCAAGCATTCCAGGAGTTTGGAGATAAAGGGGAGATTTGACACGGGTCGATAGTTGGCTGCACAGGATGGGTCCACAGATGGTTTTTCCAATAGGGGGGTTATGATAGAGTGTTTGAAAGAGGAAGGAAAGACCCCAGAAGAGAGGGAGAGGTTAAAGATTTTAGTTAGGTGACAGCTGATAGTGGGGGAGAGAGACTGGATGAGGTGTGAAGGCATGGGGTCAATAGAGCAGGTAGTGGGGCGGGCGGAGGAGAGGAGCCTGGAAACCTCATCCTCTGTTACAGGCTCAAAAACTGAGAGTGATGAAGAGGAGACGTGGCTGGGAATTGGATCAGAACTTTTAGGGGACTGGGAGAGGATTTCATCACGAATGTCATTGATTTTAGTTTTGAAGTATTTGGCCAGGTCTTCAGCACAGAGATCAGTGATTGGGGTCTGTACTTTAGGCCGAAGGAGAGAGTTGAATGTGTCAAAAAGGCGTTTTGGGTTGTTAGACAGAGAGGAGATGAGGGAGGTAAAATATGTTTGTTTGGCGAGATGAAGAGCGGAGTAATAGGATTTAAGCATGAATTTATAGTGCAGATAGTCTGAAGAAGTCTTAGTTTTCCTCCACAGATGTTCAGCACACCTAGAGCATCGCCTGTTAAAGCGGGTTGTTAGCGTGTGCCAGGGTTGCTGCCGTCTGTGTCGGGAGGTTCGTGTTTTAGAGGGTGCCATTTGATACAGGGTAGACTTTAGTGTGTCATGGTAATGTTTGGCTGCTAGATTAGGGCAGGAGAGAGAAGAGATTGGTGATAGATTGTAGAATGTCTATAAATTGACTAGTGTTTATGGTATGCAGGTTTCTGTAAGTGTACAAGGTTGGAGTGTCCAGAAGAGGATAGGAGTTACTGATAGAGAAAGAGAGAAGGTTGTGGTCAGAGAGCTCAAAAGGAGAATTAGTGAATTTAGAGACAGAGCAATGTCTAGAGAAGATCAAGTCCAGTGTATTCCCATTCTTGTGTGTGGGAGAGTCAGTAAGCTGTGAAAGGGCAAAGGAGGAGGTTAGAGACAGAAGCCGAGAGGCAGAAGAGGAGATTGGGGTATCAAGGGGGATATTAAAATCACCCATGATGAGTGTAGGTGTTTCTGAGGAAAGAAAGTGAGGGAGCCAGGTGGCAAAATGATCCAGGAACATTTGGGGAGAACCAGGAGGATGATAGATGACCGCCACTCTGAGAGACAATGGGCGGAAGAGCCTGAGGGTGTGGACCTCAAAAGAGGGAAACGTGAGTGAAGGTAATGGGGGGATGACTCGAAAACTGCATTGTGGTGCTAGAAGCACCCCAACTCCTCCACCATGCCTGGTGTCAGATCTGGGGGTATGGGAAAAGTGAAGGTCACCATAAGATAAAGCAGCGAGAGAACAAGTGTCAGAAGGTAGAGAGAGAGATAGAGAGTTTAGGAGAGCGCAGTTAAAGTTTGTAGTGGTTCCGCAAGAGGCAGGTAGTGTAGAGCAAATATTAGTGAAAGGTGGGCCAGGGTTAGGAGCAATGTCCCCAGCAGCTAAAAGTAGAAGAAAGAAAAGGGAGAGCAGATGGCTGGGTGAAGTGATGAAGCGACTTCTGTGCTGTACCATGGAATGAGGTGACTTTGAGTGGTTTATGATGGTGAGCAGTGCATGCGAGCAATACATAGGTGAGGGAAGGAGGCATGGACAGATGTATATAGAGTCCACCGGAGAAATCGGTGGGGGATAGAAGAGAAAATGTATCGCAATGATGTAAGTAATAAGTGTGTGCATGTTTGGTTTTAGTTTTTTCTGAAAAGAGTGATTTACTTTTGTAGTTATAATGTTGAGTTAGTTCCCTTTTGTTTCCTTCTGGTTCAATTCTGGTATAATTCTTGATATCACACTTAAGAAGCACTTTAGATGGCAGTTTCAGATGGCATATTTGAATGTCTCCAGACCTAGGTGTCTGTACCTGTGTGTGACGGTTTTCTCACAATTCTTATGTGATTTTCACCCCAATATTTATTTTTACCAGCATACAAAATGAATGTTGTCCCTGATTTTTCCCAGGTTGCAATGTGGCCAAGACCTCACTAGTCAGCTGATGACAGGGAGCCTGTCTGTTTCAATGGGTGGAGGAATCGCTTGGTGGGAGAGAGATCAATCTGCAACTAATGCAACAGCTGTAGGAACCTTGATTGAAAACCACAGGTCTTCTGAATGGATGCAGCTCATTTATGTTTCAATGGGTGTGGTGGCTGATGTGTGGGAGGGAGGAAAATGGAATTATGGGATTTGTAGTAAAAAAAAAGAAAACTCAAGAAGGAAATACCAGTTCACAAAAAGTTAGCCACAGTGTTATGGTAATCTCATGACATAGCCATTTAGCCCCAAGAAAAGCACTGATCCTTCCTAAGCATGTCCATTACTGTCTGCCAGGTACTTACTAAAATCACCTCATGGTGGATAATCCCTTTAAAATGCATGTAAGCTAACAGCTCCTGCACTTGCTTCATATTCTGAATGCCATTCAGGGGGTATATGTATGTCCTGTTGCGTGAAGTGCCAGGACACCAGGATGTACATTTAGGTCTGTTGTCCTTAAGGGGTTATTACTGATTTATTATATTTATTTACATTATTTATGCATTAAAAGGGGTTATCCAGATGAATACATTTTTTTCTTTAACCTGTTCAGGATGCAGGGCGTCCTTAAGGACGTAGGGCATATGGATACGCCCGTGGGAATTCCAGTCCCCGCCGCTAGTGACCGGCATTCAGCAGGCATCCCGGCACATAGCCGAGGGGGGTCCTGAGACTCCCCCATGTGGGCGATCGGAGAAAATAGCATGTCAATTCAGACATGCAATTTTCTACTATTCCAGGCTGATTGGGTCTCTGGTGACCCGATTGCCCGGAAAATAGGGTTGATCGGAGCTGTCAGTGACAGCCCTGATCATCCTAAGGGATAGGAGCGAGGTTGCAGTGCTGCAGCCTCCTCCTATCCCCTGCCATTAGTCAGCAATGAGTACTGACCAATGGCAGTTGAAGACAGGGTGTTGACATGGAAATCCCCCGCTCTGCCAGCCCCTGGATGTCGGGCAGAACAGGGGTAGAAAATGGCGGCCAGTACCTGTTGAGAAGATGCCGTGGGGACCGCCGATCGTCGGTGACATCAGCGGAGATCAGCGGTGCAGTAGGAAGGCGATGGTGTGGAGCATAAAGGGAGGTGGTAGTAAAGCAATCTTTACTGCTGGGTTTGCCGTAAATTTTGTGGTGAAATGATTGATGTCACTATCCTCATATAGCCATGTTTACAGAAAAAAAGGGTTTATGGGTCAAAACGTTTTTTGCGCCATGATCTGTAGTTTTTATGGTACCATTTATGTTTTGATGGGATTTTTTGATCGCTTATTAATTTTTTTATGGTATATAAAGTGACCAAATATACGCAATTTGGGACTTTGGTACTTTTTTTTTACACTTTTTTCATATTTTTTTCATAAAGCAGGACTAGGGTGACAGGTATGCCTGATGTACTAAAGGGGTTAATGCCCAATGGGCATATGTGTTGTTTCATATAGTTTGTGTAGGCCTCTCTGTTAATAGTTTCCTCCCATTATGTGGGCAACTGTTAACAGAAGGGCCTAACCAAACTATATGGGGGAACTATTAACAGAGGGGCCTACACAAAATATATGGGGGAAACTATTGATAGATGGACCTACCCAAACTATATGGGGGCCCTATAAAGTTTGGGTAGGTCCCTCTGTTAATAATTGCCCCATATAGTTGTTATAGGCCCCTCTCAGAGGGGCCTACAACTATATGGGGGCAACTGTTGGCAAAGAGAGGCCTACAAAAACTATATGGGCGCAACTTGTTGTTTTATGCCCCTCTTTGCTGCTAATAGTTGCCACCATATAGTGTCAGACATATTGTCCCCAGGGAGCAGGCCCCAGCTGCCTGCCTCTGCCATTCCCTATAGTTCTCCCCTGGCCCCCAGACCCCCAGTAATATTTTTTTTTCCTATCTCCGCCGACCTTGTCTGCTCGCTCAGGACAGGAGCTGAGCTCACTCAAGGTCTCTGCTACAGGCAGCGTCAGGGGCATGTTTGTTGCACTACCTCTCCCACCGACCACTGCTGT
This sequence comes from Hyla sarda, assembly GCF_029499605.1. Classification (NCBI taxonomy): domain Eukaryota; kingdom Metazoa; phylum Chordata; class Amphibia; order Anura; family Hylidae; genus Hyla; species Hyla sarda. Next base: position 220,722,891 of record NC_079189.1, read on the forward strand.
TTTTGAGTGCCAGCAGCCGTAGGAGAGGTATGTGTGACTGCCGGTGTAATGAAGAAAACTGTTTTCTTTATTACACCAGCATGGCACCAACGTGACAGAGTGACTGACTGATTGTACAGAGTACAGTTAGTCAGTCAGCGTATAGTGGCAGCCCCGCTAGAGCCATAAAAATATTTTTTTTAAGTGTTGGGCCCTGCCGAGTCCCCTAGCCCCCTACTGGGGTGCCAGTTGTACCCCGCTGATGGTGGCCTTTATTATAGGGGTCAAAACATGACAATTAACAATTAGTTTTGTAATTTTTTTAATCATAAAACTAAATAAAATTATTCAAGTTTGGCATCATTGGAATAATTTCTGACTCCTAAAACCAGTGTAGCATATCAGTTTCCCCATATGATGAACTCTGAAAAAATTATCGCCCTAAAAAATTGCACATTCCATTTTGTTTTAAATTTTGCACCACAATAGTTTATTCTGGCTTTGCAATACATCATATGATAAAATAAAGGATGCTAGTTAAAAGTAAAACTTGTCCTGGAAAAAAAAGCCCTAATACAACTTTGTCATCCAAATTTCTATGGGTCTTAGAAGGTGAGGAGTATTGAAAACATAAGGCATAAATCAGAAATCGGGGGTTAAGAAAAAGACAGACTGGATTATAAAATAAAATGTCACCAATCCAGTTTTAATGTCCACTTCTTCAAAAATAAACGTTTAGCCAATCTCTGGCTGCAGTGGTGGCCCACGTGTAGAGACAGGACCAGGAAGTCTAGATCATCTGGGACCCTGTGAGTGGCACAAAAGCAACACTGGGAGTTATGTAAGTGAGAGATACTTTTTTTGCTTTTGTTTGAAAAATTTAGAAAAATGTAAAAACATTTATCCTGCCGAGCAAGTTTTTTGACTTCAGATAATTATTTTCTAAAAATGCTGTACTTTTACTGTACTCACTTAAACTCTATATGTTCATGCATACCTATAGATAACATATTCATCAGTTATATTCTGTATTAACCAAAAACAATTATTAAACAATCTATTTTTTTATATAATTGTTTAATTATTAATTCCAAATTATTAACAATATGATGAAATATGTAAACTTTGAAGACTAATGGTTAGAAAAATAATCAGACCCCCACTGACAGCACGATAGATCCCTATGATGCAATTAATTTGGGTGTGCAGACCCAAGGTCAGGCTGGGATTTGTGGCTATAAAAAGGATGAAAAAATGTACCTGCATTGCACTCATGTGAAACAAAGGAAAGTGTTTTTTCTTGCCATAAACATGAAAGTCTATAAAGAATAATATAACTGTGTCTTTGTTTCTTGCATTTGGTGGCTTTTTTATTGAGTAGAATGGATTTTTGGATTTTAACACATTGGCCCTGATTTGCTATGAGTGGAGTGTAGGTTTCTTTGTGGGTTTTAATTCCCTACAATTTTTTTTCATGGAATTTACTAAGGTTTCCCTACATTTTGCACTTTTCCCTACATTTTGCTTTTTTTTACACATGCTCTGATCTGTAGGGTTTTCCTCAGCTCAAATCCACCACATTTTCTATGGAAACCCTAGTAAATGTGTGTTTTTTTTGTAAAAATGTCGGGGACATGGCCCTTTTCAGTGGCCATGCCCCCTTTTCCCTATGATCATGCCTCTTTTTCGGGGTTTCTCAGTAAAATGGAGAGTTAGTAGTTTTTTTTCTTCAATTCTGGCGCAAATTCTGGTGCAGACAGAATTTCTGGTAAAATGTGCCAAAATCTGATGCACAACCCGATAAAACATGTCTGGTTTGCAATAGGAAAATGAGGGCCAATAGGTTCTAGACATTTTTCTTCTGACATTCAGGCTTTTCTGTAAGACTTCTTATTACATATATATATATATATATATATATATATATATATATATATATATACATATATATATATATATACTACCATCAATTATTCTGAAATTTATGTCATTTTCCAAAGGAGAAAGAGAGAAAAGGAAAAATTTGTGTATAGAAGGCCTAAATGGAGTTTGTATTCCAAGAAGGCAGGAAAGATACCTGGGATCATCAGGCGCAAAATGTTCAGAAGACAAATCTCTTGTAATAGCAATAAATGTGCTAGTTAGTACAATTATCGCTATTAAGATAATTTTTTTTATATGTTTTGTACCCGTTGATTCCGGGTATCTTTCATTGCCTTTTTGGAATATGTGTTTTCCAATGGATTGAGGATCCCTGACTGGCTACTCTTCACTGAGAATGCGATAAGGTGTTGTGTCTTGCTTAAACAACAAGAACAGGTGAGCAGTTGTCCGAAAGTGATCGCACACACCCTGTATATTTATACATTTTTTGGGAACAAACTGCACCATTAGAAGCTCTGCTAAATTTTTTCCACACAGATCTGCATATCTGAATGGATTCAGAAATGGTCAATACAACAACAGAAAGTATAGAATCTTTTAAATGGGAGTACATTTAAATAAAAATCATTGACCCTTTACGCAATAGACTTGTTAACATTTACGTAATAAATGAATAGTAAATACAATATATGATGAGATGGCTTATTCTACATTGTAATTTTTTTTAACACAGAATTGTGAAGGTAAACGTTCATTCAGTATCAAACAGTAACTAGGCATCCATCCGTTTACAACAAGATCTTATGCTGAATAATTTATATGTTAATTTTGCCTTCTTTTGGCCAAGCAAATTGATGTTGAAATTCTAGAGAGAGGCATTTGACTGAAAATGTTGATGTCACTTTCAAGGCTGGATAAGACCAAAGCGAAGAAGACCAAACAAAATACCAGTAGTTGGGGAAACGATAGCTTATTGTGATTGTCAGAATGGCTGGTTAATACAGTAATGATTTTTCCCAGCATCAGGGTAATTTAACTGCTTTCCCGCTGCAGGGAATGTGTTTTTTGTTTGAGGTGTAAATATACCTCGGTTCATTAGGAGAGTACATATTACACTAAGGATGTGATAGCTGAGCTGAGGATGTTAATATTTAATTTGAGTTTGCACAATCTGTTCTGATTGTTGGAGTGTTCCATGCAAAGGCTTTTCAGAACGCTGAGCGCTGCAATTTCCCACCTATACACTAGCCAAACTATTGATCTTTAAAATGCTGAACATGAGCAGTCTTCGAGCATGGTTATATATCGTCCCGGGCAGAACAAACGCAGCATCTCTACCTTTTCCTTTGGCTTGGTGGCTTCCTGTGTCCTTTATTAATCTGGCACTCTTATATTGTATTTCTATGATCTCTGCCATTAGAGAAGAAGATGCAAGTGTCAGATGGAGTTTTACATTCCTTCAGAATTAATTCCATTAAAACCCACTTACGTTTACAACTCTTGTCTCTGGTTTTAGAGCCCTAATAAGTCACACCGCAGTAGAGGTGAAAGTGGCAGAATCCCAGATAGTGCTTAATTTCAGTTCAGCAATAAAAGAAATCTTAAGAGTCAGTAGGTTTTAGATGCTTAACCATATAATAATCTAACAAGTGGTTATGACTCGAGGTTATACTTGTCAATTACCAAATATTGTGTAATATCAAATAAACCTAAAACATCTACCCCCAACCATGAAACCTCTATAGTCTCTTTTTGGAATAGAATCAATCATTAAGCTCTATTTACTACTATTTATTCTATATAATACATATATATATATATATATATATATATATATATATATATATACAGTATAGACCAAAAGTTTGGACACACCTTCTCATTCAAAGTTTTCTATATTTTCATGACTATGAAAATTGTAGATTCACACTGAAGGCATTCAAACTACGAAGTAACACATGTGGAATTATATACATAACAAAAAAGTGTGAAACAACTGAAAATATGTCATATTCTAGGTTCTTCAAAGTAGCCACCTTTTGCTTTGATTACTGCTTTGCACACTCATTCTCTTGATGAGCTTCAAGAGGTAGTCACCTGAAATGGTCTTCCAACAGTCTTGAAGGAGTTCCTAGAGATGCTTAGCACTTGTTGGCCCTTTTGCCTTCATTGGGTTCAGGTCGGGTGACATTGGAGGCCAGGTAATCTGGCGCACCACCCCATCACTCTCCTTCTTGGTCAAATAGCCCTTACACAGCCTGGAGGTGTGTTTGGGGTCATTGTCCTGTTGAAAAATAAATGATGGTCCAACTAAACGCAAACCAGATGGAATAGCATGCCGCTGCAAGATGCTGTGGTAGCCATGCTGGTTCAGTATACCTTCAATTTTGAATAAATCCCCAACAGTGTCACCAGCAAAGCACCCCCACACCATCGCACCTCCTCCTCCACACCAGCACACCTTTGAAGTGAAAACCATTTCAGGTGACTACCTCTTGAAGCTCAACAAGAGAATGCCAAGAGTGTGCAAAGCAGTAATCAAAGCAAAAGGTGGCTACTTTGAAGAACCTAGAATATGACATATTTTCAGTTGTTTCACACTTTTTTGTTATGTATATAATTCCACATGTGTTAATTCATAGTTTTGATACCTTCAGTGTGAATCTACAATTTTCATAGTCATGAAAATAAAGAAAACTTTGAATGAGAAGGTGTGTCCAAACTTTTGGTCTGTACCGTATATATATATATATATATATATATATATATATATATATATATATGTATAGTCAATGCAATTGTAGTAGCACCTATAACTTTGAATGCAATGAAAGAAGAGTCAGCAGATGTCTTCCACGTTTGTGTAGTAAATTATTACCTATATATGTGCTGCACTAACTTAGGACCAGCTAAAAAAATAATGGATATGTGAAGATGCAATAAAAAGATTCGTAAAAACAACCTGTGTCCATATGACCTTTTAGGTGTAACCATATGACCTTTAAGGTATCACTGCTGTACATTACAATACTCATATTTCACAAATCCCAAAAATCCAACAACTTTATAAAAAAAAAGAAAACTCAAGTTGTAGAGGAGTTTTGAAATTCTCAGAATACACTGCCTTCTCTTAGCTCTTCATCACAACCGTCCCAACAGTTTAGCTAATAAAGGCTACACTTAAACACAGCTTAAATGCCAGGAAGATGATGCAGACTGTAGAGGCTTTCAGAGATGGGGATATCACTCAGGGGCCAGGGCTTGAGTTCAGAGACAAGTTTCAACAAAGCCTCCTGAGACAGCAAAGAATAATGCCTCATCTTGGAAGAGAGGGAGGAGCCAGGGAGCTAGAGAAAATATCACACTGAAAATGAAAGAACTACACAACTTCCTTTCTGGAGTAAACTATCCAAAGCCAGTACAATGTGTCATAACACTATATGAAAAAAAATATCTTGGGGTGATAGTTTTATTTAAGTACAATTCTTTGAAACTGGACTACCCCTTTAACTATTCAGACCCTTTACATAGTACTTAGTTGAAGAAACTTTGGTAGCAATTACAGTTTTCAGTCTTCAAGGTTTTCACACATTGATTTGGGGATTTTCTGCCATTCTTCTCTCCAGATCCTCTCAAGCTGTCAGGTTGGATAGGGACAGTCGGTGGACAACCATTTTCAGGTCTCTCACAAAGATTGTTGATGCTTTTCAAGTCACAAAGTTGTGCCTAAGCTTCTGTGGTTTTATCTAGGTTGTATGCTAAGGGTCATTGTCTTGTTGGAAGCATAATCTTTGACCCATTCTGAGTTCCAGAGTGCTCTGGATCAGGTTTTCATTAAGACTTTTAAAGGGGTTATTCAGGAATAGAAAAACAGAGCTTTTGGGGGGTAAAATAGGAAAAAACGGACGTTTTACTTTTTTATTGGGGGAGGGGATTTTTCACTTTTTTTTTACTTTTACATTTTTTTACATTTTTTTACATTTTTTTTACACTTGAATAGTCCCCATAGGGGACTATTCATAGCAATACCATGATTGCTAATACTGATATGTTCTATGTATAGGACATAGAACAGATCAGTATTATCGGTCATCTCCTGCTCTGGTCTGCTCGATCACAGACCAGAGCAGGAGACACCGGGAGCCGCACGGAGGAAGGTGAGGGGACCTCCGTGCGGCGTTATGAATGATCGGATCCCCGCAGCAGCGCTGCGGGCGATCCGATCGTTCATTTTAATCGCGAACTGCCGCAGATGCCGGGATCTGTATTGATCCTGGCACCTGAGGGGTTAATGGCGGACGCCCGCGAGATCGCGGGCGTCGGCCATTGCCGGCGGGTCCCTGGCTGCGATCAGCAGCCGGGATCAGCCGCGCATGACACGGGCATCGCTCCGATGCCCGCGGTTATGCTTAGGACGTAAATGTACGTCCTGGTGCGTTAAGTACCACCTCACCAGGACGTACATTTACGTCCTGCGTCCTTAAGGGGTTAAAGGCAGCTCTTTACCCCTCATGGCTTGGTTTTTCCTTTGATTTTCCTTGTCAGATGGTAGCAGATCCATTGTCACTTTGCTAGGCTTACATTGCTGTCAGGACTCTGCTATTGATAGAAAGCCTGTTGTAGAACCGGCAGGCTCTACTCATAGAATGCAAATCTCATGGATCAATGCAATGCATTAATCTGTATGAACAATCAAATGATTGTTTGGTGTCCCGGTACCGTATTGCATACTGTACCTAGTGTAGAGGTCCCCAAAGTCAGAGTAACTACGTTCAGGTAGGGTTCCACAGGTGTGACAGTCCCTAGTAGCCTCTCCTAAAGTCTATCTCTAATGTTAATATATATGTATATATTTAATAATTATATATATTCTATAGTAATGTATAGTACTTACCTTGTTCAGCGTGCAGGACCTTCGGTCATGTGACCATGCTAGTAACCTCTATGGTATGTTTTAGGACCTTAGGAGGTCCTTGGGTAACGTGTTACGCACAAATCTCTGTAATGGTGATTGACATCAGTATGGACCAATTAGCGTTAGTCCAGCCCCTGCCCATATAAGGGAGCTGCGTCCAATTGTCGCTCTCTTGGGTTGCTGCTCTCGTGGATGCTGGACTAACAGGACGGTGCTACACAACTTTCAAAGACATGCTAGGCCTCAAAAACCTGCCGGCCTCAGCGGAACCAAAACCGTGAGTTCAAATCTAAATCCCCACTAATGCTAGCGTGACTACTGGACCGCAACTAACCCCTAAATCCAGTGGAACAATGCAATATACTAAAAAGACTCTTAATGCTAAAGTCCCAACCTTTGTCAATCTCCAAGGAAAGCTGTTGTTATGCTCAGAGACTGTTGTATTATTGAAGCTTGCAGAAAACCTTCAGTAAAAGATAATGCTGTTTCAGAAACTCTCCGGTTGTGGACAATCTATTCTTCTTATCTACCTCCCTATCGCTCTAGGGGTGACGGTAGGAAAAGCGTAATTGAGGAACCCTCAGCCTGGCGTCACGAATAGCAAGGGTTAACAAACACGCTTTAATTACTGCACAGCTACACTCCCCATACCCTACACCCCCCAGGCTATCACAATTGCTCATACTAGTCCTCTAGGGGGGCATAAAAAAGAGTAAACAATAAACAAAAAATGTTTAAAAATATTGATACAATAATCTTATAATAAAAATTAGATTTACCAAACTTTTTGCCATTTTCCAAATAAAAAATGTAACAAAAAAACTAAACATATTTGCTATCACTGCATGTGGAATTATCCTGTCTATTAAAAGATAACATTATTGATCCGGCATGGTGAATAACGTAAATGAAAAAAAAAAATACCAATTGCAAAGTACTGCTTTTTTTTTTTGTTACATCACAATCCAGAATTTTTTTTTTATTAAACAGCGATCAAAAAGTGTGATCTATGTTAGAGATGAGCGAATCAAAACTGACAAACCCGAATTCGTTATGAATTTCATGAAATATTCAATTCGCAACTAATGCGAATATCGCCGCTATTCTATTGTGCAAAACGCTTCATTAAACTCCATTTACTGCGGTCCAGGCTCCAGGGCATCTAAAAAGGTGGATCCACATGTCAGTACATGAGGCAAGGAACGCTGGGAAGGTGGGAAGGCGGGAAGGGAAGTAGGCGGGATAACCCTGAATCACATGCAGGATGCAGCCTACCAGCAGCCAGTCACCCTTGTGATGTTACAGCCCTATATATTCTTCAACCATTTTGCGGCTCGTCATATAATTCATTACACTGCATAGAGATACGACGGAAATCGCTGAGTGTGTGTGTGTTACACAGAAAAGCTCATTCCAGCAGCGTTTCTCATCGTAGTCACATCAGTGTTCTGGTGGACAGAGAGCAGTGTTTTTTTCACTGAAAAGGATTTTTACTGCAGCCATTAACCTCCCAGTCACTTTCTTCAGTATAGTATTACAGAGAGGGACAGATAGCTGTGTGTTGCCTCATACATTTCAACAAGCTGCCTCAACTTCATAAACCTTAGCAGTGGAGGCAGGTATAATTTTTCAGCGCAATTCTGTGTCTTTGTTCCACAACAAATCATCTGCTGGTTATAATAGTCTGTAGATGGGATAATACCCAGCAGTCCATTCCTAATAGTTTTTCGACAGTGTGCAATTTTGGGTTTAGTAAACAGCTTTTTTGTGCTGCAACACTGTTGTGTACTACTGGTGTTGTGCAAAAATAAGTTTTTTTTAAACGTACTGTAGCACATTTTTCTGCCCTCATATGTGCATACCGCAAACGTACATCCTAGTAGTGTCCTATTTTATACCTGTTAATCTGTCAAGGACCTACATACTGTGAAAGGACAGCCAAAAGTAATCACCGGCTGGTGTTGTACTCAGAAACTTTTTTAACCCCTTAAGGACTCAGCGTTTTAAAATTTTTGCATTTTCATTGTTTCCTCAACACCTTCTAAAAATCATAACGCTTTCAATTTTGCACGTAAAATTTCATATGATGGCTTATTTTTTGCACCACCAATTCTACTTTGCAGAAACAGGAAAAAAAGCATTGTGCGAATGATCGCTGGACCATTTGTGTGGCCCATCACTTTTATAATTGTCGGCAAAACATCCCCTGTTTATATGGGAAGATGTGCTGCTGACAAACAAGGATATTTCGGTAGCATATTCCCCAAAAACAACTGACAAACAAGTGTTTCTCGATTATTGGCTGATCGCTGGATCTATTACATGGGGCTATTATAGGCTAGATTGGCCAATATTCACCCTATCTCATACAGGCCTTAGTCCACAAGACATTTCACTAACTAAATCTGCCATTTGTGTAGCCATGGGCAGGCCTTGGAGAACTGTTTATTTTCTCCCTGTCACAGGCATTACATACCACCATGTACATTCTTATTTCCTTTCTTTTCTGTCCAAGTCTTCCTACCTTTTGCTTGCCCTATTTTTGTGCCATAACTGCATTGAAATGTGTACAATGCTAAGGAATACTTTCAAGACCAGTGTAAATGTGCATTAAGTCATTTAAAAGGTAAAAATACAGTATAATAATAATCAAATGGGTATGGAGAAAACACCATTATAGACCCATTATATATAATTAGGGATCAGCAAATCGAATCTGACAAATCAGATTTCGTTACAAATTTCTGGAAAAATTCGATTCGCAACGAATGCGAATATCGGTGCAAATCGCTTCATTAAACTCCATTTAGTGAGGTCCAGGCTCCAGGGCTTCTAAAATGGCAGATCAACATGTGAGAACATGGGGCAAGGAATCCTGGAAAAGTGGGAACAAGGATAGGCAGGATGACCTTGAATCACATGCAGCATGCAGCCTATCAGCAGCCAGTCACCCCTGTGACGTCACAGCCCTATATAATCAGCAGCCATATTGTGGCCAGTCACTTCAGCCTTTCATTGCAGAGAGATAGATAGGGACAGAAAGCACTGTGTGATGGCCAGAAATGCTTTTTTCCAGCAGCGATTCACCTCCTAGTTACATCAGCATTCTGTTGCCCAGAGGGACAGAGAGCAGTGTGTGTTGTACAGAAAAGCATTCTTACAGCAGCGATTCACCTCCCAGTCACTACAGCGTTCTATTACAGAGAGGGACAGAGAACAGTGTGTTGCACAGTGTTTTGCACAAGACAGCAGCGATTCAGCTCAAGCACAAATCCTGCCTAGAAGCACTGATAGGGAAGGGAGTGAGATTGAGAGAGAAAGTGCAATTTTGGGTGTAGAACACAGTGACTGTGTGCTGCAGCACTTGTGTGTACTGCTGGTGTTGTACATAAATACTTTTTTAAGCGTACTGGAGCGCATTCTCCTCCCCTCATAAGTGCATACCACATACGTACATCTAAGTGGTGTACTATTTTGTTCCTGTTAAAGTCTCAAGGGCATAGATACTGTGAAAGCCCAGGCAAAAGTACACACCGGCTGGTGTTTTACACAAATACTTTTTTAAGCATACTGGAGCGCATTCTCCTCCCCTCATAAGTGCATACCACATACATACATCTAAGTAGTGTACTATTTTGTTCCTGTTAAAGTCTCAAGGGCCTAGATACTGTACAAGTACCAGGCAAAAGTACTCACTGGCTGGTGTTGTACACAAATACTTTTTTAAGTGTATTGGAGCGCATTCTCCTCCCCTCATAAGTGCATACCACATATGTACATCTAAGTGGTGTACTATTTTGTTCCTGTTAATCTCTCAAGGGCCTAGATACTGTAAAAGGCCAGGCAAAAGTACACACTGGCTGGTGTTGTACACAAATACTTTTTTAAGCGTACTGGAGCACATTTTCCTCCCCTCATAGGTGCATACCACATACGTACACCTAAGTGGTGTACTATTTTGTTCCTGTTAAAGTCTCAAGGGCCTAGATACTGTGAAAGGCCAGGCAAAAGTACTCACCGGCTGGTTTACACAAATACTTTTTTAAGCGTATTGGAGCGCATTCTCCTCTCCTCATGAGTGCATACCACTTACGTACATCTAAGTGGTGTACTATTTTGTTCTTGTTAAAATCTCAAGGGCCTAGATACTGTGAAAGGCCAGGCAAAAGTATTCACCGGCTGGTGTTGTACACAAATACTGTTTTAAGTGTACTGGAGCGCATGGTACTCCCCTTATATACGCACTAAGTATGTCAGGTAGAGAAGTGCCATGACGTGCACAGAGGAGTGGCAGAGGCCTTAATTCATCAGGCAGAGGTTGCAGCAGACTAGGGGCGAGTGGCAGCAGGAGTCGCAGTGAGAGGCCTGAGCTCCCGATATCCGCTACCGGTCCTGTCTCGACCAGCAACCCATCTGCCATCATCGATTGGTTAACACTGTCATCCACTTCCTCACAAGTGACATCTGACACCCCCAGTCAACAGTTGGTGGGTTCCTCAGACACAACCCTCAGTTGGCATGGCTCAGGAGCAGTCCCTGTCCTCCAATTGCCTCTGTCCTATGCTGTTCCCACCCCATGGAAGTATCCTATGCTGTGGGTTCAGCTCCACTTTTTAGTCAGGATGATCTACTAGAGGACAGTCAGCAGCCCAGCCAAGAAGTGGAAGAGACATCCCCCGCTTCCTTCGCTAGGCGGGCAAGTAGTGATGAGGAGAGTGGCATGGTAGGTGGTGTTGGGAATGTTCAGGTTCCTGAAGCACACACTGTTGAGGAACCTGAGGAGGACATCAGTGTCGTGCTGACACAACTCGATGATGATGAAGCCGATCGCACTTGGGAGCCAGGTGCAGTAACATAGTAACATAGTTCATAAGGTTGAAAAAAGACCAGAGTCCATCAAGTTCAATCTATAACCCTAATGAGTCCCTACTGTTTATCCAGAGGAAGGCAAAAAAAACTCATACTAGAGGTAAAAAATTCCTTCCCGACTCCAAATATGGCAGTCAGAATAAATCAATATTCTGTCCCTATAAATCTAGTATCCATAATCAGCGATGTTATTATTCTCCAAAAATGCATGCAGACCCCTTTTGGACTCTTTTACAGAGTTCACCATGACCATCTCCTCAGGCAGAGAATTCCACAGTCTCACGGCTCTCACAGTAAAGAACCTACATCTGTGCTGGAGTAGAAACCTTCTTTCCGCTAAACATAGAGAATGCCCCCTTGTTATAGATACAGTCCTGGGTATAAATAGATCATGGGAGAGATCTCCGTACTGCCCCCGGATATATTTATACATAGTTATTAGGTCGCCCCTAACCCTTCTTTTTTCTAAACTAAATAACCCCAATTCTGACAATCTTTCTGGGTACTGTAGTCCTCCCATTCCCCGTATTACTCTGGTTGCCCGTCTTTGAACCCTCTCCAGCTCCACTATATCTTTCTTGTACACTGTTGCCCAGTACTGTACACAATATTCTATGTGTGGTCTGACTAGTGATTTGTACAGCGGTAGAATTATTTCCTTGTCGTGGGCATCTATTCCCCTATTAATGCACCCCATGATTTTATTTGCCTTGGCAGAAGCTGCCCAACACTGGTCACTACAGCTAAATTTACTATTGACTAAGACTCCTAAATCCTTTTCCATGTCAGTCATCCCAAGTGTGCTCCCATTTAACACATAATCCCAGCCGGGATTTTTCTTCCCCGTGTGCATTACCTTACATTTATCAGTGTTGAACCTCATCTGCTACTTCCCAGCCCAAACCTCCAACCTATCCAGATCAATTTGTAATAGTGCGCTGTCCTCTATAGTGTTTACCGCTTCACAGAGTTTAGTATCATCTGCAAAGATTGCTACTTTACTATTCAACCCCTCTACAAGGTCATTAATAAAGATATTAAATAGAACAGGACCCAAGACGGACCCCTGTGGTACCCCACTAGTAACAGTCACCCAATCAGAATAAGTACCATTAATAACCACCCTCTGTTTCCTATCATTGAGCCAGTTACTTACCCACTTGTACACATTCTCCCCCAGCCCCATCCTTCTCATTTTATGCACCAACCTTTTATGTGGCAACGTATCAAATGCTTTGGAAAAATCTAGGTATACGACATCCAGTGATTGCCCCTGGTCCAGTCTGGAGTTCACCTCCTCATAAAAGCTGATCAGGTTAGTTTGACAGGACCTATCCCTCATAAAGCCATGCTGATATGGGGTCATACATTCATTTTCATTTAGATACTCCAGAATTGCATCCCTTAGAAAACCCTCAAACAATTTACATACAACTGAGGTTAAACTAACAGGTCTATAATTCCCAGGGTCACCTTTTGATTCCTTTTTAAATATTGGTACCACATTTGCCATGTGCCAGTCCTGGGGAACAGTCCCTGTTACTATAGAGTCACTGAATATTAAAAATAGGGGTCTATCTATCACATTACTTAATTCCTTTAGTACATGGGGCTGAATGCCATCTGGACCTGGTGATTTGACTATTTTGATTTTTTGTAGGCTGCACTGTACTTCTTCCTGGGTTAGACAGGTGACCTGTACTGGGGAGTTTACCTTATCTCGCTGTATTTCACCTGGCATTTCATTTGTTTATTATATTTGCTTTTTCCTGATGCCCGTTTATAATTTCTCCCTCATTATTTTTTAAAGGGCCCATGCTTTCATTTTTGATCTTTTTGCTATTTATATAGTTAAAGAACATTTCGGGGTTAGTTTTACTCTCTTTGGCAATGAGTCTTTCGGTCTCAATTTTGCGGTTTTTACATATTTTACATTTTTCTCTATAGCTTTTAAATGCTTCTTCACTGCCGTCCTGTTTAAGTAGTTTAGATGCTTTATGTTTGTCATTTATTGCTCCCTTAACATTTTTGTTCATCCATATTGGTTTTCTTTTCTTTCTGAACCTTTTATTCCCATAAGGTATATACATCTTACAGTGAGAATTTAAGATATTTTTAAAAGTCTCCCATTTAGTGTCAGTATTCGTGTTTTTGAGGACATTATCCCATTTTATATAGTTAAGGGCTTCTCTGAGTTGATTGAACTTTGCCTTCCTAAAGTTCATTGTTTTTGTGGCCCCTCGAGAGATTCCCTTATTGAAGAACAAGCTATAATGTATTATATTATGATCACTATTTCCTAGGTATCCTTCTACTTGCACATTAGTTACCCTGTCAGGTCTGTTGGTTAATATTAAGTCCAGTAGGGCGCCCCCTCTGGTCAGGCCCTGCACCATTTGGGACAGATAATTGTCTTTAGTAGGGGCTTTATCATCAGTAAAAGAGGATGGCAAGTTGTTCGTGAGGCAACAGTTGAGCCAGCAAGGTGGTACCATGGTGGGCAGTCAGCATGGTGGCAGCAGTGGGAAGTCTGGAGCCAAACGTGCCTGGGGTAGACCACCTGCTTTGCAACAGCATACCTGCCCGGGAGGTAGTGGAACAGGGGTCTGTGGAGTCGGCGGCGGCAGTAGCAGTCGGTCAGTGGGACTGTTGGGGGGGGGGAAATCAGCTACTCTGCCTTGTGGCAGTTTCTTATCAAGTATCCGAAGGATGGTAACATGGACACATGCAATTAAAAAAAATATCTTTAATCTTTTAAATTGTGAGGGCCTTTGGTCTGGTCAGGCTGCCACCACCTCCAGGCTGTGTCATTCTGTTGCCATATGGTCTACTCTTGCTGCTGCCACCTCCAGGCTTGGTCATTCTGCCACATTTCGGTATCCTCATGCTGGGGCCACCTGTGTCATTTCGCCGCCATGTGGTCTCCTTATGCTGCTGGGACAATACCTAAAAATTACACCTAAAAACACAAGCTACTATAAATCTTCAATTAAAATTTGAAAATTAATCTTTTAATCTTAGGGAATGTGGGGCCCTATGGTCTCATCATACTGCTGGGACATTACCTAACTTTTTATTATGGTAGCACAAGCTACCAAAAATCTTCAATTACAATTTGAAAATGTATCTTTCAATCTTTGGAATTGTGAGGCCCTATGGTCTCATCATGCTGCTGGGACATTACCTAAAAAATGTTATGGTAGCACTAGCTACCAAAAATCTTTGGAATTGTGACACCCTATGGTCTCTTCATGTTGCTGCTACCTCCAGTGCCACCATATGGTATCCTAATGCTGTTGGCATCTTAGATTAAACTTTAAAAATGTTGATGTATCTTAAATCTTCAATTTAAATTTTACTAAATATCTTTAATCTTTTCTATTGTGAGGCCCTATGGTTTCGTCGGGCTGCTGCCACCTCTAGGCTCTGTCATTGTGCCGCCATGTGATTCCCTGTTAGATTGGGTTTTGTGCTCATACAGTATTAGTTCAAAGCAAACGCCAGGACATTAAACTTGGGATTTATATGTAATATAAATCTCAAATTTAAAAAAATCAATGTAATCTCTTCAAGACTGAGGCCCTATGGTCGTAGACGTCATATATTACCTGTAGAATTACCACAAGAATCCAATGAAAGAGCTTGGAGCGATAACAATGAACCATAACTGATTAAATGAAACATTCACACTTTCACACTCAGGGGGGGCACTGAGAGGCAGGGGCTCTGAGAGGCAGGAACAGGTAGTATATTGCCTGGCGGAGGACCGCCAGCTCGATGCTCACCAGAATGGGTACTCAAAAAATGTAAATAAATTCAAATTAAATAAAAATTACAATAAAAATCTCTTTATTCTCTTCAATTTTGATACCATATGGTCGCCCTGCTGCCACATCTAGATGCTCTGCGGCAGTGATTCCAATAGCGATGTCTGTAATCTGCATGTCATACTGAATAACAGTATTATTTCACTAACCCAGCACACACCCTATGCGTGTTAGGACAAGGTTCTACACCCCTATTGAGGCTATATGGTCTCATGCTTCCGCCACCTCCAGGCTGTGTCATTCAGCCACTATATGTTCTCCTCATGCTGCCGCAAACTCCAGGCTGGGTCATTCAGCCACTATATGTTCTCCTCATGCTGCCGTCACCTCCACACTGTGTCATTCAGCCATTTTATGGTCTTTTCATGCTTACGCCACCTCTAGGCTGTGTCATTCAGCCACTATATGGTCTCCTCATACTGCTGCCATCTCCACGCTGTGTCATTCAGCCACTATATGTTCTCCTCATGCTGCCGCCACCTCCACGCTGTGTCATTCAGCCACTATATGTTCTCCTCATGCTGCTGCCAACTCCAGGCTGTGTCATTCAATCACTATATAGTCTCCTCACACTGAGGCCACCTCTAGGCTCTGTCATTGTGCCGCTCTGCGACAGTGATTCTAATAGCAACGCCTCTAATCTGCATGTCACACTGAATAACAGTATTATTTCACTAACCCAGCACACACCCTATGCGTGTTACGGCAAGGAAAAGTGTTCTACACCCCTATTGAGGCTCTCTCTAGGGTAGAAATAGCCGTTTTAATGGCGATTCACCGCAAATAAATTCGGACCGAACTGAATTTTTTCAGAAAATTCGGCGAAGCAGCCAAATTGAATTTTTCAAAAATTTGCTCATCTCTATATATAATGTAGACCATTAGTCCAATACAAATTAATTTCAAATTTTTGAGAAGCTCATGGTTATTCACTTGTATTTCTTTATTAGTAAAACAAATGTTAGAATATTAAAATGGCTGTAATGAAATTGATCAGCTGGACAATGTTAGCGAGTTATTATTTCCAACAAGTTATCATTTTCAGCTGTTAATGTATCCCAAAAACATATACAATACCATACTAAATATGTTCTTTCCAATTTGCAGGTAGTTCATGTTGACTTTGGACATATCAATGCTATATTGTGAAAAGACTAACTTTATTGCCAAGCCTTCGAACACCTCAAGGTTTCTAAGAAACTACTATCTGATGTGGAGAGTTATATGGTAATTTCCAATAAAGGGTAGAGGGGAACTGAAATGTGGCATGAATCCTGCCTGCCTTTGCATTGCTCATCTATGGGCACACTGGGTTATACAAACCACCCCACATGCCCTATTAAGATGAACAGATATTTTTTTAAATGCTAAAATAATGTGATCAGCCGATGAACAAACAAAAGCTGGGCCTTTTACAGAAGGCCTATTATTGGGGGCAATAATTGCCCAATTTAAAGGAGATATCCAGCCAAAAGTGGTAAAACAATAAAATTATATATATATATATATGTGTGTGTAGAAAAACAGCAGCACTCCAGGATATAAGTGAATAATGTGTGGCTTTATTCACCAAAACATCAGAGATTGCGACGTTTCAGCCTTCTCACAAGGCCTTTGTCAAGCAGTGATAAGTACAAAGTGTGTGATATTTATATCATACAGGTGTGACTCAATTAGTGATGTCATATGTTTACAAATGAGTATCAACACAAACACAGTGACAGTATGATCATAGGTGGACAGACAAATCACAAACACTGCATATACATTAGATGTCTGCCACGTATGAAAAAATCCATAACAAACTTTAACACAATATTCATAAAGTCCATACAAGCAATGTGCATAATGGCATGATGAGTGTACCTTCTGGTGGAGGCGGAGTCCCGGCACATGTGGCGCACACCGGAGCTAGTGGAAACGCTGTACGGGATGGTGCAATGGCGTTTGCACCGTTTCCGGTCTAAAGGCGGAAGTGACGTATGTAAACAGAAGGTCCATGTGGAGCCACTCGAGCATGCGCCCTTCTATGCCGTTTGGGCGTTCGCCATCTTGGAACCTGGCAAAACCTTGCTAACTGGTGTCATTGCAAGCTTCTGTACAGCCGTTCACTGGTTATACCAGCACAATGTGGGGGTGGGGGATTACCCAATTTGAGGGGCGGTTGTCACAGAACGGTACCCGTTCTTCTAGACTTACCCGATCTAGCGTCAATCACGGTGGGCAACCATCCGAGCGACAGCCCATCGGTCCGCTCACTTGTATGGGTCATCCAGGCATCCACTATCCCCTCTCTGTTCCTGGCTGTGTGCTTGTTGCCCGAGTATCCAAGGGTGCACAGGTATGGTGGCTTTATTGAAGGGTGCACAGGTATGGTGGCTTTATTGAAGGGTGCACAGGTATGGTGGCTTTATTGAAAAAAGATAATAAAGAAAAGTTCTTACGACAGCGTTCCTCTTGTCCAGTGTGTTTCTCACTCTCTCTCTATAAATATATATATATATATATATATATATATATATATATAGTGAGTTATATATATAAGCTCACCAAACAGCCTTTGAAATTCAGAGTCAGCAAAAAACTCCACACACTGGACTTGTTTCCTGTGTGAGCTGCAGGGAGGGGCTGCTGAGAGATTGAGCAGTGAGGGGGGGTTCAGGGGTGTTGCCCTTCAGCCAATCAGGGACACTCAAACTGTCAGCTCTCTGACCTGTGAGAAGGGAGTGTGAAGTGTTGTCTACAGTAGACACTAGTCATCCATGTGATAAGATCACCTGGACTTCCTGCCTGGAGAGAAACAGGGCATGTGCACAGCAAAGATTACACTTCACATTGCAAAGTAATATAACAATATCTTGTGCATCTATATAAAGGTAATTTCATTTGGGTGGAGTTCTCCTTTAATAGGGTCTTAAAGTAAAGCACCACAAATGTTTCATGCATCCTCATAGTCTGTGGATAGCATAGTTACTGATACATTTATTAAAGGTCTCCACTGGAGGCAAAGTTCTCCTCTACCCTCATGGATGGTGCAAAAAAAAAAAAAAAAAAAAAGTCATAAAAGAATTCTGCATAAAATGGGTTGGATTGTTATCATGTTAGTCATTATGTATCTAAAAGAAAGGGCAGCAGTATTGTCACAGTGATTTATTTTACCCCCATACCCTCATCTGTCTGCACATTGATACGTTTTACATAAACTCTACATATGCTAAGCACTTGCATACACAATTAGCATACAGGGGCTGCGTTTCTTCATATAATACATTCCCGGGCTGAGAAAACAAGTAGGCTGCTGATCAATAGTTAATTATAAGGCTGCATGGCCTAAGAATATTTATTCTGTAGGGAAATATATGACAAAAGTGTTACGTTTGGTATAGTGACAATAGAAGTGTGTATGTAATGGGGCAAATGATCCTTCCTGGAGAAACAAAGGCTCCATTCCACCCATTATTCATTAACTGGCAGTGACATTAATACTAATTGTATCGCTGACATTAGGCGCACACTAATTGTTGCTGATGATTCAGCTGATAATGTGGCTTCCTTTTATTGTGTCTAATGGCTGCAATAGGTCTAATAACAGTACAGCAATTCACCACGATCTATAGCTGAGGAGTAAATAGGTGGATGCATCAAGTTAGTTTTTGATGTGAAATTGACAGTGACAGTCATTTTAAACATGTATCTGTTAGTGTCAATGCTTCATGCTATTTGGTTTGCATCAATGAGCTGCTTAGGGAGTTCTAACGTGACATTGCAAGCGATGATTGAAGTCCGATAAATACAGAATAATGCACAATAAAAACTCCTCTTCAGATATTTTTCACTCACTTTTTATCAAAACTTTAGCTGTAGTTTAGTCTGACACATTGAAAGCACAATGACTGCTTAACCCAGAACAGAGATTGACATAAATAAATGACAAGCTATCCTAAAACTTTCCCCACAAATCTATATTTCATCTGCCCAGCTCCTAATGCTCTATAACATGCTGCCTGAACAGAGGACAACTCTGCTCTGCTGCTCATCATCAAAACACAACAGGAATTCTGGAGCACTTATTCATTTATCATGACTCAAATATGTCTTACACTTTGTTTGCTAGCACTGTAGCACCTATGCAGACCATATCTCTTTACAGGTGCTCCCCACCCTCTACAGTGGAAACAAGACTAAGCAGAAATGGGCCCTTCTTCAGGGTGTTTTCATCAGGGTACTCATAGGAGATCATGGGCTACCACTATGGTAAGTACAAGCTTTACCTCCTATATACTTTAATATTGCTCTTAATGGTGATTAACCATAGGCTTCCTTCACATGTCATTTTTAGGACAGTATTTTGGCCAGTTTTTAAAGGGGTACTCCCATGCCCCAGCATTCTGAACATTTTGTTCAGAATGTTTGGAGAGGGCTACCGTGATCGTGATGTCACGGCTACGCCCTTCGTGACGTCACACCTTGCCCCCTCTGTTTATGTCTATGGGAGGGGGCATATCGGCCATCACACCCCCTGCTATAGACATGAATGGAGGGGGCATCGTGTGAAATCACGAGGGGTGTGGTCGTGACATCACGACCACGGCTGCAGAAACCCAGCGTTTGTTTAGAACACCGGGTTCTGCAGGAGATTGTGGGGGGCCCCAGCAGCAGGACCCCGATCAAACATCTTACCCCCTATCCTTTGGATAGGGGATAAAATGTCTAGTAGTGGAGTACCCCTGTAAGCCAAAACCAAGAGTGTGTCCAAAACACAAAAATAAGCACAAATCTTTCTATTACAGTTTCCTCTATGGCGGTTCCATTCCTGATTTTGCCTATATATACTGACCAAAATATTACACATGAATTAAGCCTAAAGCTGGCCATACACAGGACAATAGATTATCTAGATAAATTGATCTGATAAATTAAAATCCAACTCAAGGTCCACAGCTAGGGGCAACATTTATCCAGCAGGATGTTTTTTTTATAGAAAATGATATGTAAAGTCATATATGTTGATCCCTCTGGTAGCCCAGGCATTTTTCTGGTTGCCAGTATGTCGCTATGAAACAGCATAATACAATATGATAAATCTGGCAGATTCTTCTGTCTATGCCAATATTTTTTTATTAATTTAACATTTTTTCAATAGCACAGTATTTTTAATGTTGACATATACTTTGACCACTGATGATGGCCAAGCAATACTATGCTTTGTCTGTTTGGACCCAACAACAAAATGCTGGAGGAGCTCTCTCACATACAACCTCAGTCCTTGGTTCATGTGACACTAAAGCAATGTTTTGTCTAATGTTTATATAATACAATTCCAGAAAATACAAATAATTTAAATATTTTCACAAAGAGACTTTTCTCTTATAACTAATTTTCTTGATTTTTCTGTCCCAGAATCTCATTACACTAGACAACTGCCGTATGGTAACATTTTTGGATAATCCTTATGAATCACCAATTCAACAGCTTCTTACATCTGTTTATCTGCTCCAAAAACTGCATGCTGCCTTAGCAAGTAAGTGGCTAAGGGGGTATTTCCTGCATGTTAAAGGCACTGGAAATATCTTTTCGCGTATCCAAAGGGGATCTCCGCTGCGGCCCCCGAACTCTGTGCCCGATGACTGGCGATACAAACCGCCACGCCCCCTCCATTCACGTCTATGGGAGCAGACGTGATGGCTATGTACTAGCCGCCATAGACTTGAATGGAGGAGGCGTAACATCACGAACGTGGAAGCTGCAGGCTTCCATGTTCCAGACACCGCAGCTGCCAGCCAGGATTTCAGTGGGAGGGACCCCCGCGATCTAACATCTTATCCCCTATCCTCTGGATGTTTCCAACGGAGTATCCCTTTAAGATGTCATCAGAAAGTAGGGAGCAGGGGGGACCCAGTTATTGCAAAGGCAGTGACAGGGAATTGGGTGGATGATCATTACTTGTTTTTCATTTTTAATGTACCCCAACTCCTTTTAAATGTATTTGGCTAGAAAACGCCTTGGGGCTTCCATGTTCATGATGTCATGCGCCACGTCCCCTCTATTAATGTCTATGGGAGAGGGCATCATGGTTGTTTAATAGCCATCACGACCCCTCCCATCCACATGAATGGAGGGTCGTGGTGGGACGTCATGAACTTGGAAGCCCCAAGCTTCTGCGTTCAGAATGCCACAGTGCCGGCCCAGACATTCTCATCCCCTAGGGGTGGAGTACCCCTTTAAAATATAAGATTGGTACAATGTATGGCTAACGTATCATTTAGGTCTCAGACTTCTGTATGAAAATTTGGAATAAATACTGGTGCACAATACAATTTTTTTGTTACAATTATTGCCATTTTGTCCGATCCAATTTGTCATAAGTTGTCTATCTTCCATCTGTATTTGTTCCATTGTTCACTAGTTTTTGTTAAAGGGCTACCAGTTCTTTTTTTTTCTCTTTCTTTGTAATGTTGCTAAAAACGAAAGCACAAAAAAGAACAAATATCTGTATGTGTACTATACAGTGCCTACTTGAATCCCCGTTTTTACACAAGAAGTGGTGTCCTCTCTCTGAGGAAAATACTGACCCCATTTAACTAGTCACAGGCTTCTCACCTCAGCCAAGCCAGATAACCCTGCTCTGTACTGACGAGGGGAAAGCACCCCGAAACAGCTGTCTGCAGATGGGTCCTCTTTCCTTCTGGAAAGAGTTCTGGCTTGGTATAAATCCCAATCAGTTCTGAGACTTCTTAACTGGAGCCTGAGCTGTTTTGCAGGACACACTACCTCTGAAGGTGGTGTGGTGAGCTAATTTGCATACTTTTGTACCCAGGAGCCCACGAAGTGCTACATGGCCTACTTGAATCTCCGTTTTTACACCAGAAGTGGTGTCCTCTCCCTGAGGAAAATACTTACCCCGTCTATGTGTACTATATAATGATAAAACAATCAAACCATTAACTTCTATGTACCAATACATATTCATTGAAACAAAAACATTTCTTAAAAAAAATGAACAAAACCATTTAAATTTATTGGCATAAATCGGAAAAAAATTTAATAACTTGGATCCATCATACAGAAGTGTGATTGGGCCCTTAATGGGCTACATTATTTCTCTAAATTTAGCATTGCACTGAACAAACCAGAAATGTTTACAACTGATTTACATCAGTTTGTTTTGCTAGGGGTGTCCTATATTGTCAGCATGGACACATATGTCTGTGTTTGTACAATGATGAGTCTGTACTAGAGGTAATAAAGATATGGCCCATTAACCTGATAACATATCAAACAGCGGGGCTATTTCTAACCAGTCTTGCAGAAATGACTCCAGAGAAAAATAGTGAACAATTCATGATAAACTAGACAGCTACATCTAAATTGGACCACTTTTCAGGAAGGAGGTTATTTATGAAAGGATACTCCCATGAATCAAATGATTTTTTTTTTTTTTTTTATAAAAATGTGTTCAGATTTTGGGAAATACCATGCATTTTGTACTGTCCAGCATGTATTTTTCTCTGTATGGCCAGGTCCACAAATGGAAGAAATTGTATTTTTCACCACTGATCTCACTACTACTTCACAGGGAATCCTCAGAGAGATCTGAATGTTTTACACATGGACAGTGCTTTAGATTTTATTGACCATTGATTTTACCCATGAATTCAACAGTAAAAAAATATTTATCAACATTTACTTAATTATTTTTGGTACATGGAGTACTCTGTCCAATTTTGGGCACCTGAACATAAGAAGAACAAGGCTGAACTGGAGTGGGGTACAGAGGAGGTCGACAAAGATAGTTAATGGTATGGGTTTGAGTGTATTATGATAAGATTATTATCTATACTGTGTACCAATATTGTGAAGGCCAACACCTGTCTAAATCATGTACGAACCTGAATAGCAATATTTGGTTGGATTCACATGTGCACAGAGGCACCATACAGCACTACACAGAATCTGTGTACTGCCATATCTTTCCTATGCATACAGCCGGCCGGAGTGAAACGTTTGGTCCGGTCGGCTCATTTTTGCGCCGTATGCGCTTTTACAACCGGACCTAAAACCGTGGTTGACCACAGTTTTAGGTCCGGTTGTAAAAGCGCATACGGCGCAAAAATGAGCCGACCGGACCGAACGTTTCACTCCGGCCGGCTCATTGAAATGAATGACATACGGGAGCGCATACGGTGACATACGGGAGCGCAAGGTTTTAGCTCCCCCCTGCCGTATGCGCTCCCGTATGGGGGAAAACGTAGTGTGAACCCAGCCTTAGTGACGTTATTGGATTCTGCATACTTATAGAGCACATAGCCTTCCTGTATTGGCACATGGAGTCCATTATGTTTCATACTCGGTGTGCAGCAGTACAGCCTCCTGTACATGCCTCTCTTGTGTGCACGGGCCTTGCACTGGAAATTACTCCAACCACTTTAGATTTTTCATGTGTTTTACATCATGCATTGTATATTTTAAGGCATCACACACAGGTTTGTTATGGATCTCTGTTATGATGATCTCTAATATGGGGCCATATTTGTTTATTTTATCATGGCACATTCCATTACGTGACATAGTAGAGGTGTTCTCCCCTAAAAGTATTGTCTTTGTTGCTGAACTCCGCCCCTATACATGTTATCCCCTATCCAAAGCAAAGGGGATAACATGTCGGATCGTGGGGGGGTCCGGCCGTGTTGACTCCTGCGATCTCCCTGCCGGCGCGGTGGCATTACCGTCATGGAAGCCTGGGGCTTTCGTAATTGTGATGTCATGCCACGCCCCCTACATTCATGTCTATGGGAGGGGGCATGATGGCTAGTACACAGCCGTCACACCTCCTCCCAGGAAGGAGACGTGGTGGCTGTGTTCGCCAGTCATCCGGAACTGCATGGAGTTCGCTCTGTGCACCAGATGACTGTGGTGCTGCGGCAAAGATAGCGGCGGTCCCCAGCGGCCAGACCCCCTGCGATCAGACATGTTATCCCCTATCCTTTGGATAGGGGATAACATGTCTAGCAGCAGAATACCCCTAGTTAGGTTCTTTTTTACATTGTTATAACTTATGTTTATCATGGTCCCCAGCAGCATTAGATTATACACAATAGCATGACACAATAAAAAGTGATGTCTCAATGGTTTTAGTTTTTACATAGCTGTATCTACTCAAAGACTTGGTAGATTGACTCAACACTTTCAATGCTGGGACTGCTTGTAGCCACTTCATCATTTTACTGTGTTTGCAGTTTTACATCTTTCACTTGTCCTTGGCAGACAGGTCATTTTTCAGAGGAAACATTGCCCTTTGTCTAGAATGGGTTTTGTAATTGCTCAATGGGCAACAGCTGTAATTAGAGACAAGAGAAAGGTTGGGATTTAACAAACACATGTATGACATTGACACTTCCGCAACACATACAGAATGAATACAAATGAAGGTTTAAAAATGAATAATTACATCCAGTTAAATAAATTATGTATTATAGAGTCATATTCAACTTTCCAAATTCTCCTCGTCATTGTTGTAAAATTATAATTTTCCCGATGCACAACATTTAATTTTTACTGCTTCAGTTTGATGACATCATTAAGTTCTATTAACCAGAAAAAACAGCATCAATAAGGCTTCAGTATACTTAGATGAGTACACTGAAATATATACGAACATTGAAACATATACGAAATATTGAAACTACCTTAAACATTTACAACAGAATGCATTTCTGCTTACAGATTTGTCCTGCATTGTGGAGGGTTTTTTGCAGGTTTTATGTAAAAAAAAAAGTCTGTATAAAATTTAGCAAAAACTGAGAGTGGAATCCCTCTGTTTGAAAATGCCTTCTTTACCCCGTTAGGATGCTGCCTGTTTTTACCTTAATGACCAAGCCAAATTTTTCAAATCTGTCCTGTGATCTTAAGTGGTAATACCTCTGACATGCTTTTATTTAGCAACGCGATTCTGAGATTGTTTTTTCGTGACATATTGTACTTCATATAAGTGGTAAATCTTTGTTGATTCATGCAGCATTTTTTGAAAAAAAAAAGCGCAAATATTGTGAAGAATTAAAAAATTTCTGGTGCTTTTTATTATTAGTAGTATTATTTATGGCATTCACTATGAGGTAAAAATTATCTAATTTTTTTCTGTGGATTGGTACAATCATGGTGATACCCGATTTATTTAGCTTTTTTTATGTTCTTTTTCCTTTTCTTTTCTTCTTTCTCCTTTTGCAATTCATGCTACCTTTTAATATTTTTTATTCCACACTCAATTAATTTATTGAAAACTATTTAATTTTTTTCTCTTTTTACCTGTTATACTATGCTGCACTACATCTGTACTTCAGCACAGTATAATTGTCAGTACTACACTGACATGCAGCCTGTTTGATCCAGTCTATGGCTGGACTTTACAGGCTGCTGTACTAGGCAGACAGGAAGTCATTAGCTGGCCTCCTGCTGCCATGGCAACCAACAAGATCCCACAATTATGTACAACGGGATCACCGTTATAGCTATTTAAAAATGTATAAATATCATTGCCTTGAACAAAATGTAAAGTAAAACCTAGAAACACCACTGTTGGTGCTTCAGATACATAAAAAAAACTAAGCCCACAGAGTTGTGCTTTAAATAGAAATCTAATTAGTAGTACCAGGCATAGTATTCAAACAACTAAGTGAAAAAAACTAATGACTAGCCAGGAGTCAGGACCAAGAGTAGTACTAAAAGTACCAGGTGTAATTAAAAATGTAGGCATTAGGCACAGAAGTGAATGCACACATACAAGTGTCAAAATGTCACAACTTATAGGAAATGCAAAAAAAAAAAAAGAAAAAAAAAAAAAAAAGCGTGAACATAAATTCCATGTTTGGTGATCTTGTATGTTTGCATAAGATTTTAGGCAGGGACATGATAAGTAGTAGCCATGAGTCAGGACTATAATCAATTCTACCAGGCGTACTATTCAATGGGCTAGGCAGGAACATATGGTAGTTAGTAGTCATAAGTCAGGATGAGATTTTGCGTGTAAACTTTTCAATTACTTTCTATATAAGCTGCAGTGTTTTACAAAAAATGCTTCTAGGACTCTTTTACAGACTTATTTTGTGTTTTAAATGCCATGCATTTCAACAGCTTTTTTTTTTTTTACAAATGATTTTTGTGTCATTTTTAAGTTTGTAGCAATTAAAGCAATAATTTGTTTGCAGATAATGATAGTAACAAAATAACTGAGTAGCTGTGCCTTATCTGAATTAATAGGATAAACATTTTTATAAATGCAAGTTCCAGAGTAAATAATATTTTATTAGGTCAGACACGGTATTAAGGAGTTAGTAATTGCAGAGTCTTTATAGCCTTCCGTAATATCATACTGCATGTAATCTGCCAAATTTAAGAGTCCTAATTCTAAAGTATAATTCATGATTTACTTTGACGCTCATAAGGGAAAGTCGCCCTGGTTACACTGAGTTTATGCTCATAGCAGAAATAGCTCAGTTTATTGTTTGTTTTAGTGTAATTAGTAAACATTAAATCTAATAAAATACATTAGAAAGCCATAACAATTTTAACTGCATGAGTTATTTTTCATTCTGCAGTCTAGAGGTGGTTGTTGTGCATCGGATTGTAATGGCTTTGACTGGCAAGCTTTGCCCATTATGAGATGTGTATTAAATAGACTGCCTTTTAATAGATGAACAACCCCGGTACACTTGAACTTACAGCCACTACTAAGGGGAACTCACTGCATATGTATTCATAAAGCTTTAATTCAGCTCACTGGGACCTGTACACATCTGAATACAGAGAGCTCCCCTAGTGGTAGTCACAGTAAGCTAGAAATGTATTATTTCTCTTTATGAAGTTGTAAAGGATAGCAGTAGGAGTCATATTGTGCCCCTCTAACCATTAATCTCAATGCAGTGACGTGGTCTGACTTGGCTCTGCAAAGCCTAATTTTAATAGGATACTTCCCTACAAATTAATAATACCATGCGTAGATTCTCAATTAATTATCAGGCTCTTATAAATAATGTGAAAACAACACCACCAAAATAGGAAATATAGTCACAAAATATTTCCACTATAGTGGTCTTATATATAGAAAAAGAAAAGCAGAACACAACAGCGCAACCTGTGCCATTACTCAAAGTAGGGATAGATGAGCTGAGTGACAGGAAACTGCTCACCTTTAGGTGTTGCACATCGAGCACATCGAACACCGATGTTCCGATCAGGAGCTGCCCGAGCCTGCCTGTACCCAGAGCCCTGGGACAGTTGTTCAACTGGAAAATCCAATGGGTCCTCATGCAAGGAGAAAAAGCTGGCTGGCGCTCACTAGCTAGGGGAAACAGTAATAACCGAAGTCAGACAGTAAAATAATATAGAAAAATGGCTTTTAATTACCACAAATATGGACAATGCGTTTCAAGGGGATTGCTCCTCTCTTCGTCAGGTCCACGATAGTGGTCTTGTATCGAGTATTTTAGTTCTTACTGGGTGGAGAGCTGGTCACTAGGCTGCAATTCAATTACACTGAGAAAGAAAGAGCTGTACAGATGTACAGTCCACTCTACTGCATAGAGAGCTGCACAGTCCTCTCTGTCTCTTGCTCTGCACCGAACATACAGATCAATTCAGGGAAGGAAGGGGAAGCTGAACATCATAAGTTTAAAATGGGCTGACCTCTATTAGTTTCCAGAAATATTAAGAAGGAAGAAGGGAGGTTAGCAACATCATTTAGTCAACGAACCAAAAATGGTTTGATTTAAGAAGCCACTGGATTTAAGAAGCCACTGGTGAAATATTGAGTGCTGTTGCCGACCTTTCCCTATTTCGATTGTTGTACTATTGTGTGGACCAGGTGACATCAACCTCGAAATTTTCTCTTAAAGGGGTACTCCAGTGGAAAACATTTTTTTAAATAAACTGGTGTCAAAAAGTTAAACAGATTTATAAATTACTTCTATAAAAAAATCTTTACCCTTCTAGTACTTTTTAACAGCTGTATGCTACAGAGGAAATTCTTTTCTTTTTGAATTTTTTTTTTGGTCTTGTCCACAGTGCTCTCTGCTGACACCTGATGCCCGTATCAGGAACTGTCCAGAGCAGCATAGGTTTGCTATGGGGCTTTTCTCCTGCTCTGGACAGTTCCTGATACGGGCATCAGGTGTCAGCATAGAGCACTGTGGACAAGACAAAAAGAAATTCAAAAAGAAAAGAATTTCCTCTGTAGCATACAGCTGCTTAAAAGTACTGGAAGGGTAAAGATTTTTTAATAGAAGTAATTTACAAATCTGTTTAACTTTCTGGTACCAGTTGATTAAAAAAAATGTTTTCCACCTGAGTACCCCTTTAAGTTAAGTTTGTCTCTTTAGGGGATAAGATGTTAGATCGCCGCGGTCCCGCTGCTGGGGACCCCGGGGATCGCCGCTGCGGCACCCCGCCATCATTACTGCACAGAGCGAGTTCGCTCTGTGCGTAATGACGGGCGATACAGGGGCCGGAGCAGCGTGACATTATGGCTCTGCCCTTCATGACATCACGGCCCGTCCCCTTAATGCAAGTCTACGGCAGGGGGCGTGATGACCGCCACGCCCCCTCCCATAGACTTGTATTGACGGGGGTGGGCCGTGACATCACGAGGGGCGGAGCCGTGATGTAACGATGCTCCGGCCCCTGTATTGCCCGTCATTACGTGCAGAGCGAACTCGCTCTGCGCAGTAATGATAGCGGGGTGCTGCAGCAGCGATCCACGGGGTCCCCAGCAGCGGGACCGTGGCGATCTGACATCTTATCCCCTATTCTTTGGATAGGGGATAAGATGTCTAGGGGCAGAGTACCCCTTTAACCTCTTTATATTTGGGGCATTGGTGGCATTATTTGGACTCTGAATGGCTACATTATGTGTGCCCTATCCTAATGAACTTTAAGCCACACAGCTTATATGTTTTATTTCCTGAAAATCACAAGCAGA
This sequence comes from Hyla sarda, assembly GCF_029499605.1. Lineage (NCBI taxonomy): Eukaryota > Metazoa > Chordata > Amphibia > Anura > Hylidae > Hyla > Hyla sarda. The sequence goes on from NC_079189.1 coordinate 220,752,334, forward strand.
AAGGCCTTTTTGTTAGTTCCCTATGTTTTTTTTTTTTTTTTTTTTAAACCAAGCCAGATGCCACTTCGGAGTAAACAACTAGTAAAAAGTCAGGTATATTTCGAATATTACTCTCACCTTTGTTTATGTGTGAATTAAAGGGGTACTCCAGTGGCCAATATGTTTTTTTAGTTTCTACTTACCCTTGCAGGTGAGTTTTCTTGTTATCTCTGGTCTTGTGCTTGCTGTTTGTCTTTCTTTCCCTTTCTTTGCACAAGTGTGTCCATGTAGTGTAGCATCTATTTCCATTTGCCTTTGTTTTAGAAACTACAGCTCCCAGCATGCCTTGCAGCCTGTCTCCTGTTTCAGTGCCTTGCCCAACTTGTTTTGCGTTGCCGCCCAGCCCTGCTTGTGGGCGTTTTTTTTTCTTTCCCTTTTAGCTCTACCTTTCCCTGCCCTGCTCATTATTATAGTCCTCCTACCCTCACTGTCAGCTTCTCACCCCACAGTCCCCACATCAGGGAATGAATTGTCAGCGGGGGGAACTGATCATATGTGACCCGCGGGTGCTGCTCTGCTTCTACCCCACCCCCCCCCCCCACACACACACACACAAAGAGCAGTGTCCCCACATCGGGGAAAGCGTTAACTGTGAGCCATTCTTCCCATGTCGGGGAATGAATTGACATCCACAGCGCGCTGTCCCCACATCAGGGAACTAATCATATGTGACCAGCAGGCGCTGCTCTGCTTCCTGCCCTGCTACAGTAACAGCCTCACGGTCCTCTGCTGTGATCCTCATGCTGCTTCCTGGGGACATATGTCACAGAGCCATCAGCGTATCACGGGCCACAGCGATGTCCCGCCTCGGCTGGTGATAGGCTGAGCGCACTGTCATGTAAGGAGCCGGCTGACTGTCCTGGATTTTAATTCCCATAAACTAGCCCTAGGATGACAAAGAAGTTGTTCAAGCATACCTTTTGCTGCTTTCTAGCAGCTTTAATCGGGCAAAAAAATGCTTTTTATGAAAGTCAGCAACAGTCGGATATCCCCAGTATGTCAGCGCTGGGACTGCTGTGTGATTGACACACGGGTCCCAGAGCATAGGCCTACTGTTGGGCGCGAATCTTCGCATTTCGAATTATTATCGCTAATACCGCAAATTCGTGAATTCGCGAATATTGCTAATATATTCGCTATATATTCAAAATTGCAAATATTAGTTTTTTTGCATATTCGCATATGTGAATATTCGCATATGCGCATATTTGCATATGTGAATATTCGCATATTCCTTCCTTTCACTTGTTGGCCAATTAGAATGATGCAAATACACTTGTCAGAGGTTATCAACAACATCCCTAGGAACCAATAGTTAAGTTGCCCACCCCCTCACTGTTTTCTTCCTCGAATACGCGAATATGCAAATATTCAAATACGCGAATATTTGCATATTCAAATATAACGAATATGTGAAATTCGCGAATATAGGACAAATATTCATCTATATATTCGCGAAATATTGCAAATTTGAATATGGTCAATGCCGCTCATCACTACATAGGCCCCTTATTCTTCTTATATGCGGGTGGTACATAAACAGTGCCCGTTCTCCTGTGCCCAGAAGTAATGCGATGCGGGTGGTCACAGCAAGCGCTCAGTTTCTAAGGCCCTATGCACTGCATAATGCAGTAGCGTAATGAGCTGGCCGCCCATTCTCCTGTCTTCCCAGAGTGCACAGTGGTAATGCGCTGCGCTCGCCCAGCTCATTCCGCCACTGCATTTGCCGCCCATGGGGAGCAAGTGCTTGCTTTTGGAGCTGGCCACCCACTTCGCATCACCGCTGTGCACAGGAGAACGGACACTGTTTATTCTTTTACAGTAGAAAACTTGCCACCCACATATAAGAATCAGGGGCCTATGTGCTGGGACCTGTGTGTCAATCACACAACTGTCCCAGCGCTGACATACAGGGGATATCCAAATGTTGGTGAATTTCATAAAAAGCATTTTTTAGCCCGATTAAAGCTGCTAGAAAGCAGCAAAAGGTATGCTTGAACAACTTCTAACAACTTTGTCATCCTGGGGCTAGTTTATGGAGGTTAGAATCTGTGACAGTTGCACTTTAACTGCAGGTACTACTGCTCCCAACATGGAGCACACTCAGCTCCATACTGGGAGCTGTAGTACCTGCATTAATAGACAGATCGCAACAGGTGGATAAAAATTGAAATGCGAATATTCGCGCCCAACACTATTATTCATATTTCCCGCAGAGAGTTGTGATTGGCTGGAACCATTTGGCCAATCACAGCTCTCTGCGGGAAATATGAATCTGTGAAATGAAGAACTTCGTAGAAGTAGAAACATCGTAGAACATAGCCGCCTGCATCTATACATTATATAGGAGGATCGGGTGTCAGACCCCGGGGTGACCTGTCTATTAGTACAGGTACTACTACTCTCATCATGGAACAGTTTGTTCCATGCTGGGAGTAGTAGTACTACCTAAAATAAATTGAAAATAAAGAAAAAGTGAAAAAAAATTCAAACACACACACTTTATTAAAATACATTACTAATAAAAGTTTAACAAAATGAATTCTAAAAAATATATAATTTTTACATGTAAATGGCCCCTTTCTACATTTTAATTATTGTCAGCTACATTTTTAGGTCCCTGCTGCCCACATAAATTGGTCCCTGTTTAAAAATTAATAAAATAAAATTTTGTTAAATACATTTTTTCACTGCAAAAACTCAGTGGAATCCTAGCCTTAGAGTAATAACATAATGGAGTGAATGAAAAAATTTGTTATTTCGAATCGAATGAAAATTCGGTCAGAATCAAATTTTTATGAAATTGGGAACGAATTCGGATTCGTCTGATTCGATTCACTCATCTCTATAGATACTAAAAACCATGCTTTACCAGTGTTAGTATTCTACGCAGAGCCATGAAGCACAGTGACAATGTCCAAAAATATGCAGTTTGATGTATGGCTCACCTAGACTTAAAAATGGTTTGACAGAGTTTAAATATTAGCTATGTTCAGAAGGAACTAGCAGAGAAGACAATAGCATTTTATATCCACTTCCTTGAACAACCATTACCTTCAATGTACAAACAAGTGCAGTACAATATGTTACAGGAGTGATAAATTTCACTCATGTGCTTAGTGAAGGCGCCGAATGATTTTCTGTCTCAAGCAATCCTCTGTAGCCCAACATTGCTAAACTTTACAAACTTATTTCTCCACTAAAAATGTTTTCCTCCTCTCCCAGGGCCTTCGATCTGCAGCTAGATTGCTGACTGAACGTGTCTCTCTCAGCATGCTTCTCGGATGTCCAGATTGGAATTATTAACTAGCTGTAGTGTTACAATGCATCATCATTGTGCTGTTTTATAAACTATCACTCCAGGCCACAAGCTGTCATGTCCCTGTTTAAAGTGTCATGTCACAATCCCCTTAAAGCTGCTGTTTAATCAATTCAAAGCCTTGTAATTATTTCCAACTAACATACACTGTTAGGACAGATCAATTGCTAAAGAAAATGGGGAGACGGCTTGTTAATTAGAATTTTTCTTACCAGCTGTTGAATGGTTAAATAGAGAAAAGATCATCTGAAAAGCAAATACTATGAAGGTCTATGATTCAGTCCACTTACTGCTATGGGTCTATATGAAGGTAGTTAGAGAGTAGAGAATTTTTGCAATAGTAATGACATGGCGTGAAATCATTATACACTATATACTGGCCAGTAACATAATACACGTATACAGAAAAACTATTCTTTCTTTTGTCACATCATTATCTACTATTATTATTATAAAACACATATTCCTAAACTAATATTGAACCACTGTTATTATTATCTTTATGAATAATAATAAGTGTTATTGGTTGCAAATGTTATTTCTCTTATACATTACAGTGAAATCATGATGATCAACAGGAGAATAGTCAAAATGTCTTAAATTTCTATGTTAGGAAATAGTTTTGTAAACATTCAACTAATAACAATACATCCATGATGAGGATTTTAATATTATTATCATTAGTGGTATATTAATGAGACAATACAAATATTTTTATTATATTTACCTTATAAACATTGTATTCTTTTTAATATACCTCTTTAGATTGTAAGCTCATGTGAGCACTGAGTGTACTTTCTTGTATTATAACACTTTATGTATAATATGTATACTTTAATGTTTTACCTTTTATGTCCCTGTAAATGTTTAATGAGAATTTTGTTTTCAAGGCCATGTTCACACATCATTGGTAGTAAACATTTGATAGTAGAAGATATCCTAATGTATACATTAAACACATAGACCAAAATACCCAATGTATACTATACAATACAGTTACTAAGGTCACCCATTGATTTCTATAGTTAAAAAAAAAGATATATAAAAGCATCCCCCCATATTCAATATAAGGGGGATCACTTTGTATGCTAAAGCATAATTGATTTTGCAAAATGCAGTATAAAGAAAAAAAAAGTGCCTAATGCAGTATAGAGAAAAAAGATAAAGTGCATAATAATGCTACAATGGCAAGTGCCACACGCTGTATTGCTAGTAAATGAGGTAGGTGTATATAGGTTGCACACAACATATAATGTATATGCGCCAGTACAGGTAGATCTGGACAACAGTGTACTAAAAAGTATAAATAAGTATCATTTATAAAACAACCGATCAAAAGTGCATTGGTACAAAAAGTGCAGACTGCAAAAATACCCACACATACAATGTATAATGCGCAGCCAGGAGACGTCCACCCCTACGACCGTTTCAGACAGAAGAAGGACGTCTCCTGGCTGCGCATTATGCATTGTATGTGTGGGTATTTTTGCAGTCTGCACTTTTTGTACCAATGCACTTTTGATCGGTTGTTTTATAAATGATACTTATTTATACTTTTTAGTACCCTGTTGTCCAGATCTACCTGTACTGGCGCATATACATTATATGTTGTGTGCAACCTATATACACCTACCTCATTTACTAGTAATACAGCGTGTGGCACTTGCCATTGTAGCATTATTATGCACTTTATCCAGGAGATGTCCTCGTTTTCAGCTGCCATTCCTCCTTGTCATCATGTCTTTTAATTGTGTATTTTTAATAATAAAGTTGTCGTTTTTTGCTACGTTAGTCTGCTACAGCTCTTTTTTCTATATTGGCGTTTATGGATACGTTTGGCATATACTATATGTTGTGTGTTTCCTTATTACATACAGGAAAGGTACAGTACAAACCCAGTAAATAAAAAATTGGTACAATATATATATTCAAATCAAGATATATAACTATAATTCTTATTTTTCATACCACAAACACGTGTTTTTAATTATTATAATTAATAATAATAATAGTAATATTGCTGCTGCTGCTACTGCTACCACTAAAAATAATAGCAGAAATGATATAATTCTTATTAAATACAAGTAATGTTTTTACACCATTTTGACCTACTATATTATTTGAGTTGCTACAAAGGCAAGTCAACAAGGTAACCACTATACAACACCAGAGAGAAAAATAAACACAGAGGAAGGAAGCTTGATAAAAGGAAAGGGTTAGAGGAGAGGGGGGAAAAAAGAAAAGAAATTAAAAAAGGATGCTGTCAAATAAGTTCTCGCTTGTTTTAATGGCATTCTGACAGAAGATTAATTCAAGTCAGCTGCTGAAAATAATTATTGTATTATGGGAACAGTAATCATTATTTAGAACATGATTAAATATGTCTGAATCTATTGACTCTGCCTATGATTTATGTATTTGTTTAGTCAATAGTCTAATGTAAATGATGTAATTAATTATAGATGGTGGTGTCAGGTCATTGGTGAAAACAATCTGATGAGAACAAGGACTCTGTTTTTTAATGACAGATGCAGTTGGGGGGCAGAGAGAGAGTTGAGGGAATTCCAAGGGAGGATTTTCATGTATGAATGGTGGCTGGGATCTCAATTTGCATGTTGTCTTTCTCTTGTTCAGCACTCGTTTGGAAATTGAAATAACTTGTTAAGCAAAGGGGAAGGGAGCACATGATTGCAAAAGGGACGTCTGGGACCTGTGACGGCAAGGAGCTAAAGAGCCAGCTGCTCCCTAACACAAGGGAGCATGCTGCTATCATTTACCGCTTCATAAAATTAAATGTTTTCTAAATTAAATCAGTAGGCAGCATGCAAGGAGACGACCATTTCTACTAACAATTTCTCAATCAATATTTCACTTCACTTAGATTCTGCTGCAGCTCAATGTGGATGAAAAAAAGAAAATAGTGAAAGAGGGCTAGCATACCACAACAACGACACCTAACACACACCATATAACATGCAATACTACACATAGATGGCTGGATAGATAGAACATTTATTTATGCATGGTAGAGTCTCCATTACTGCAAGTCTATTCCCTGTAGATTTTTCTCTTAACTGATAATTCGGTCAGCCACGTTCCTCTGAGGGAGGTCAAAGGTCACAGCAGGCCCTGTCAAGCCTCAGAGAAACCATTTCCATTTTAATGCTGCAGCTATAATCTATCAAAGATGTGATGTACAAGATACAATGAATTTAAGTGGTCTTCATATATCACTGAGCTTTCATGCCTTCACCTGGGTAATAGTCTGAATTACTCTCTTTACCTCACTGTCTGTCACCTCTAGTAAAAAAAACAGCCATTCTGTTGGTAAAGACAGGTTTGAGGGCCATATTAGTGGAAGATATTAAATATCATAAACTTTTACCATTTACCGTTTAGCCTTCTGGAGGCAGCTGTTTAAAGGAATAAGGTAAATGCGTTTATTGACTGATAGCACTCATGTTTTTATTTATAAGCATGGAAATAAATAAAGATGTTAGATAGAAACACATTAGCTATTGTAATGCTGGGATAAAGTGTTACATATATGGATATATTTAAACATGTCAACTGACATTATCCATGTGTATACATATTATATAGCTGCTAGTCTACTTACTATGAACAGCTATATATAATTGCTAGTCATCATAATATCAAGATTATGACTATATTTTTATTGTGATTTTTTTTATTACTGTGGTTAATAGCAAAGTGTCTGAAGTTTTCTAAATACTAAAGCGTACCTGCCATATCACAGAAAAAAAACAATGCTTAAATATGTCACCTACTAGGTTATGCAGATGCTTTACATGTCTTATTTATGTGTTTAGCTTTTGTATTTGGCTCACAAATTCTTCTGTTCTGCTCAGGAATGAGCGTGTCCTAGGCAAGCAATGAGTCCGCCCTCACTCACCATGCATTCACTTTCTCCCTGAGCTTGCTGTGCTGGGACTCTTCCTCTTATCACTGCAGGCTGCTCTGTTACCCCCTCCTCTCTGTTTTCAGACAGGAATCTGATAGACAGGACAGGAGTGAACACAGAGGAGTGCTAGTCCCACCCCACTCACTGGACTTTGTACTAGCCTGTGCTTCAGCTGGGACAAAGATGATGCTGCAGCTGGACAGGACTATGTACTGGATGGTATGGGGACCCCTAGGGGTATTTTTTTTATAATTCATGATTTCTATAAATAGGAGATAAACATTTTTTAATGGAGTATATTAGGAAGGTTAATGTTTCGTTGAGATGTACATATAAAAAAAAATTGATTCTAACAGAGCCTAAGTACAATATAGAGAGCATCTATAATTACCCAAATATATTATTATTTTGGGTTTCCAAAATATGTTGTTACAAATTAATCAATTATCAAATTAGTGCAAATGCTCAAAAGCTCTTCTCCACTAGAAAGAAAAATGTCTGTCTAGAACTTAAAAATTCCATTAAACCCTTCAATGTAAAAAATACAGCTTAGTTGAGGTGTATAAATGCAATGTAAGGGGTGCTATATGGATCGGTTTTAGTATCAGATATGTGTACAAATTTTTGCAGCATGCATAACTTCTAAATATTTTAACTACCTAAAGGCATTGTTCAAAGTTATATGAAGGATTTTATTTAGCTCTAGTGGTGTTAACCTTGTTATTAATGTTATGTACAATGCATTTGGAAAATTTTCACATTTTGGTATGTTGTGGTGCAGTGCTAAAATCAAATTAAAAAAATGTCCTCATCATTCTGCAGTTAATACCCCATAATGGGAGTGTGAAAAAGGAACAACTTAAGAAGTACCTGTCACCAAACCAAACTTTTAATATATTGTTCCTTATGTAATTATAAGACACTTTGCTATTTACATGCTGTTAAAATTCCCAACCCTTAAATGTTTTTAATATGATGGAAAAAACGGCCACTAGGGGGCTATGTTCTGTTCCTTGCATAAGTCAAACAGTTAGTTTGGTCTGCTCCTGGCCTGGAAGGAGACTAAACTCAGGAAGTGCGTGCAGGGGATGGTGAGGCACAGCTCTCACAGGCTTCAACGATGTTGCGCCTGCTGGGGAACGCCCACTTTCTCCTTTCGGGAGAAAGAGCTTTTTAAAATTTGGAGAAAAAAATTTAAGGGCAAGAGGGGAGTTAGTTTAGAAAATATGGTTCGATGACAGGTACTCTTTCAATTTTGCATGAACATAAGTATTCAGACCCTTTTTATGACACTTGAAATTTGGCCATAGGGTCCTTCCATTTCTCATTTCTGAGATGTTTCTACACCTTGATTGGAGTCACCTCTGGTAAATTCAGTTGATTGGACAGGATTTGGAAATACACAGCCCTGTCTGTATAACAGCTGACAATGCATATCAGAATAAAGACCAAGCCATGAAGAGAAAGAACTGCCTTTAGAGCTCAGAGGGAGGATTTTGTGGAGCAACAGATCTGGATAAGGGTACATACAAAACAATTCTGCTGCACTGAAAGTTCACAAGAGCACAATGGCCTCCATAATTCTTAAATGGAAGAAGATTAGAACCACAAGTACACTTTCTAGAGCTGACTGTCCCACCAAACTTACTAATCAGGGGAGAAGGACCTTGGAAATAGACATGACAAAAAAAAAAAACAATGGTCACTTTAGATCCTGCGTGCAAATGAGAGAAACTTCTAGATGTTCTACCATCACTGCGGCACTTCACTAATCTGGGCTTAATGATGGAGTGATCAAAAATAACCCTCTAAAAGACACAGGAAAGCCCACCTGGAGTTTGCAGGAAAGCCTGGAGGAGACCAGGCACTGCTCATCTCTTGCCTAGTACCATCCCTACAGTGAAGCATGGTGGTAGCAGCATTATTCTGTGGGGGTGTTTGTCAGGGGATGAGGTATGGAGACTAGTTAGAGTTGAGGGAAAACTAATTGGAGCAAAGTAAAGAGATATTCTTAATCAAAACCTAAACCAGATGGCTCTGGTCATCAGACTAGGTTGAAGGTTCCCTTTTCAACAAGACAATTACCCTAAGCACACAGCCTAGACAACACAGAAGTGGCTAAGGGCCAATCTCCGAATGTCCTTAAGTGGCCCTGCCAGAAAATCTCCAGTGGCATAAAACCCATTAAGACTGGAAGGTGTTATTGCTGCCAAAGTGGGTTCAACTAAGTCCTAACCAAAGAGTCTGAATACCTATGTCAATGCAATATTTCAGTTCATACTATTCAATAAATCAGTAGAAATTTCTAACATTTTTACTCGTTATAGGGGATTGAATGCAAAATGATGGGGCAAAAGACTCCAACAGTCTCAAGATTTTTATTAATTTATTGTACTAGCACTTGTCCAAGAAACTAACATATGTATTGAAGGTGAAAATATTTTACAGAGTGTTTAGACTGCTGGTGACTCAAATCCACCTTTCATGAATGGCGGCAGGGAGAAGTGAGCGCTAAAGCTGTCACTATAAACCACTCTCCCTGTCTACTTGCCCATTCACCCTAAATGACAGATCGACAACTTGGAGCCGGTCCCTTCCTTGCACTAAAGTGCATTGGCATCAAAGTCAACAAAACAAACAGAACTGTACATGTCGGGAAACAAGTCAGGAACATAACGGAACAATCAAACAGATATATAAATACAAACAAGACAGGATATAGCATACTAACATACAGTTCAGAAACCGGAATCAAGATTAACGGCAGATATGATAATATGAACAAGACACGATATGGGGATAAGTTTACAGTAGACAAAACCAGGAAATGCAGGGGATGAACAGGTTAACTGAATGTCAGAACACTAAACAGAGTGAGGAAATCAAGAGCACTGTTCACACTAGACTCAGAACAAGAAACACACTAGACACCCCACTCCAAGCATGGAGGGACATTAATACCAAAGCCAAATAGGCTCCTAGCCAGCGGGCACTCTCCACCGAGTGATCATGATACTAGCCTAGGAGGAAACAAAAATCCTAAATACAAGAAAACATGGATACAGACAAAATACTCACTGACTGCTAGATAGAAGGATCAGCACAAGGTTGAACATGATTCTATCCGTGGAGTTGCAGGATCTAACAAGGTCAAAACAGGACTGACAAAACGCACAGTGTGAATACAGACTAAGGTAACACAAAGCAAATGCAGAAAAAACATACACAAATACTAAAACCCAACAAATGAACTAAAGCAAACCAGTATAAAATCTTCATATCAAACTGGACAGATAACCATGGTTAAAACTCAGGATATGTGCACAGAGACAAAGTTAACATGATGCCAACACTGCCAGAATACAGGTCTAATTACCAGCAGAGAGTTCCAGCAGAGCTAGGGTCTAAATAACCCCACCCGGGATGCCATAGGCTGGAAGCATTAACTCTTCCCAAACTAGGGAGAATTGACACAGAAACTGTTCAGACAAAAACAATGTCTGAACAGGACCCCAAAGCAGAAAATACAAAATACAGAAAACGGACATTACACCCACCTTATTATATCTTGTATAAAACACCAGAGCGCTCTCCATTTAAATGGAATTTCACATAACCCCATACACAGGATATAGAGCAGGTGAACATGAGTAAAACAATGCTTTACTCACCCGATCGGTGGTGTGGAAAATAAGCCATTTTCATATTAGCAATGGGGGCTCCGGGACCACCAATTGTTTTACTCATATTCATCTGCACTATAACCCTATGTATGAGGTTTAGTGCAGGTCAACAATCTGTCATATTTCCTTTAAAAAATAATACTTCCTATGTTTTAAAGGGGTATTCCAGTCCAAAACTTTTTTTTATATATCAACTGGCTCTGGAAAGTTAAACAGATTTGCGAATTACTTCTATTAAAAAATCTTAATCCTTCCAATAGTTATTAGCTTCTGAAATTGAGTTGTTGTTTTCTGTCTAACTGCTCTCTGATGACTCACGTCCCGGGAGCTGTGCAGTTCCTATGGGGATATTTTCCCATCATGCACAGCTCCCGGGACGTGACATCATCATTGAGCAGTTAGACAGAAAACTTCAGAAGCTAATAACTATTGGAAGGATTAAGATTTTTTAATAGAAGTAATTTACAAATCTGTTTAACTTTCCGGAGCCAGTTGATATATATAAAAAAAAGGTTTTGCCTGGAATACCCCTTTAACAGTTGTTAGTCACCCATCCAAGCTTCTGCACAGAACCCACAAATCCCCCCTCCAGATAACCCTACTCCTGGCTATCACAGGAATGTGACTGCTACGCATCTAGCATTGCCCCCCTCCCCTCTTCTTGCCTGGCTACTACCAAAGGCAGATAGATCCAGATGTCTGTATTGGGTTAAATACTAGGGATTCAGATGGTAACTTAGAGTAGTGTTTCTAAACTTTTTCAAGCCTTTTTTTTTTTTTAGCCAAGTACTCCAAAGTGATAAGTTGTTCCAGGTATGTTGTTTTGCCAGGTATGCCCCATGTAGCAGGATATGCCCCCTGTAGCCAGATATACCATCTGTAGCTAAGTATGCCCCTTTTTTTTTTGTTTATTACAGGCGCAGCACATAACCCCTCGGCCTGCGGCACATTTAGTACCACTGGCTTAGAGAGTCCACAGCTGACAGTCGGGTATTAACAACTTGTTTTATTGTGAATACACAGAGTACTTATGAAAGGAATGCTTTTCTTCCTTACCCTAGTGATGTAGATCCTACAGAAGTGAGAGTTTGAACGACAATGGGCAGAACCATTCAAATGACATTTACCGGTACTTCATACAAACCAGTTTTTGCTTTTAGACAGCCAATAAAGCTGCATTTCATTTTGTCCTTTTTGCCAAAATGTTTTTTACAACAAAAAAGAAAGGAATTGCAACATTTCTGTTTTTTTGTTTTTTTTGGGCAAAAGTAATTTTATGTTTTATGTTGAAAAAGGAGAGACTACACACTCGGAAGTGCCACACACCAAGTTATTTTTCAACATGTCAGTAGTTTACTGAAGAAAACGGACAAATCATTTTGGAGCCCAATTGTTCCTTCATCGGGTCCTTATAGAAAGAACCGATGAAGGGACCAATCCGGTCCCGAAATGCATCTTGAAAAACATCTTAGTGAGTGGAATTTCCTTATAAAGCAATCTTCTCTTATTTTGGACCACTTTAAAGCAAAGTAGAAAATAAAACGTCAACAAAAACTAGTCTTTTTCTTTTCATGTTTGCCAGAAACCCTAATTCCACTATCATTTATTTTGGCTACACAATAAAAAAAGAAAAGTCCAAAGAGTAGATACTTTTTTTAGCCACTATTCTTCAAATAAATACCACTGAATGTGGTTTTGAAATACTCTACATGACAACTACAGATATTGATCTACAGGTACATTATTTTGTAAAGCTTGCCCTAATCCATTGCAACCCCGGGTAATACTTAGATCATACTACTCCCCGGTCTATTTGTGGAAAATGAACTGTAGGAGTAGCTCAGCTTGCCCAAAATGCAATATGAATGAGGCAAATTTGGAACATCAACTGTGGGATTGCCTAAAAATAAAGATTTTCTGCAATGATATTGCGGGGTATCTGACACAAAAATGTAAAACTCAGATTCTTCTATTAATCAGGTCTGCGATCCTGGGAGATTTTGCTGAGTTTGGACCACTTAATGGGGTATTCCAGGCAAAAACTTTTTTTATATATATCAACTGGCTCCGGAAAGTTAAACAGATTTGTAAATTACTTCTATTAAAATTTTTTAATCATTCCAATAGTTATTGGCTTCTGAAGTTGAGTTGCTGTTTTCTGTCTAACTGCTTTCTGATGACTCACGTCCGGGGAGCTGTCCAGCTCCTATGGGGATATTTTCCCATCATGCAAGGGATATTCTCCCATCATGCACAGCTCCCGGGACTTGACATCATCATTGAGCAGTTAGACAGAAAACTTCAGAAGCTAATAACTATTGGAAGGATTAAGATTTTTTAATAGAAGTAATTTACAAATCTGTTTAACTTTCCGGAGCCAGTTGATATATAAAAAAAAAGTTTTTGCCTGGAATACCCCTTTAATGAAATACTTCTGAAATTTAGCATTTTGGGCAAACATTTGATTATGACCAAATGGTTTGCCGAGGACGTGCCGAACGTAAAACAGTGGATGGCGCTGATGGAAAAAGTAAAAAAAAAATTGAAAAATTTAGAGTTGGAAGATCTAAAAAAAAGTGGAAACTTTTTTAAAAAACATGGGAACTGATGTAAGGAATGTAAGAAGTTTGTATGTAATTTTTTTTTCTCTCTCCTCGGCTGAGGGTGGGTGTGGGAGGGGGGTTGGATGGGGGGGATAAGCATATTTTATGTTATTCTATGAATGGTCTATGATATTTTTTTGTAAAATGGAATTGAAAATAAATAAAATAAAAAATTAAAAAAGCTCACCCTAATCCATCAAGTAAAGATAAACCCACCTATTTCAACACGATAAAGTGGTGTTCTAATTCTTTACCATGTTTATGTAAATCACAAGCTAGATTTTCAGCTCAAGTAACTATTAATAATTATGTTTTATGCTTAAAAACATTTGTTTAATGTAAACTGCTAAAATTATATTGTATGAAAAACTAAGTTCAAATGCCATCAAAATATATGTACAAGGTGAATACAATAACTACCACCCAAGGCCTTATTTACATAGGCGCACAGACTCCCTGAAGATGTACTATGTTGATCTTACAGAAACATATATCCTAATAATGCTATATGTTCTGTTCAGTAGTGTACAGTAGTTATACGAGGGTTCCTTATGGAATAGCGACTGCTATGTCACTGTTATGATTCGGCTAGCTGGATGTGGATCCTCTGTGTCAGCGAGGGATTGGAGTGGACTGTGTCGGTGGACCGGTTCTAGGTTGCTACTGGTTTTCATCAGAGCCCGCCGCAAAGCGGGATGGTCTTGCTGCGGCGGCAGCAACCAAGTCGTATCCACCGGCAACGGCTCAACCTTGCTGACTGCTGAGAAGGCGTGGGACAGAAGGACTAGGCAGAGGCAAGGTCAGACGTAGCAGAAGGTCGGGGCAGGCGGCAAGGTTCGTAGTCAATAGCAATAGCAGAAGGTCTGGAACACAGGCTTTGGACAACACTAAACGCTTTCTCTGGCACAAGGCAACAAGATCCGGAAAGGAAGTGCAGGGGAAGTGAGGTTAAATAGACAGGGAGCAGGTGGAGGCTAATTAGACTGATTGGGCCAGGCACCAATCATTGGTGCACTGGCCCTTTAAATCTTAGAGAGCTGGTGTACGCGCGCCCTAGAGAGCGGAGCCGCGTGCGCCAGAACATGACAGCCGGGGACCGGGACGGGTAAGTGGCTTGGGATGCGATTCGCGAGCGGGCGCATCCCGCTATGCGAATCGCATCCCCATCGTGAATGTCAGTGCAGCGCTCCCGGTCAGCGGGTCTGACCGGGGCGCTGCAGAGAGGAGAACGCCGCGAGTGCTCCGGGGAGGAGCAGGGACCCGGAGCGCTCGGCGTAACAGTCACTACAATACACTGATCTAAATGTGGCCCAAGGTTCATATGGAATTCAAGTACTACCTGTATTAAATGGAATCTTGTATCTGCAGTGTGTCCTGTCTTTATTCTTCTTTGTTTAGAACCTTGACTCACACAACAAATTGTGAACAGGTTAGGAATATAAGGAAAGCTGTATATATTTTGGTTATGGTATCAGTAGTACTAAGAATTCATAAAATTTCACACTTGTCTATATGGTAAGATTCTTCTCAATGGAGAAGTTCTAGGGATTGAGATAGGCATATGTAGGCACAAATACACATAAATGCACCAGGTACAATCAGTGCCTCCCTAATATTGGAGGCAACATGACCAGAGCCAAAAACAGTTCACCATACCTACATGGTATCTGGACTCATGCATATGGCTGTATTACATATTCCTAAGGTTCCATTCTGTACCTCAATTTTCAAATAAAATTATACAATTATACAAATTACACAACCAGCGTCCCCATAATATTGTAGGCAACATCACCATAAGAGAGCCAAATACAGTTCACCATACCCACATGGTATCTGGACTCCTAAGGACCCGTTCTGAACCTCCATTTCCATATAAAAAATTATGTTCCTCCAATTTCACATAAAAGTAGCATGTTCTGTCATATTATGAAGGGCTTCTCCCCTAGAATTACTGTACAGAGGCACCATACAGAGTGCTTGGACTTTGTATTAGATGTCCTATTGCAAAACATTGCAGATATACAGTTCCTGATGGATTGCTTTATATGTACTGTGAAAAACAAACATAAATGTGTCCCCGAGGGTCTCAGGATAATTCAATACTAAACAACCTTTAAGGGGTTGCCCCCTCTAGGGGATAAACCCTTACTAGAGGCCTTCCCCTAAAAAACAGACTTTTATTTCAATTTGTGTTAAAATTCCAATTAACCCCTTCACACGTTTTAAAATTGTCAGCGATGCAGTGACTTGTTCTTACAGTGGGGGTATTATGATAACCCCCTACTGATACAGGTGTCACTGGAGCTATGGTATCTATCTGCGTGATTGGTGTGCTGGATATACCTGCATCACCTAACCATAGACTACCAGTCCTGTTACTGTTTTTATGTCTGCCGCTGGTTAAAACAAAGACAAAAGCCTCCTCGACGTTTTGCGGATAAATCCGCTTTGTCAAGGGTTGCGAGGCTGACAATTTTAAAACATGTGAAGGGGTTAATTGGAATTTTAACACAAATTTTAACACAATTTTAACACAAAAAAAGTCTGTTTTTTAGGGGAGAGCATCTAGTAAGGGTTTATCACCGAGAGGGGGCAACCCCTTAAAGGTTGCTTAATATATGTACTGTAACCTCAATAAGGTAACTACATGTTTAGGGTACAACAGGTAAAAGTTGACAAGGACACTTGCTAACATTTATGCTCTGTATTTTTCTGTTGCACCTATTGGACTAAGAAAGGAAAATGATAGATTGATTCAGTATGGCAAACAAATAAATACATTTATTTTTCATAAGCAAAAGATTTAGGGGGAAAAAATGTGCATCTCTGAATGCTCGAGAAATTGGAGCAGCCACAAGACCATGGCTTTAAACAAACTTTATTTGGGCGCTTGACTGGCTGGCAATTGTGTGCAATCATTTTAGCTGTCACAGAGCCCAGAGAAATGTGTGCGAGCTCTAGCATGAAATGTTTATATTTCATAAACAAAATGATGTGCTTAACAGTCAGAGCAATGGGAGGATTTCGGCTAATGCATTTTCCAATGTATGTGTCAGATTATTAATGCGCTCCAGTAGCTGTTAATTTCAGTTTGCTGGAATGATTTATGGGGAGGTAAAGGAGAGAGACATAATCTAATTGAGATCAGAATCACTGTTCTAGCAAAAGAGCACAACATGGGGCCCAGCCACAGAAGAAAGATTAATTTCTAATAGGCAAATCATCTCTTAAATTATTATAAACATTGCAGCTGACTACTCTTTACTCTGCCAATACAATAATCTATGTTAAAAGAAAATCAGGAATTTTGCGGAAAGTCATTGAGACTTACGTAGCGGTTAAGATGAAGAGCCTAGGTGACTGCACAGTGAATCCGGAGCAGTTCCAGAGGAAGCACTTTGACGAATTTATGCAGTTATATGAACAACAATTGAAAGATCAGGGCAAGATCAATCACAATAGAAATAAAAGACAAGTGCTGTCTGGCAGATATGCATCAGACCTCAAAGTGTGCCTGCCTCACTTTCTCCATCTGCCCCACTGTCTACCGCTCTACTCTGGTAATTACCATTCTGGCTCGTGCGCACTCTCTTATTGCTTCTTTATTTGGGAAGTGGTTAAGTCCTGTCTAATGTAGACATCATGGAGAGGTTCAAAGCTGCTACTTTCAATTTTAATCTTCACATACGCTACCTATGTGTCTTGATATCTTCAAAAGACGTCAGAGAGGAAAGGCAATGACACTACGGACTTTGTTCAATTTGCAAAGTTAAATGAAATTTTCTACCTGGTGGATGTTTGAAGATACTTCCCTGCTAGACAGTATGTTTATATTTACAGGAAAACATAAAGTCCAATGACTGGTGTTTGCTGAGAATTTTGTCTGTATTGCACCAAAAAAAAGCTAACATACATGATTTATGCCAAATAGTTGTAAATACTTGCTGTGAATCACTAGAGAGTCTTTTTTTTTAAATGTGTCAAATTCATTAAAGGGGTTATCCAGGAATATATAAAAAAAACTGAGATCATTTGTTTCAAAAACCACTCCCCGTCTGTCTCCAGGTTGGGTATGGTTCTGCAGCTCAGTTCCATTAAAGTGAATGGAGCCAAGTTGTAATACCACAACCAACCTGGAGACAGATGTGGAACTGTGTAAGAAAAAAATCTGATCTGTTTTTCTATTCCTGGATAACCCTTTTAGAAGCTTATGTCATTTTTTTATAGTGTAATATATTTTAGTAATGTAAACCAGTTAAAGGGGTACTTCCCTGGAAAAAAAAAATCTTAAATCAACTGGGGCCAGAAAGTTAAACATATGTGTAAATTACTTCTATTTAAAAATCTTAATCCTTCCAGTACTTATCAGCTGTTATGTGTGCCACAGGAAGTTCTTTTCTTTTTGAATTTCCTTTCTGACTGACCACAGTGCTCTCTGCTGACACCTCTGTCCATTTTGGGAACGGTCCGGAGCAGGATAGGTTTGCTATGGGGATATTCTCCTACTCTGGACAGTTCCTAAAATGGACATAGGTGTCAGCAGAGAGCACTGTGGTCAGACAGAAAGGAAATTCAAAAAGAAAATAACTTCCTGTGGAGCATATAGCAGCTAAGTACTGGAAGGATTGAGATTTTTAAATAGTAGTAATTTATAAATCTATAAAGAGTAGTAGAGGCTCTCATCAACTAGTTTCCTGGGACCCGAGCTACTCAAATGACACCTATATCAACTGTGTAAAAGAAATAAAAAATGGAAATTGAGGCTCAGGGTCAATGAATATTGGATGATGATATGTTTATTATAATAAAATATATATGATAATTAAAGTGTGTGCCGAACCTCACAGGGCCCTTGTGGGTCAGCAAATATACAATAAAAATTCACAATAAATATAAAAATATAATAAGGCAATTGTAACTAATATCAACAGGTATTAGTAAAGTTCCTAAAAATTGTAAAAAAAATATAAGGGTGTCCACAGTATCTGATAAAACAGTCAAAATTATCCACAGTGTCCGATAAATACCTGTTAATATTAGTTACAATTGCCTTATTATATTTTTATATTTATTGTGAATTTTTATTGTATATTTGCTGACCCACAAGGGCCCTGTGAGGTTCGGCACACACTTTAATTATCATATATATTTTATTATAATAAACATATCATCATCCAATATTCATTGAACCTGAGCCTCAATTTCCATTTTTTTTATTTATAAATCTGTTTAACTTTCTGGCCCCAGTTGATTTAAAAAATAAATGTTTTTCAGTGGAGTACTCCTTTAAGTGTTGTTGTAAGAAGAGAAGGTGTCTCACATGTCAAGCAAGGAAAGCCAATCCTATCCCACAAAAGACACCACCGTAACAAATTTACAATTTTTGCCATCTCCTGATGAAGGAACGAAACGTGCACATCAGGGTGTTCCACAGGATTTCTGTCTTACTGGTAATATGCTTATGTGCTGTCTCATATGTATGCTATCTTTCACTACCACTATATGTGATCATTACTTGCAGACTGGTCTTTGATTCAATACTTAACTCAGTTGTATACATTGCTGCTACCTGCTCTGACCAGCTCATAGCTATCCATCTAGATTTTATATGGTGACTCCATACCTAATGTGAACAGCCTTATACTTTTGTTTACACCTTTGCCACTGTGCACCTTACTTATGATATGTACCTCCAGTAGTGACGTAATTCCTTTAGTGTCTCTGTGTGTTCCTTCTATTAAAGTGGTATTCCAGGAATTTTTTTTATTTGACTATGCTACAGGAGCTGTAAAGTTAGTGTAGTTCATAATATAGTGTCTGTACCTGTGTGTGACTGTTTTCTAACAATTCTTCTGTGATCATCACTCCAATATTTATTTTTAC
The DNA here is from genome assembly GCF_029499605.1 of Hyla sarda. Taxonomy (NCBI): domain Eukaryota; kingdom Metazoa; phylum Chordata; class Amphibia; order Anura; family Hylidae; genus Hyla; species Hyla sarda. The sequence goes on from NC_079189.1 coordinate 220,771,789, forward strand.
CAGCATACAAAATGACTGTTGTCTCAGATTTTTCCCAGCTTACAATGCGGCCAAGACCTGACTCACTAGTCAGCTGATGACAGGGAGCCTGTCTGCTCCAATGGGTGGAGGGATCAATCTGCAACTAATGCAACAGCTGTATGTACCCTGATTGAAAACCACACTGATTTGAACGGATGCAGCTCATTTTTGTTTCAATGGGTGGGGTGGCTGATGTGTGGGAGGGAGGGAGATGGAATTGTGGGATTTGTAGTCAAAAAAAGAAAATTCAAACAGGAAATACTAGTTCACAAACAGCTAGCCACATTGTTATGGTAATTTCACAACATAGCCATTTAGCCCCAAGACAAGTGCAGATCCTTCCTAAGCATGTCCATTACTGTCTGCCAGGTATGTACTAAAATCACCTTATGCTGGGTAACCCCTTAAATATACACATTTTGTTGTATTTTAAATGTATTCAATAAAATGTCATGATTTTATATGTTAAATAAATTTAATTTACTGTTTCATTAATACTTGTGTTATGAATTCTTGGGTGCTAATCCGCCATTGCATATAGGGTATATATATTTACAATTTTTTATTTTATTTTTTTCTAAAGTACTGAGCACTGAGGTCCTGAGAAAAGAAATCCAAGAATAAATGAACTTCCTGTGATAAGTACTGGAAGGATTAAGATTTTTAAGTAATTTACTGTAATTTACAAATCTGTTTAACTTTCTGGCACCAGTTGATTAAAAAAATTTTTTTTTAAATGGAGTACCCCATTAACCCCTTAAGGACCAAGGGTGTACAGGTACGCCTTTGCTCCCTGGTACTTATACCCGTGGTACTTATACCCGTAGGAATTATGGTCCCTGCCGCGCGCCGGGCGGGGACCGGACCGGGGTAACTGCTGATATCAGCAGTCAGCCCGTGCAAATGCCCAGGGGGGGGTCATAAGACCCCCCCCCCCCCCCCCCCATGTCGGCGATCGGCGAAAATCGCAAGTGAATTCACACTTGCGATTTGCGCGATTCCGGGTCATTACGGGTCTATGGTGACCCGGTGACCCGGAATATAAGGGGGATCATGGGTGTCTAAGACACCCACAATCCCCCTGAAGAGATAGGAGTGAGGTGGCAGGGGTGCCACCCCTCCTATTCCTGCTATTGGTGGTCTAGACGCGACCACCAATAGCAGATCGGGGGCTGGGGGGTTAACTTTCATTTTCCCCGTTCTGCCCACCCACAATAGGCGGGGCAGAAAGGGAAAACGACATAGGACCGGCGCCGGAGTCCGCTTACTGATTTGCGGAGGCTTCGGGCGACGATCGGCGTCGGAGATCGGCGGGCAGCGATGTCGTGCAGCAAGCTCCCTGGATCCGACGGAAGCCGGTAAGTTGCCTAGCAACATCTGGAGGGCTGCAGTCTGAGACCACTATATATAGTGGTCTCTATATTGTAGCACTCCAGATGTTGCAAAACTACAACTCCCAGCATGCCCAGACAGCTGTTTGGGCATGCTGGGAGTTGTAGTTTTGCAACAGCTGGGGGGCTACAGTTTGAGACCACTATATGGTAGTCTCTGAACTATGGCCCTCCAGATCTTGCAAAACTACAACTCCTAGCATGCCCAAACAGCTGTCTGCTGTCTGGGCATGCTGAGATTTGTAGTTTTGCAGCATCTGGAGGGCCACAGTTTGCAGTGGTCTCTATACTGTAGCTCTCCAGATGTTGCAAAACTGCAAATGCTGGGAGTTGTAGTTGCGATCCCTCCAGCTGTTGCATAACTACATCTCCCAGCATGCCCTTCGGTGATCAGTACATGCTGCATGCTGGGAGTTGTAGTTGCGATCCCTCCAGCTGTTGCATAACTACATCTCCCAGCATGCCCTTCGGTGATCAGTACATGCTGGGAGTTGTAGTTTTGCAACAGCTGGAGGCACACTGGTTGGAAAATATTGAGTTAGATAACAGAACCTAACTGAAGGTTTTCCAACCAGTGTGCCTCTAGCTGTTGCAAAAGTACAACTCCCAGCCTGCATGGTCTGTCAGTACATGCTGGGAGTTGTAGTTTTGAAACAGCTGGAGGTTTGCCCCCCTATGTGCATGTACAGGGTACATTCACACGGGCAGGCTCACAGTAAGTTTTCTGCTTCAAGTATGAGCTGCGGCAAATTTTTCGCTGCAGTGTACACTCCTAGCAGGGAACTCACTGTAAACCTCCGCCAGTGTGAATGCACCCTAAAAACACTACACTAAACTACACTAACACATAATAAAGGGTAAAACACTACATATGCACCCCCTTACACTGCCCCCCCCCCAATAAAAATTAAAAACTTATTTTACAGCAGTGTTTCCAAAATGGAGCCTCCAGCTGTTTCAAAACAACAACTCCCAGCATTTCTGGACAGCGACTGACTGTCCAGACATTGTGGGAGTTTAGCAACAGCTGGAGGCACCCTGTTTGGGAATCACTGGCGTAGAATACCCCTATGTCCACCCCTATGCAATCCCTAATTTAGTCCTCAAATGCGCATGGCGCTCTCTCACTTCGGAGCCCTGTCGTATTTCAAGGAAACAGTTTAGGGCCACATATGGGGTATCTCCGTACTCAGGAGAAATTACAGTACAAATTTTGCAGGGCTTTTTCTCCTTTTACCCCTTATGAAAAGGAAAAGTTGGGGTCTACACCAGCCTGTTAGTGTAAAAAAAATTTTTTTTACACTAACATGCTAGTGTTGCCCTTTACTTTTTATTTTCACAAGAGGTAAAAGGAAAATAAGACACCCAAAATTTGTAACACAATTTCTCCTGGGTACGGAAATACCCCATATGTGGGCGTAAAATGCTCTGCGGACGCACAACAAGGCTCAGGAGTGAGAGCGCACTATGTACATTTGAAGCCTAAATTGGGGATTTGCACAGGGGTGGCTAATTTTACAGCGGTTCTGACATAAATGCAAAAAATAAATACCGACATGTGACACCATTTTGGAAACTACACCCCTCACAGAATGTAACAAGGGGTATAGTGAGCATTAACACCCCACAGGTGTTTGACAAATTTTCGTTAAAGTTGGATGGGAAAATGAAAAAAAAAAAATTTCTCACAAAAATGCTGGTGTTACCCTAAATTTTTCCTTTTCACAAGGGAAAATAGGAAAAAAGCCCCCCAAAATGTGTAACCCCATTTCTTCTGAGTAAGAAAATACCCCAAATGTGGATGTAAAGTGCTCGGCAGGCGAACTACAATGCTCAGAACAGAAGGAGCGCCATTGGGATTTTGAAGAGAAAATGTGTCCGGAATTGAAGGCCACGTGTGTTTACAAAGCCCCCATAATGCCAGAACAATGAACCTCCCAACATGTGACCCCATTTTGGAAACTACACCCCTCACGTAATGTAATAAGGTGTACAGTGAGCATTTACGCCCTACAGGTGTCTGACAGATTTTTGGAACTGTGGTCCGTGAAAATGAAAATTTTTATTTTTCATTTGCTCAGCCCACTGTTCCAAAGATCTGTCAAATGCCAGTAGGGTGTAAATACTCACTGCACCCCTTATTAAATTCTGTGAGGGGTGTAGTTTCCAAAATGGGGTCACATATGGGGGGTCCACTGTTCTGGCACCACAGGGGGGCTTTGTAAACGCACATGGCCCCTGGCTACCATTCCAAACAAATTCACTCTTCAAGCTCAATGGCGCTCCTCCTCTTCTGAGCATTGTAGTTCGACCGCAGGGCACTTGATGTCCACACATGGGGTATTACCATACTCAGAAGAAATGGGGTTACAAATTTTGGGGGGTATTTTCTGCTATTAACCCTTGCAAAAATGTGAAATTTGGGGGGAAACACACATTTTTACATATGCAAAATTTGTGAAACCCCTGTGGGGTATTAAGGCTCACTTTATTCCTTGTTACGTTCCTCAAGGGGTCTAGTTTGCAAAATGGTATTCCATGTGGGTTTTTTTGCTGTTCTGGCACATGCCCCCCAAAAACCATTTCAGAAAAACGTACTCTCCAAAATCCCCTTGTCGCTCCTTCGCTTCTGAGCCCTCTACTGCGCCCGCCGAACACTTTACATAGGCATATGAGGTATGTGCTTACTCGAGAGAAATTGGGCTACAAAAACAAGTATAAATTTTCTCCTTTTACCCCTTGTAAAAATTCAAAAACTGGGTCTACAAGAACGTGCAACTGTCAAAAATGAAGATTGTGAATTCCTGTGAAACACCTAAAGGGTTAAAACACTGACTGAATGTCATTTTGAATACTTTGGGGGGTGCAGTTTTTATAATGGGATCTTTTATGGGGTATTTCTAATATGAAGACCCTTCAAATCCACTTCAAACCTGAACTGGTCCCTGAAAAATAGTGAGTTTGAAAATTTTGTGAAAAATTGTAAAATTGCTGCTGAACTTTGAAGCCTTCTGCTGTCCTCCAAAAGTAAAAACTTGTCAATTTTATGATTCAAACATAAAGTAGACATATTGTATATATGAATAAAAAATGTATTTGGAATATCCATTTTCCTTACAAGCAGAGAGCTTCAAAGTTAGAAAAATTCAAAATTTTCAATTTTTTCATAAAATTTTGGGATTTATCACCAAGAAAGGATGCAAGTTACCACAAAAATGTACCACCATGTTAAAGTAGAATATGTCACGAAAAAACTATCTCGGAATCAGAATGATAACTAAAAGCATTCCAGAGTTATTAATGTTTAAAGTGACAGTGGTCAGATGTTCAAAAAACGCTCTGGTCCTAAGGTGTAAAATGGCCTGGTCCTTAAGGGGTTAAAGAGTCAGCCCCCCCCCCCCCCCCCCAAAAAAAATTTAAAATAATACCTAAGTACCTAATTCTGACCATCAAATTTTTATGCCTCTATCGCCTTTATTATAGAAATACATATTTTTATTAGCTCACAGTGTTAGAAATCCTCTCAGGGGAAGGGGCGTGTCCTTTCCTTGTGGTGGAGGGAGGTGATTGGTGTGTCTGCTCATGCAGCCTTGTCCATGAGTCAACTCTTGTCCATGACTCATGGACAAGCCTGATGCTGCTGCAGGACGGGTTAGTGTTCCAGTAGGTATGGGGACACCTAGTGATGGGATTTTCAGGAGCCGTTTTCTTTATTAAATATTTTTATTAAACAACCATATTAAAAAGGTCTTTAATTTTCATGTTTGTTTAAGTAACAACATTTCAAAGGTTTTTGGATCTGACAGTGCATATTTAAAGGGCGATTTTTGGTCAGTTTAGTTAAAAGAAAATACTGTGTGTGAAAATATCAATTTTTGTCCATATTTCTGTAAAACGTGTAAAATGTTGGTGGAAAAACTTTTTGTGCTATCAATTAAATGTATAGTTATGTGGCTGGTTCTACTTTTTATCTAATAGGTACGGCCATCTTGACTGGGCTTCATTTTATTTTCCCGTTTTGCAGGTATATGAATAAAATGCTGCTTTATTGTAGGGTCATACGTGTCATATTTTGCTGCATATTTACTGCTGCATATTTTCCTACTTATTAAAGTCAATGGGTAGAAAAATTTGCTGCATGTTTTACTACCTATGTTGGCTAAAATACTGACCAAAATACAGTGTGTGAACCCAACTTCAAAGTCTGTTAGGCAAACTGAACCTCTCTACTAGCTGTGGTCATTATCTGTATGAATTTATCGTAAAGTAGAAGATATACAAATGGAACCATTCTGATGTAGCTGTTCTCTGGAGGGCGCAGACCATATTAACCTTCTGCCCTCACTGTCCTCCCATGCTAGATCATGAACCAGCGCCTTACATCACTATTCTGTGTTTTAGAGGCACCTGCTCCTTCTCCTATCTGTCATTCTGTTACTTTATGCTTATTTGGATTCCAATCCCTTACATCATTGCCTCTGTCACATGCAGCTATGCCCACCGGATAACAAAATTCTGTTGTTATCTCAATTGTATTATCCCATCTGCTTCAAAACTGAGGACATCTCAGCCAAGCAAGAGGCCGAGACTGCATTCAATGAGATGTTTAGAACCTAATACACTACACTGAAAATAGGGTCATGGATAAAAAAAACATTTGCCATGAAAGTTTTAGTATTCAGCGCTTTTCGGGAATGAAAAGTTTTTGGAAAGGGAGTTTGAGGCGCATCATAAATACGATGCCATGCCATGCTTATTCTTTGGTCAAACCGCAAATCAACTGCACTTTCCGATTCACAATAGACAATTGCTAAATTATTCCCATCATACTTCAGAAAATAATATTATTAGTCAAGATTGATGGCACATGGATCTGACCTTTCAAGTCACTGAAAACTACTGTATCCAGTATAATTCTTTTATCCCTTCTCCTGAAACAAACTGTTTGACTTGTAAATTATGGTGATAACAGCTGGCTGCCAATGAAGTGAACTATTAATTGTATGTTCCTAACAGTGCCGCCTGTAAATCAATATGAGCAATGAACAGTTTAGTTATACCACCACAGACACCCTATAGCTTACAAGAATTTACAGCTGCTGGACAAGGAATCACCATCAGCGAATTCTGTTGACATAAAAAAACAAAGTGCAGTTTATTCTCACTGTAACCTCATTGTAAATCCATTGTTGGACAGAAATGCACAATGCAATGTTATTTGCTAAATTAATCCTAAATGACTTTAATGGAACAGAAGAATATTCAAGGCCGACATTTTATTGCCTGTCATAAAGCAGATATTATCTTCTCTTTTGTATAAATCAGTGATTCCCACACATGATGTCTACTTTAGTTCTTGGATATCTCTTTACTTGTTTGATATGGAAGTTATGACACATTTTAAATATTGGTAAAGGTCATGTGATTTTTCTTAAGGACTCTTGCACACAGTCAAATTTTAGCTCTGTACAGAAGCCGTAATTCAGTACCAGAGAAGTGAATGGGGCCATACTGTATCTCTCTTTGTCTCCAATTTCATTTGACAGTACAACTCTAATAACTTGCTCTACAGTGACATCATAAGGCAGTACATGGATTCCTATTGCTGCTCTATGGGAATGCATAGAGACATGTGGGGGGAGATGCATTAAAACCTGTCTAGAGGAAAAGTTGCTGAGTTGCCCATAGCAACCAAGCAGATCGCTTCTTTCATTTTTCAGAGGCCTTTTCAAAAATAAAAGAAGCGATCTGATTGGTTGCTATGGGCAACTCAGCAACTTTTCCTCTGAACAGGTTTTGATAAATCTCCCCATGGACTTTTCATCAAATATTATTAAAATATTGTGTGGAATGATCAAAAACACATGTAGAACATGCCACTGAGCATGCAACAAAAAATGTGCAGTGTGCACCACATTTTCCAATGTGGCACATGTCAGCTTAAAAATCTGATGATTAACCAGATCTCTGCTGTGCTGAAGTGCTGTTTACACCACCTCCAGTGTGGTAGAAATAGCACCAATTTTATGCACCCACGTTTGGTGCACACTTTGAATATCTAGCGTAGTTTGCCCAAAAGCTTAGGCCATGCTAAATTTTCCTTAAAGGGGTTCTCCGCCCCTAGACATCTTATCCCCTATCCAAAGGATAGGGGATAAGATGTCAGATCGCCGCGGTCCCGCTGCTGGGGAGCCCCGGGATCGCCGCTGCAGCACTGTGCTATCATTGCTGCACAGAGCGAGTTCGCTCTGTGCGTAATGACGGGCAATACAGGGGACGGAGCAGCGTGACGTCATGGCTCCGCCCCTCGTGACATCACGGCCCGTCCCCTTAATGCAAGTCTATGGCAGGGGGCGTGATGACTGCCACGCCCCCTCCCATAGACTTGTACTGAGGGGGCGGGCCATGACGTCAAGAGGGGCGGATCCGTGGCGTAACGATGCTCCAGCCCCTGTATTGCCCGTTATTACGAGCAGAGCGAACTCGCTCTGTGCAGCAATGATAGCGCAGTGCTGCAGCGGCGATCCCGGGGCTCCCCAGCAGCGGGACCGCGGCGATCTGACATCTTATCCCCTATCCTTTGTATAGGGGATAAGATGTCTAGGGGCGGAGTACCCCTTTAAGTGGTAATCGTAGCACAAACAGAGTAAAAAAACTGGTGCAAACATTTTAAAATTGTGGCACTCACACCTTGCAACTTATTTTGATACAATCTGATCAATTTTACACACAAAAAATGCACATTTGGTTTTAAATATGCCCCCTGTTGCATATTTTTGACAATGGTATTAAACCCCTTTAAACATTTACAAAAATGTTTTTTATTTGAAATTGATTAATGTCTTAGATTAGAACTTCAATGGCACTGAAAAGAAAAATCCAACAGCATATATTATATTTAGAATTGACCTGCAAAATAAATTATTTAGTATATAGATTATATAGTATATTGATTCATGACTATAAAGACTAAAAAGTCTAAGGGTTTTAGAGGGGGATCTATATACTGTACTGTATACTATACTGTATTAAAGAGTCTCTATCTATGCTCATGAATCCTTAGACACTATGGTAATCTAAAAGAATGTAAGCAATAGAAATATCAGCAAATACTTGGATTTGGAGCATACCTTCTTAGAACTCTGTGTTCCTCTGTTATTTGTCCGAGAAATATATGAATAAATTGATCATTGAGTGTTGCCAGATGAGGTTGTGTCCCTACATTCTCTAAAGTAAAAATCACACAAGCCATCAGCCGCATGCAGCTGAAATGTGACAGCCAAATGCTGCCCGAATGTCTTTTACAAAAAATGTGGATTTCTATTCAGGAGTAGAACAACAGGTATTAAGCAATCACAAAATCCAGGTACAAGGCAAAGATCAAGATAAGGGTCAACAAGGAGTCAGGAAAAAACACAAGAAATGATTGAGAAGATAAAGGATTAAACCAAAATCAACAGACAAGGAATCCATGGCAGCTAGCCTTTCAAAAAGGCCAACCGGCCCAACATCATCTTTGAGGGATGGCAGTTCTGAAAACCCAATACCGCTTTGCCACCAGAGCAGTGGAGTGACCGCTGGGTGGGGAAGATTATTCTCGACAGGGCTGTACCTCAATGGGTGGGGTGACTGATGTGTGATAAGTGGCCTTACCCTTACAAACAAGGGATTCTGGAACTTGTAGTTGGCCCTGCAACAGGAACTCCAACAGGAAATAGCCAGTTCACAAAAAGAAAGCATCAGTGTTATAGTGGACTTACAACAAAGCCATTTAGCCCCAAGAAAAACAACTTTCCTAAGTGTGTTCATTACTTTCTGGCAGGTAAGTACTAAAGTCACCTGTGGTGAATAATTCTTTTAAATTCCCTTGTAGATCTAATTTGGTGGCATGATGGTCTCTCTTGCTGGAAAAGGGCACTATAGTGAAAATCCAGCACCTTCAGGAGAGAAAGATGAAACCTCACACTATATTCTTCTTATTGCATGCTGACATCACTTTGGTCTTCAGTTGGGAAAATGGATATACCCTATTACTGGGGGAGGAGCCAAATATTACCATAGTGTTACATTTAATATCACTATGATTAAAGTTTGACCAAAGTGGTTTAGTGCTGGCTAGACTGGGGTGTTGAGTCCATAAAATCTCCTAGTTCTTCAACCTCACCCCCAAGGGTGATCCCTAGGAAAGCGGTCAGGATGTGATAAGGCAGAGGACAAGACAGGGGCATAGTCATAGCCAGGAGAAGAACAATAGGTGGCAAGCAAACAATCCCAAGGACAACCCAAGAGCAATATTCAATACTAAGTTCAAGATCAACATCAGGCTACTAGATCAGGACTAGAGTTGTGCAAGCAGAGCCAACCAAACCTGGATTTGAGCCAAACTTCGGGGTGTTTGCTGCTCACCAAACTTGTAAACATTGCCAAGTACTGCTCAGTCCAGCAAGGAATAAGTTAATTAGCGCTGCTGAGTAAGCAGCACAGGTTAACTACTTGGGTTGGGGGTGTATACTTTACACAGCCCTCTATAGGACTGTATAATGTATACATTAAAAGACTGTATAATGTATACAGTAAAGAGAGTGATACTGATACCATACTGACACCATCTCCTCACTGGTCCGGGCCTCGCAGTGCTAATTAACTCCATCCTTCTCTGGTCAACACCTAGCGATCAACCCAACAAGATGTTACATTAAGCCAGCAGATTGGCAGGTTAATTTTGACAACATAGTTAACTTGTGCTGTGAGTCAAACTTTCAGGACTCTAATCAGGACCTCTCATCACCATTGACACTGATTCTACCCTTAATAGTTGGCATAGTGGCTCTCAATTGCTCTGATCAATAACTATGATACATTAAAGCTACAGTTCTCCCTTTCACCTCCCTGCACTCAAACAGACAGGAGGGTACATATAGGCATAGGCAGAAAAACACATAGGGCCTCAGGATGCGAATATAAGTGCAGTCCAAACAAGAAAATAGCATATGAATTGCAAAATGATAGCATATAAATGAGACTGAATATGAGAACAAAAGACAAGCACAAAAAGCAGAGCCAGAGGAACACAAACAGTAGAACCTATTGTGATGCCAAGTCCATATGCACCTACCTCAACGTACGTTTCGGTATTGCGAGCTTCGTCGGGGGCGTGGCTAACTTCATGTCCGTTACACTTTACTCTATAGACACCTGTAAAACCAATCATATTGCAGCAAAATGGAGTGACATACCCAGCCTCCTATTGTAAAATATAATCAATCTAAATTCATCTCTCAACACACCTGATCCTTCTGGACACCAAATATGCAGCATTAATCCTTCTACTGCCCCCCATCATGGGTCATTACATTAACCACTTCACTTGACCAACAGGAATCCTTTAATTAACCAATTTACTGCAGGGATCCTTCCTTACCTTAATTGCTTCACTTTCCCAGACCACCAGGAATGCTGGAATTAACCCCTTCACTGCATGGATCCTTGCACTATTTCTTCTCTGCCCCAGACCACGAAGGATACTAACATAAATCCCTATACTGTCCTACACCACCAAGAATGTTCACTTATGTGCATCCCCAGGGATGCTAACCCTAACACATTTACTGCCCTATCCCACCAGGTATAAAGTCATTAAACTCTTCAGTGCCCTAGAACACCAACTACAAAGGTTAGGAGGGAACAGCACCAGAGATGAAACTAAAAGTTATGACTTGCTGCTGCCACCGTCAGCTATCAAGACTAGTTGCTGGGAAAGGGCCAGGTTGATCTTTTGAACCAGGACCAGCAAGTTTTTATCTATGCCAGTTGGGTCCAAGATGAAGTTTCCTTTCCTAGCCCTGTATCCAAGTTTTTTTGGCAATGAAAGATTGGTTTGTTGGCACCCCTCTGGGCACAGCACTTAGACAAAATGCCCTTCCATCCACCCCTAGCTACACCCTTTGTGCCAGCTAGGGGTCAATGGCAGGTTAACCATGAGTCCTATATTAAGTCCAAGTCCAAAGATCTGCACACTTGTATGTCATATTCACAACACAATATATCCATTATTTAACAAACACCAATAATTTTACTTATTGTTACTCTCTGTTAGGATCAATTACTTACTAAACTAACTTGTCTGCTTATTTTAAAAGAAAGAATGGTTTGCTGCGATGGTTTCAGACATGAGAGTAGCTTGCTCTATTACCTTATAATCTGCTCCACTCATTTGAATACATTAGTAGATTGTTTGGTAAAAGGAATGGCTCCATAAGGAGATAGCCCATAATTGACTTCTGTCCTTATTATATAAAGCTTTATGCAGCTCAGAAATACCAAGCTACTAATTGATTTGCATTCCCTTATGGGGAATAAATATAATGCAATATTAGACATATGTCTTTTTAATAGTGGGAATCCACAACTAAAATGTGCTCTTTAGATGCTCAGAACACCTGCTCAGTTTGACACACAGTAAATATTTTAGTGTATGTCCGTCTGTAGCTGTTACAGAGCAGTTGAGTAAAGTCTATTGTTGTTTTATTCAGTGATCTAATTAACCTTTTGCCAGAATTAAAATGACCTTGAATTGGGCATTGTGACCTAAAACGCTTAACGTTGTTGACTTTTAACAAGCTTTTTGGGATGACTAGGAGCAGCATCTGCTAAAATGGGCAAAAGGTCGAATCCATTAATTTAGATGAGATACCACATTGTCCTGCTCTCCTTTTAAAAATGGGAGCGTGGATATGAGCCCCAGCAGAAACACAGACATTGACAGATTTTAAATACAGGCTATTGTGTTGTGAATGGTTGGGACCACAGCGACAGCCCAATGTTCATGACAGTTAAATGAGGCAGAATTGTGTCTTTCTCTTTTGTTTTAATGCAGTTTCTTAGGTCATGTAAGTGCACTTATTTTTATATGGCATTAAAGTCACTATATTAGAAATTAAATAACTTTTAAAGACAAATGCAGATATTTTTCAAAAAAACTAAAAACAAAACCATACATCCACAGGTTGTATGCAGCTCAACCTCATTTACTTCATAGAAGAGCTGCAATACCATGGGGTACTGTTTTTGGATAGAGTATCTATTGTTTTATCTGATTTACTGTCTGGGTCAGTTATGCTCTTGCAAATTCTCCAGAGTTCAGGTGCAATGTGAGCCAAGAAGTGGTTGTACATGCTGTGCACCACATTTATTATGTGTTTTAGACACTCTTTGTGTCTTGTCCAACAAGGGGCTATTACTTATGTTTACAACAGAACAACTAAAAACTGTAAGATTGATGTAATATGAATAAATGCCACTCTGATATAGTAGAATATGAATCATTTTAGTGAAACAAAAAATACACACAAAACAATCATGTCTTTCTCCCCTACCCAATATACAGGGCTGGCGTTAGGGCATGGCACACTGGGCAATTGCCCAGGGCCCCCATCCTCCAGAGGGCCCCCTGCGGCTGCTATAGTGTTTGTAGCTGGGGGAAGCAGTGTAGCCCAGCAGCCAGCCATGCTGCAGAGTTCATATACATAGTGCTGGCAGTGAGAGGCTCCTTTAACACCCCCCTCTTTCCCCCATCTCCTCCCCAGGGTGCCTCCAGCTGTTGGAATACTACAAATCCCAGCATGCTGAGAGTTGTAGCATTGCAACAGCTGGATACACTCTGGTTGGGAAATACACACACACACGCACAGTAGTGTATTTTACGGGATGTAATTCAAACTTCTCTCTCCGGTGTGTCCAACCATCTGGCGTCACAATTAAAGGGGTACTCCGGTGGCAAAAAAAAATTTTTTAAATCAACTGGTAGCAGAAAGTTAAACAGATTTGTAGATCAACTGGTGCCAGAAAGTTAAACAGATTTGTAAGCGACATCTATTAAAAAATCTTTACCCTCCCAGTACTTTTTAGCAGCTGTATGCTACAGAGGAAATTCTTTTCTTTCTGAATTTCTTTTTTGTCTTGTCTACAGTGCTCTCTGCTGACACCTCTGTCCGTGTCAGGAACTGTCCAGAGCAGCATAGGTTTGCAATGGGGATTTTCTCCTGCTCTGGACAGTTCCTGATACGGGCATCAGGTGTCAGCAGAGAGCACTGTGGATAAGACAAAAAAGAAATTCAAAAAGAAAATAATTTCCTCTGTAGCATACAGCTGCTAAAAAGTACTGGATGGGTAAAGATTTTTTAATAGAAGTCATTTACAAATCTGTTTAACTTTCTGGCACCAGTTGATAAAAAAAAAAAACATGTTTTCAACCGGAGTACCCCTTTAAGACGCTGAATGATTGTGAACTCTCCCATTCAAATGAATGGGATCAGTTCAAGCATCAGTTTCCCTCCAGTGCACGCCTGATATATGTGAACCCGGCCTCATTTGGTCTGCAGGGTGCCAGCGTATAGCAGGTATCTACCACTATATTTTACTGTATGTGAGAATATTGCTCCGTGTATCGTGGTTTTTATTTAGGAACAATATAGCGCTATTGTGTGTGTAGCAAATATAGCGTGTCTACAGGGACATACACTTTTTGGCTTGTACTCCTGATCTTTTAACCCTTTCAGGACTAAGGCTTTCTGTTTTTGCACTTTTTTTTTCTCCTCACCTTCTAAAAACCATAACGCTTTCAGTTTTCCACCTACAGACCCATACTAGGGCTTGTTTTATGCGCTGCCAATTTTTCTTTGTAATGACATCAGTCATTCCCCCACAAAATCTATGACGAAACCCCAAAAAAAGATTTGTCGGAAAAAATTGAAAAAAAAAAACCCCACCATTTTGCAGTTTTTAGCGGCTTTCGTTTCTACACAGTGCACTTTTCGGAAAAGGTCCATATGACTACAGGGATACCCAATTTATGTAGGTTTTATTTTATTTTACTAATTAGAAAAGATACAACTACGTGCACCAAAATTAGTATGCTTAAAATTGGCATTTTCTGACCCCTATAACTTTTTATTTTTCCGCATATGGGGATGTGTGAGGGCTCATTTTTTGTGCCGTGGTCTGCAGTTTTTATTGGTACCATTTTTGTTTTGATGGGACTTTTTGATTGCTTTTTATCATTTTTGTAGGGCATATGAAATGACCAAAATATGCAATTTTGGATTTTGGAATTTTTTTACGTATATTCGCCATTGACCGTTTGTTTAATTAACATTATATTTTTAAAGTTTAGATATTTACGCACGTCGCAATACCACATATTTTTGTTTATTTTATTTTTGTTTATGTTTATTTTTGTTTACATATTTTTTTATGGGAAAATGGGGGTGATTCAAACTTTTATTAGGGAAGGGGTTAAATAACTTTTTTTACACAATTTTTTTGTCCCCATAGTGGACTATTACATGCAATCTTCTGATTGCATACACTGTTCAATGCTGTGCCATAGCATAGATCAGCGTAATGTGGGCTCTGCTGATCCAGCCGGTTTCCCCGTGGCGGTCCCAAACAGCCCGACTGAGCTGCCAGGAACGGTTTTACTTTCACGTTATATGCAGCGATCAACTTTAATCTCCACGTCTAAGGGGTCAATGCTGGGAATCACCACGATCTGTGATGTACGGCCTTAGACATTGGTCCTGGCGGCTGATAGCCCCCGGGACCACCCGGCTATGATGAAGTGTCAGCCCGTCATAGCAGGGGAGCGACGCAAGGCATACAGGTATGTCCTGCGTCCTTAAGAGGTTAATAAACTTGCAACACTCTTGGCATGCTACATCCTGATTTAACTAAATGTGACTGACTTGTTCGGCTTTTGGGGCCCCACTTTTAATTTTCCCCTGGGCCACATTAAGTCTTAAACCGGCCCTGCCAAAATATATACACTTTTTAGGAGATGTGTAGCTGTATGCATTTCCAGTAGGATGTGGAGGCTTAGGTGTATTGTACAATATTACCCACACTTGGTTGATAGCATGCAGAAATGTATTGCAATAAAACCATTCATATTCTACTATACTGGAGTGGCGGCTATTTATATTGCTTCAACTTTTTTGTAATTTTTTTTGTTGTACAATTAAATAAGTCTACGTTCTAACCGACATTGTGCATGTGAGAAGTAATGCTATTTTTGGCTATTCTATAACTTGTATGTTGCATTTTCACCAGTTTTCTTCTCTGAAGGCTTCATATCTTTTCTTTTCATCTCTCAATTTCCAATTGTCTCTGAGCTAATGGGTGGAGCCTATCCATGGTGTCTCCCATACACTGCACACACACACACACACACACACAAGAGGGGATCCTGCTTTATGATATCTCTATAGCACATTCTCAGAACATTATAGAGCAGTAGTAAGCAGTGTAAGCTCTAACTGAAGAGATGAGGTGAGATCTAATACTTGCTTTAAGCTTGTGTTAGCTCATTTGTGTCCCTCTGTTGGCATTTCACTCCTCAATATGCTTCCTGGGGACAGACTTGAGCTAAGTTTTAAAGGATTAGAGCAGGAAAAAAAAGCTGGCCTGGTAGGTTGAGAAAAAGGCAGACTGTTCCTTTGTATTGTACTACATCTGCAAACTGTTGACAAACTTTTATTCTGCACTGTGATGTGTCCAATAAGAACTACAGGTAGTAGAATTTGAAATGTAGCTCTGAACTATAACACAGATTGATATTCATGATCAGTTCTAAATAATGCAATCTATTTACAAAGTTACACTTTTTTTCATGAAAATGATATCCATATTCAAACAAACTCTTTAAATCTCCAGTAACATACCACTTACTCTACCTCCTGCTTACACTTAACTAATATGTAAATATGCACTTTTTAATTTTATTGTTTTATTAATTGCTGGCTCATCTGGGGATGTCTCCATTGCAGTCTGAACTCTCTTGAGCTTTCATTAATACTAACTATGAGCCACCCAACCATTCAGCTGACAGGAGCTCATGCAGAAAGTGTGCTTGGGAATAGAAAGGCTGGTGAGAGCACAGCTCAGGAGTGCTAGGACATCGCACCCATAACCTCCATTAGACATTCATCCTCACAGCTAATCAATAGTGACTGTATTGTGGGCTAGACGACCTTTAACCCAAGCTGCAGCCTTTACTCTCTGGATGTACTGGAAGATGGTTTCATTTATTACATGTTTATATGCATGTGCGATTTTAGTAACAGGTATATAAAATGCTTTTTTTTTTTTCACATGTTGTTATGTAGACTGCTAAAAGTAAAAATCAAGTTCTCCCACATCAATCTGAACTCTTTACTCCAAAATAACAAAATTTAGGTAGAATTTTAGAAATGTCTGCACATATATTAAAAAGGAAAAACAAAAATTTCACATGGACAGAAATATTCAGAGCCTTTACTCTGACGCTTACAATTCCGCTCTAGGGGCCTCCCATTGTTCTTGATCATCTCTGAGATGTTTCTACTCCTTGATTGGAGACACCTGTGGTAAATTCAGGTGATTGGACAGGATTTGGAAATACACAACCCTGTATATAAGGTCTAACTGTTGCAAATGTATATCAGAGAAAACACCAAGCCATGAGATGGAAAAAACTGTCTATAGAGCTCAAAGATAGTATGATGAGGAGGTAGAGATCTGGAGCATGGTACAAGCAAAAAAATTCTACTGCACTGAAAGTTCTCAAGAGCACAAAAATCTGGAGCAACCACAACTCTTCCTAGAGCTGGCCACCCCACCAAACTAAGTCATTGGGTTAGAAGAGCCTTGCTTATAGAGGTGACCTGTTGGTCACTCTGGCTAAGCTCCAAACACACTGGCCCTCATTTACAAAGACTGGAGTGTCGGTTAGGTTTTTAATTTCAGTGTACTCGTCTTTTTTTTTCCTTGTGATTTACTAAACTGTTGCATGTGTCTGTTTTTTTTGTGTCGCACAATATTAAATTCTGTCGCACGGGAATAAAAAGTGTTGCACTGGAAAAATAAAAAATAAACCAAATAAATAAAGTAAAGTTACTCTGCACAAGGATGTAACTTTACATTCATGATTGTTAATGGGTTAACAACCCAAAAGTTTTTTTTTTAAATATATATATATATATATATATATATTTAAAAAAAAAAATATATATATATATATATATATATGTAAATTAAAAAAAATCTATTACATAATTTAATCATAAAAGCGTTGATGGGTTAAAAATGCTTTTAAAGTATAAAACAAGTAATTTAATCATGAACCACAATGGTCAGCTGTCCCTTCCTCAAAAACACTCCATTTTTCCATTTTCATTCGACCCCTGGGCTGTCAGTTTTTCAGAGTTGAGAAATCACACTTTTTTCAGAGTGATTTCACAATTACTCCGAGTGATTTTTCCATTTTGTCGGGTTAACGCTCATTTTTTGTAAACCACGCCCATTTTGTAGTAAACCACGCCCATTTTGTAGGTTAAATTAAACTCTCCGAGTGTTTTTGAAAATGTAGGTTGTGCGCCTAAATTTTGGGTGCAGATTTGGTCACACGCGGGATGCGACCAAATTTTGGGCGCAATAACCGAGAAAAAACGTTGGTTCTCCTTTAGTAAATGAGGGCCACTGTGTGCAGATGGGAGAAGCTTCCAAAAAGTCAACCAACATTTGAGCACACCACCTATATAGGCTTTATGGCAGAGTGGCCTGAAAGCCCAACTGGAGTTTGCAAACAAGTATCTAAAGGACTTGAAATGTGAGAAACAAGATTCTCTTCTCTAATGAAAGCAAGCATTTGTGGCGCCCACTGGGTGATGATTGGGGTGATGGCATGCAATCGGTAAGGTGTAGTTCGTGATGCCAGGGCACCATTAACCTCCATGGTCCAAGGATGAGCTTCTCCTGGGCCAGGTGCGGGATAATGAATACACCGATGCAAGGTTATGACTAACTATCTTTACTGTTGCTGGAAGTAGCAGATCTTAAACAGTACATGCTCTTATGCAAAGGGATGGATAGAGTAGAACCAGGGAGTCTTTCACCTTGCTGGGGGTTGTAGTTGCTGTTTAACACAGCTTTAAGGTTATTAGCAGCACACACTGACTTGAAAGACTTAACTTGACTGACTGACTGAAGAAGAGATTTTTCCCAAGAGCTTTGCTTACTGCCAGGCTTTGACATTCACCTGTGCATTGGGGTTTTTCCTGAGATTGGCATGGCTGTGGGGCTGTGGAATTTTATAGTTTACTTCTCCCTAGGCTTCTCCTCTCTGTACCTGCACTTCGGCCCAAGACATTGTGCTGCCTAGGTCCAGGAGGGAAATGCTGCTGGTTTTGTATTTTTTTACTTTTACGCCATTTACCCACGGGATTATTGTTATATTTTAATAGTTTGGACAATTACGCACACGGCAATACCTAATATGTTTATTTTTACTATGTTTACATGTTTTTAATATGGGAAATGGGAAAAGGGGATTGATTTAAACTTTTAATATGGAAAGGGTTAATGTGTGTCTTTATAAACCTTTATTTAACTATTTTTTTTTACACTTTATTGGTCCCTTAGGGGACTTTTAGGAGGAATCAGTATATTGATCTGTGTGCTCAGCGATCATTTGGTAGAGCCTGATCAGGCCAGGCTCTATCAAATGCAGAGCGGTGGATGGGTAGGAAGGAGAGGTAAACCCTCCAGCTACCTCCACAGTGGATTGCCCCTCCGTGAGTGTGCTGCGGGGGGTATGGGGGGGGACGATCCACCTCACTGGATGTTTTAAAGCTCCAATTAGACACCGCTGTCACCTTTGACCGCGGCGATCTAAAGGGTTAATAGCCAGCTTGGGCGATCGCTGCATGCCGGCTATTAGCGGCATCCCCCAGCGACTGATGACAGCTGGGGGTCACCAGGTATGGAGCGGGCTCGAGTCAGGAGCCTGCGCCATACACCCTGAGCGGCACCATGACAGACTAGGTCCGTCATGGGTCAAAAATCTTCTCGTGGCGGCAATGTGCCGGCCCTGCCTGCACTCCACTTCTTACTGCAACTCTCAACCTCCTCTGCTGACTCACAACTGAACTCTCCTTCCTCCCTACACTACATAAGGGCTATGTTTGGAGGTCCTCAATTGGGGCTTCAGGGTCACCTGGTCACTCTGCCCCAATCCCTCAATGGTACAGTGCACAAATGAATACATAACACAGCAAGATATCGCAGTATAACAGGTCAGACAATGGAGTAGTGGTCCCAACAGATAGACAGCAGGGATGCCCGAGGCAAACTTTAGACAACAGGACATCCTTTGGTGCTGAGCCACCACAAATTACCTTTTTAGCCTTAATTCTAAGCACCATGTCTGGAGAAAACAAGGCACTGTACACCTCCTGTCCAATACCATCCCTACAGTAAAGCATAGTGGTGGTAACATCATGCTGTGGGAGTGTTTTTCAGCAACTGGGACAGGGATACTGGTCTGGGTTCAGGGAAAGCTGAAAGGAGCAAAGTCCAGATATATCCTTTATGAAAACCTGATCCAGAGTGCTTTGGACCTCAGACTGGAATGAAGGTTCAGCAAGACAAGGGCCCTAAGCACACAACTAAGAAAACACAGGAGGGGCTTATGGACAACACTGTAAATGTCCTTGAGTGTCCCAATCAGAGCCCTGACTTGAAACCAATGGCCCTCATTTACTATTTTGTCTGCGACACGATGCAACATTTTTTCCCGACGGACCCGATGTGGATTCTCCCAAACCCGAAAAAGGGGAGTAACCCGACATTTCTGAGCTTTCCCACGTATTTATAAAGGTTTCCAACCCGAATTTGTTGAATTGTTGTGGATTTTTTCCCGACAGCTCAGAGGAGTTGGAAACCAAAACCAACAAAACGCACGTGCGACAAACAAGATGCGACATAATAATAAATACTAGGGGAAAAAAGCAGTCGGGTTAGAAAGCAAGATAGACTTACAACCCGATTTTCTAAGTAAATGAGGGCCAATGAATGCGTGGACGGATTCCATCCAACCTAAGAGATCATGAGAGGATTTGCAAAAAAGAATGACAGAAAATCCCTAATTTCTGGTGTGTAAACCTTGTGGCCTTAAAACCAAGAATTTTGGGGGCTACAATAGCTGCCAAAGGGACTTAAACTGCAATTTTTTTCCTTTACTCATAACTTCTGGTCTGGTAACAGGTGACATCTTCCCTGATCAGATTTGTTTTCTTTTCCTTGACTTCTTCCAATCAAGACTAGTATCAAAATCTGTGGTAACCTGGGGTTGTAGGGAATATGGAGTGTAGCTGTGCGGTACCTAAAGGGTGTCTGGTTAACCCTTTCTATTTGTGACGCCAGGGTGAGGGCTCTTCTATAATGCTTGTCCTACCGCCACCCGTCCCAAGAGCGGTATGGAGGTATTAAATAAGTGAATGTCCACAACCGGAGAGTTTGCTGAAAACAGTTGAAACTTTTACTGAAGATTTTATGCAGGCTTTATAACAGGAACAGTCTCTTTACAAGCAAAGTCTCTTAGATATTGACAGTCGTTCGGACCTTGAGCGTTTTAAAGTCTGGAGACTGATATGCGCTGTTCCACTGGATTTAGGGGATTTAGTTTCGGTCCAGTAGTCACGCTAGCTTTAGCAGGGATTTAGTTTAGGACTCACGGTTTGATTCAGGCTGAGGCCGGCAGGCTTCTGGCCTAGGGTTGTCTTTGCAAGTTACGCAGATCTCAACTCTCCGATGATCCGGAACCCAAGAGAGCGATCATTGGCTGCAGCTCCCTTATATGGGCAGGGGCTGGCCTTAAGCTGATTGATCAAAAACTTCTGTTAATTATCTGTACAAAGGATCATGGTCTGACATGTGACCACACCATGTGACCTCTGAAAGGTCCTAAAGCATAACCCAAAGAAATTAACATAGTCACATGACCGAAGGTCCTGCGATGCTATAAAGGTAATTATGTTAATATACATTATTAAATATATACACATAAACACTATAAAATTAGAGAAGGAAGAGGTGACTAGGGGCTGTCCCACCTGGAGGACCCTACCTGAACATAGTACGGTATGCAATAAGGTACCGGGACCCCACATTTCCGACAAACATCTTAGGCTCCTTACTTTTCCAGGACTCTCCCTTACTTTTTCAAACCCTCAGTGTCCCTGTTATAAGTTCCATATTAGGTCCTTGCACAGAAATAGCGCAAACTGACATAGTGCCCCCACCCTAATAGTTCAAATAAACAGGCAGCCTCCAAGGAGGTGGCGGACATCAGGAGGCGCTGGACACACTCGGAGGGTAAAGTCAACTTTAATCGCCCATCATGCAACGCGTTTCACAGATTATCTGCTTCATCAGGCATCCCACACTAATAGCGTCCCCTTTTGAATCACCAGATAGTTGAAGTTTTCTTCCCCCTTCCCCCCCCCCCAAAAAAAAAAAACATAGGTAGGGGTAGATAGTAGTGTTGCTCGCGAATATTCGCAATTCGAATATTATTCGCGAATATCGCATATTCGCGAATTCGCGAATTTCGCGAATATAGCGCTATATATTCGTAATTACGAATATTCGTTTTTTTTTGTTTGTTTGTTTTTTTCTTCATAGTACACATCACAGTGATCACCCCTCTCTGCTTCCAGCTTGTATGGTGTAAAGAAGGCTGTAACACTACTGTGTGAGACTGGCGTGCAAAAATTCGCATATGCGAAAATTAGCATATGCCAATTTTCGTATATGCGAATTTTCACGTATGCTAATTTTGTATATGCTAATTTTCGCATGTTAATTTTCGTATACACGAATTTTCGCATATGCGAAACTAAAACGAGAATATAACGAATATGCGAATATTCGCGAATATATGACGAATATTCGGCCATATATTCGCGAATATTCGCGAATTCGAATATGGCCTATGCCGCTCAACACTAGTAGATAGGTAGACCCCTAACATAGTACCTAAAGCAGGTAGTTAGATTCCCAGACTCTGAGACTAGATAAGTAGTAGGTAGCTCTCCCAGGGGAGCTTATAACTCTCTTATGCTAGACATGCAGATACTTGAAGTATCTCCCACTTTGCAGACCATTTCTTCCAGGGAGAAGCTTGTGATTATCCTGAGGAAATCAGTCTTGGTAGAATGGCTCCTCAAGCAGATGCATGTGCATGAAATGTTTTACCTTAAGGGGAAGGTCCATGAGTGTTCATTTATAATTGCATTTATTGCAGGTGCCAGGGCCGAAAATGTCACACTGCCGCTCAGTCTATCGCCGGCTGAGTCGGGACTTCGCTGCGGCCAGTGATTGGCTGAGTGAAGTATGACTCGCCGACCACTGGCAACCAGGAAGAGGATCACGGCGGACACCGGAGCGGGTTACCGGAGGCACCGGGGGAGCGAAGAAAGGTATGTATCTATTTATTTTTTTACTGCCGGCAGTATGGAGGACAATTTTTCTATTCTGGAGTTCTCCTTTAAGCTTATCTCTCCCTCCCCTCTTACCTCAACGAGCCGACTAGATACTGATGGTTAGAGACCTTTGATAATGTCACCATCATGGGACCGGTAACATGTTAGGGGTGGAGCTCATCTATGCAGTGTCACGATGCCGGCTGGCAGGTAGTGGATCCTCTGTGCCAGAGAGGGATTGGCGTGGACCGTGCTAGTGGACCGGTTCTAAGCCACTACTGGTTTTCACCAGAGCCCGCCGCAAAGCGGGATGGTCTTGCTGCGGCGGTAGTGACCAGGTCGTATCCACTAGCAACGGCTCACCTCTCTGGCTGCTGAAGATAGGCGCGGTACAAGGGAGTAGGCAAAAGCAAGGTCGGACGTAGCAGAAGGTCGGGGCAGGCAGCAAGGATCGTAGTCAGGGGCAACGGCAGAAGGTCTGGAAACACAGGCAAGGAACACACAAGGAACGCTTTCACTGGCACTAAGGCAACAAGATCCGGCAAGGGAGTGCAGGGGAAGTGAGGTGATATAGGGAAGTGCACAGGTGAACACACTAATTGGGACCACTGCGCCAATCAGCGGCGCAGTGGCCCTTTAAATCGCAGAGACCCGGCGCGCGCGCGCCCTAGGGAGCGGGGCCGCGCACGCCGGGACAGAACAGACGGAGAGCGAGTCAGGTAGGGGAGCCGGGGTGCGCATCGCGAGCGGGCGCTACCCGCATCGCGAATCGCATCCCGGCTGGCAGCGGAATCGCAGCGCCCCGGGTCAGAGGACGTGACCGGAGCGCTGCCGCGGGGAGGGTGAAGCGAGCGCTCCGGGGAGGAGCGGGGACCCGGAGCGCTCGGCGTAACAGTACCCCCCCCCTTGGGTCTCCCCCTCTTCTTAGAGCCTGAGAACCTGAGGAGCAGACTTTTGTCTAGGATGTTGTCCTCAGGTTCCCAGGATCTCTCTTCAGGACCACAACCCTCCCAGTCCACTAAAAAAAAATTTTTCCCTCTGACCTTTTTGGCAGCTAAAATTTCTTTGACCGAGAAGATGTCCGAGGAGCCGGAAACAGGAGTGGGAGGAACAGATTTGGGAGAAAAACGGTTGAGGATGAGTGGTTTGAGAAGAGAGACGTGAAAGGCATTAGGGATACGAAGAGAGGGAGGAAGAAGAAGTTTATAAGAGACAGGATTAATTTGACACAAAATTTTGAAAGGACCAAGATAGCGTGGTCCCAACTTGTAGCTAGGGACACGGAAGCGGACATATTTAGCGGAGAGCCATACCTTGTCTCCAGGGGAAAAAACGGGGGGAGCTCTTCTTTTCTTATCCGCGAACTTCTTCATGCGTGATGAAGCCTGTAAGAGAGAATTTTGGGTCTCTCTCCATATGATGGAAAGGTCACGAGAAATTTCATCCACAGCGGGCAGACCAGAGGGCAAGGGAGTAGGGAGGGGGGGGAAGAGGGTGACGGCCGTACACCACGAAAAATGGGGATTTGGAGGAAGACTCAGAGACCCTGAAGTTATACGAGAATTCGGCCCATGGGAGGAGATCTGCCCAGTCATCCTGACGGGAGGAAACAAAATGTCGCAAATAATCACCCAAGATCTGGTTAATCCTTTCTACTTGTCCATTGGACTGGGGATGATATGCAGAAGAAAAATTTAATTTAATCTTGAGTTGTTTACAGAGAGCCCTCCAGAATTTAGACACGAATTGGACGCCTCTATCCGAGACAATCTGCGTAGGCAACCCATGAAGACGAAAAATGTGTACAAAAAATTGTTTAGCCAACTGAGGCGCAGAAGGAAGACCAGGAAGAGGGATGAAATGTGCCATTTTGGAGAATCGATCAACGACCACCCAAATAACAGTGTTGCCACGGGAAGGGGGTAAATCAGTAATAAAATCCATACCAATCAGAGACCAAGGCTGTTCGGGGACAGGCAGAGGATGAAGAAAGCCAGCGGGCTTCTGGCGAGGAGTCTTATCCCGGGCACAGATAGTGCAGGCTCGCACAAAGTCCACAACATCCGTCTCCAGAGTCGGCCACCAATAGAAGCGGGAGATGAGTTGCACAGATTTCTTGATACCCGCATGACCTGCGAGATGGGAGGAGTGACCCCATTTGAGGATTCCGAGGCGTTGGCGAGGAGAAACAAAGGTCTTTCCTGGAGGAGTCTGCCTGATGGAGGCAGGAGAAGTGGAGATCAGGCAGTCAGGTGGAATGATGTGTTGCGGAGAGAGTTCAACTTCTGAGGCATCCGAGGAACGAGAGAGAGCATCGGCCCTAATGTTCTTATCGGCAGGACGAAAGTGAATCTCAAAATTAAATCGGGCAAAGAACAGAGACCACCGGGCCTGGCGAGGATTCAGCCGTTGGGCAGACTGGAGGTAGGAGAGGTTCTTGTGGTCGGTGTAGATAATAACAGGAGAACTTGATCCCTCCAGCAGATGCCTCCATTCCTCAAGTGCTAATTTAATGGCTAGAAGCTCTCGATCCCCGATGGAGTCTCAGCTTGTTTTTTGCAGAAAACATCCGCGAAGTCCATATAGGCCTTAGGGAGACCGGTTACTGGAGGAACCACAGAGTTACGGCAAGGGTTACTGGGAACCGGTTTTAGACAGTTCTTGGAACAAGAGGACCCCCAACTCTTGATCTCCCCAGTGGACCAATCCAGGGTAGGGGAATGAAGCTGAAGCCAGGGAAGTCCAAGGAGAATTTCCGAGGTGCAATTGGGGAGGACCAAAAGTTCAATCCTCTCATGATGAGATCCGATGCTCATAAGAAGGGGCTCCGTGCGGAAACGTATGGTACAGTCCAATCTTTCATTATTTACACAATTGATGTAGAGGGGTCTGGCGAGACTGGTCACCGGGATGTTGAACCTGTTGACGAGAGAGGCCAAAATAAAATTTCCTGCAGATCCAGAGTCCAAGAAGGCCACTGTAGAGAAGGAGAAGGCAGAGGCAGACATCCGCACAGGCACAGTAAGACGTGGAGAAGCAGAGTAGACATCAAGGACTGTCTCACTTTTGTGCGGAGTCAGCGGACGTCTTTCCAGGCGGGGAGGACGGATAGGACAATCTCTCAGGAAGTGTTCGGTACTAGCACAGTACAGGCAGAGGTTCTCCATACGGCGTCGTGTCCTCTCTTGAGGTGTCAGGCGAGACCGGTCGACCTGCATAGCCTCCACGGCGGGAGGCACAGGAACAGATTGCAGGGGACCAGAGGAGAGAGGAGCCGAGGAGAAGAAACGCCTCGTGCGAACAGAGTCCATATCTTGGCGGAGTTCCTGACGCCTTTCGGAAAAACGCATGTCAATGCGAGTGGCTAGGTGAATAAGTTCATGTAGATTAGCAGGAATTTCTCGTGCGGCCAGAACATCTTTAATGTTGCTGGATAGGCCTTTTTTGAAGGTCGCGCAGAGGGCCTCATTATTCCAGGACAATTCTGAAGCAAGAGTACGGAATTGTACGGCATACTCGCCAACGGAAGAATTACCCTGGACCAGGTTCAACAGGGCAGTCTCAGCAGAAGAGGCTCGGGCAGGTTCCTCAAAGACACTTCGGATTTCCGAGAAGAAGGAGTGTACAGAGGCAGTGACGGGGTCATTGCGGTCCCAGAGCGGTGTGGCCCATGACAGGGCTTTTCCGGACAGAAGGCTGACTACGAAAGCCACCTTAGACCTTTCAGTGGGAAACAGGTCCGACATCATCTCCAGATGCAGGGAACATTGGGAAAGAAAGCCACGGCAAAACTTAGAGTCCCCATCAAATTTATCCGGCAAGGATAAGCGTATCCCAGGAGCGGCCACTCGCTGCGGAGGAGGTGCAGGAGCTGGCGGAGGAGATGACTGCTGAAGCTGTGGTAGTAACTGTTGTAGCATAACGGTCAGTTGAGACAGCTGTTGGCCTTGTTGCGCTATCTGTTGTGACTGCTGGGCGACCACCGTGGTGAGGTCAGCGACAACTGGCAGAGGAACTTCAGCGGGATCCATGGCCGGATCTACTGTCACGATGCCGGCTGGCAGGTAGTGGATCCTCTGTGCCAGAGAGGGATTGGCGTGGACCGTGCTAGTGGACCGGTTCTAAGCCACTACTGGTTTTCACCAGAGCCCGCCGCAAAGCGGGATGGTCTTGCTGCGGCGGTAGTGACCAGGTCGTATCCACTAGCAACGGCTCACCTCTCTGGCTGCTGAAGATAGGCGCGGTACAAGGGAGTAGGCAAAAGCAAGGTCGGACGTAGCAGAAGGTCGGGGCAGGCAGCAAGGATCGTAGTCAGGGGCAACGGCAGAAGGTCTGGAAACACAGGCAAGGAACACACAAGGAACGCTTTCACTGGCACTAAGGCAACAAGATCCGGCAAGGGAGTGCAGGGGAAGTGAGGTGATATAGGGAAGTGCACAGGTGAACACACTAATTGGGACCACTGCGCCAATCAGCGGCGCAGTGGCCCTTTAAATCGCAGAGACCCGGCGCGCGCGCGCCCTAGGGAGCGGGGCCGCGCGCGCCGGGACAGAACAGACGGAGAGCGAGTCAGGTAGGGGAGCCGGGGTGCGCATCGCGAGCGGGCGCTACCCGCATCGCGAATCGCATCCCGGCTGGCAGCGGAATCGCAGCGCCCCGGGTCAGAGGACGTGACCGGAGCGCTGCCGCGGGGAGGGTGAAGCGAGCGCTCCGGGGAGGAGCGGGGACCCGGAGCGCTCGGCGTAACATGCAGGATAGGAGAGATGATGGTTGAAGGACCTTTGATGGTGCAGTGGAGGAGGTGGGGCTGAGCTGAAATGGAGGTCACATGATTCCTGCACAGCCACTGCTGTTGTGTTGTGTGTGAAGAAATCTGCATCTGCAATCTGCATGTATTCCCTGAAGAAGCCTCTGGGTGAATCAACATTGGGGTGGTGTCCTGTTTGGGGTAAGATGTCTGCACTCCTCACTTTATAAATGTTGCTGTTTTGAATTGTCTGAGGCCGTTTCGGATAGGATTGGTAGGCTGTTTGTGCTGGTTGCACGCTTTCCAGCCACATATCCCTATCTTTTGCCTCCTTCTATTCACTTAAACACTTTCTGAACTGAGACATTTTTCCTTTTGCGGGCCTCTTTCTTTTACTTAGGGCTAGTGTGCAATTTGTCCTGCAACTGTGTGTATATTTTACATTTATTATTGTATCTGAGCTAGTATCTTCTGTTTACAGCCATTACTGTTGGATGTATGTATATATACACTTGATTGCCATTGATCTGGGATTTAGATCCAACTATGTGATATGTGCACTTTACTAGTCTACTGTATTTATTCCATCCAACACTTTAGTAGTCTGTCTGTTCCTGCTCCTTTTAATTGTTTTTAATATTCACTTTATTAATAAAGTTTATTCACTGCTTTATCAATATTGTTCTCAGTGTGCCCTTCTTTGGTTAACCATACCAATACTGTTGATGGGCAGAAGGATACCGGGGCGACGTCACCACAGCGTGGCATTTCGGCAAAACCTTGATCGAGGGGTGGGGTCCTCCCAGTAGGATTTGGTATTCATGTCCCCAATGTCCAATGATAAGTCAGAAGTAGTAATTATCAAACTCTCCTCTCACCTGAGTGCGTGATTCACAGGCACGCACGCCGACCACCTGCCCCCACAAGCCACGCCACGCGACCGATCACATGACCGGATCACATGACACAGGCACGCACACACTGCACCACACTCGGGATACAACAATAAATAAAGTGTCTTGTGCATACCCTCCCCAATCTGGCTTTGTGATGTGGTTTACGTATCATGCATTTAGCATGTGCCTGCTATGTTCCCAACATGTGGAAGGAGCCCAGGCCAGATGTTTGCACAACATTGATCAAAAATGTGTTTACAGCTTTACCATGCATCTCTAGGTACAATGCTGCCATACCATATGTCAAAGATGTGCTGAGGATTTTCAAGTTGACAGAAAAAAGCATATTCTTGCTAGTAACCCCTTCCCACATTCTAAATAACATTAAGAATAGGAGTGTTGCTGTAAATTACAACAATTTAACCCTAACGCACCACAATTAATAGTCAAACCCTCAAGCACAGAGATAATAGTTACAGGAATGATAAAATAAGAATACAACATCACAAAAATGTAAAGCTGCAGGGATTTTCCTGTAAAAATGCATGCTAAGGGAAACATAAAGGGGTATTCAAGGAAAAAAAAACTTTTTTTTATATCAACTAGCTCCAGAAAGTTAAACAGATTTGTAATTTACTTCTATTAAAAAATCTTAATCCTCCCAATAATTATCAGCAGCTGAAGTTGAGTTGTTCTTTTCTGTCTGGCAACAGTGCTCTCTGCTGACATCTCTGCTTGTCTCGGGAACTGCACAGAGTAGAAGAGGTTTGCTATGGGGATTTGCTTCTACTCTGGACAGTTCCCGAGAGTGTCATCAGAGAGCACTTACACAGAAAAGAACAACTCAATTTCAGCAGCTCATAAGTACTGAAAGAATTAACCCCTTAAGGACGCAGGGTTTTTCCGTTTTTGCATTTTCATTTTTTCCTCATCACCTTCTAAAAATCATAACGCTTTCAATTTTGCACTTAAAATTCCATATGATGGCTTATTTTTTGTGCCACCAATTCTACTTTGCAGTGACATTAGTCATTTTACCCAAAAATCCACGACGAAACGGAAAAGAAATTCATTGTGCGACAAAATTTAAGAAAAAATGTCATTTTGTAACTTTTGGGGTCTTCCGTTTCTACGAAGTGCATTTTTTGGTAAAATAACACCTTATCTTTATTCTGTAAGTTCATATGGTTAAAATGATACCCTATTTATATAGGTTGGATATTGTCGTACTTCGACTAAAAAATCATAACTACATGCAGGAAAATTTATACATTAAAAATTCTCATCTTCTAACCCCTATAACTTTTTTATTTTTCTACATACGGGCTGGTTTGAGGACTAATTTTTTGCACCGTGTTCTGAAGTTTCTATTGGTACCATTTTTGTATTGATCAGACTTTTTGATCGCTTTTTATTCATTTTTTCATTATATAAAAAGTGACCAAAAATACGCAATCTTGGACTTTGGAATTTTTTTGCGCGTATGACATTGACCGTGCGATTTAATTAATGATATATTTTTATAGTTCGGACATTTCCGCACGTGGCTATACCACACATGTTTATTTTTATTTACACAGTTTTTTTTTATGGGAAAAGCTTTTATTAGGGAAGGGGTTAAATGACCTTTGCTACCTTTTTTTTCACTTTTTTTTCACTTTTTTTTTCACTTTTATTTTGCAGTGCTATAGCTCCTATAGGGAGCTATAGCACTGCACACACTGATCTATTATGCAGATCCCTGCAAAGCCATAGCTTTACATGGATCAGCGAGATAGGGGCTCGATTGCTCAAGACTGTAGCTCAGGCTTGGAGCAATCAAACCCAGATCGGACACCGCGAAGACAGGTAAGGAGACCTCCGCTCGCGTCCTAGCTGATCGGGACATCGGGATTTTATCGTGATGTCCCGATCAGCCCGACTGAGCTGCCGAGAAGCATTTACTTTCACTTTCAGACGCGGCGGTAAACTTTGATCACCGCGTTGAAGGGTTAATAGCGCACGGCACAATGATCGGTGCTGCATGCTGTTAGCCCAGGGTCCCGGCTATAAATAGCAGCTGGGACCGACCCGGTGTGATGCGGGGTCACGGTGTGACCCCGTTTTAAACACCGGGACCGGGCGTAGGGCGTTCAGATACGCCCTACGTCCTTAAGAGATTAAGATTTATTTAATATAAGTAATTTACAAATCTGTTTAACTTTCTGGAGCCAGTTGATATATATATATATATATATATATATATAGCTGAGTAGCTTCTCATG
Source organism: Hyla sarda (assembly GCF_029499605.1). Classification (NCBI taxonomy): domain Eukaryota; kingdom Metazoa; phylum Chordata; class Amphibia; order Anura; family Hylidae; genus Hyla; species Hyla sarda. The sequence continues at coordinate 220,802,404 of NC_079189.1, forward strand.
TTGTATCTATATACTCATGTTTTATCTATATCTTTGTGCTAGCAGTGTGCTGCTGTATTCTCCTGTTGCTGTATATTAAGCCCAGTAGCCTGCACCTGTAAGCCAGGTCCGTATAATAGTTTGGAATCAATAGTGCTGGCCAACTTATTTCTTTGTTTATATATATATATATATATATATATATATATATATATATAAAAGTTTTTCCAGGATTACCCCTTTAAAGAGTAGTTCCCACCATGTAAAAAAAAATTCTGTCCCTACCTATTGCTCATTTATCTCTAACCCCCTCCCGGCCTTTAAAAAAAAATTCTAACTTAAAAACAGCTATTTTTATACCTGTAGTGCTGAGCAGCAGGCCGACTTCCCCAGCAGGTGCGACGTCACTGAAGCCGACTGGGGGCGGACTTCCGCCCTTACCTCATCTATGCTGTGCTTTCGTTGGGAGCACACATAGATGAGCAGCCAATAGCCGACCTGTCGTGCAATCTCACACTGCTGAAACCCGGGACTGAAAAACTCTACCTTGTAGCATCAGCGCGGCACTGAGATTCAGTGCGTGCTGCTGCCAGCCTGTACATGACGGGGGGCGGGGCCAGCCAGCGTGCAAGGCCAGGGAGCCAATGCGTGCCACCCCAGCGTTCAGCTATCTGATTGATAGGCAGGGAGCGAGCTATTGGCAGGCCGAATTCAGACTGATGCCCGGCCTGGATCAAACAGGAAATAAACAGTTGTAACCTTAAAGGAGTAGTCCAATGGTGAAAAATTCTATACAGTTAGCAACAGTTTAAAAAGTTATATAACTTTGTAATATACTCACAGAACCCATCTGGAACGGAAAGTACCTTTTTCCGTGATTTCTCTCTAGACAGGAAGCGCTGCATAATCCAGCATCTCAACCTACACTTCTTCTACAGCCTGTGGTCAGCTCCTCATTCCTTTCCTCATAGTTCTCAATATGTGAGTGCTCACCAATCACAGCACTCACACATTGAACCAATCACAGCACTCACACATTGAACCAATCACAGCACTCACACATTGAACCAATCACAGCACTCACACATTGAACCAATCACAGCAGTCCTTCTTGAGCCTGGTCACGTGGGTGCCGTGCTGTAAGCCAGGAGAAGTGTGAGGGGGAGAATGAGGACGTACACAGCCCCTCCCCTCCCCAGCTCTGTCTACATAGAACCTCACTTAGGCTGGGTCCACACTACGTTTTCCCCCATACGGGAGCGCATACGGCAGGGGGGAGCTAAAAGCTCGCGCTCCCGTATGTCACCGTATGCGCTCCCGTATGTCATTCATTTCAATGAGCCGACCGGAGTGAAACGTTCGGTCCGGTCGGCTCATTTTTGCGCCGTATGCGCTTTTACAACCGGACCTAAAACTGTGGTCAACCACGGTTTTAGGTCCGGTTGTAAAAGCGCATACGGCGCAAAAATGAGCCGACCGGACCGAACGTTTCACTCCGGTTGGCTCATTGAAATGAATGACATACGGGAGCGCATACGGTAACATACGGGAGCTCGAGCTTTTAGCTCCCCCCTGCCGTATGCGCTCCCGTATGGGGGAAAACGTAGTGTGAACCCAGCCTTATCATGGGGAGATTTCAAGTTTGCATGGGGGGAGGGGAGGGAGGACGTGTGTGAAGGAGACATAATAACGGGCTGGGGATGTATAGACTGCAGGGGAATAAATATCATACTGGGGATGATTTATATGTGTGAGGGGGGGGGACTCCTGAATGACATGCTGGGAGTTGTAGTCCCTGTTAGGCTGGGTTCACACCACGTTTTCTTAAATACGGTTCCCGTATACGGTTTGGAGGAGGGGGGCGGGGCTTAATCGCGGCGCCCGCACTCAGCCGTATAGGGGAACTGTATTTAATGCAAGTCTATGAGCCGACCGGAGTGAACCGCAGCCTCCGGTCGGCTTCGTTTTCGGCCGTATGCGGTTTCCCGTCCGCAGGCATAAACGTGGTCGACCACGTTTTTGCCTGCGGTCGGGAAACCGCATACGGCCGAAAACGAAGCCGACCGGAGGCTGCGGTTCACTCCGGTCGGCTCATAGACTTGCATTAAATACGGTTCCCGAATACGGCTGAGTGCGGGCGCCGCGATTAAGCCCCGCCCCCCTCCTCCAAACCGTATACGGGAACCGTATTTAAGAAAACGTGGTGTGAACCCAGCCTTATGTGTGTTTATGCTAGTGTTTCCAAACCAGTGTGCCTCCAGCTGTTGCAAAACTACAACTCCCAGCATGCCCTGACAGACTTTGGGCATGCTGGGAGTTGTAGATTTGCAACAGCTGGAGGCACACTGGTTGGGAAACACTGTTCTAGCCTATTCAGCATACACATCATGTTACACCAGTGTTTCCCTGGCATACACACAGATAACAGGGACTACAACTCCCAGAATGTCATTCAGGAGTCCCCCCCTCACACATAGAAATCATCCCAGTATGATATTTATTCCCAGTAGTCTATACACCAACAGCCCCTGCAGTGTAATATCTCTCCTCACATATAGAAATTATCCCCCCCCCCCCCCTCTCAGTGCTTTCCCCCATGCAAACGTGAAACCTCCCCATGATGAATTAGGTCCTGTGTAAACAGAGCAGGGGGAGGGGGAGGAGCTGTGTACATCCTCATTCAGGCTCAAGCAGGAGTGCTGTGATTGGTTCAATATGTGAGTGCTGTGATTGGTGAGCAATAAGAAGGGCAGAGATTTAGCACAGTAGGGGTGATATGGGCAGGCTTTGGGGGCGTACATTATGTTACAGACTTGAGAGGAAGTCATTTTTTTCAGAGTGAAGAGGATGATGGGAGCTCAGGCTCCATAACCAGGAAGTGCTGCTATATTCACAGTGGCATAGCATACAAACGGGATGGGGCAGACATATAATGAAAAGTGCGGTGGCATCATGGAGTCAAGGTCTAGCCTGTGGCAGGTACTTATTTTCAGATTTTTCACTATTGGATATCTCCTTTAAAAAAAATGAATAAAGTATATTGGGAATACGTTTTTATTATGAAGTACTATAACATATTAAAAATTAAGTTTGATGACAGTGCCCATTTAAGGTATGTCCTAAGGCAGGCATAGGCAACCTTCGACACGGCAGATGTTTTGGACTACATCTCCCATGATGCTTTGTCCAAAACATCTGCAGTACCGAAGGTAGCCTATGCCTGCCCTAAGATATGCCTGTTGCATTATATTGTGCACAGGTATAATTTACTTTCTTTAATAAAACATACAGTATAGTAAAATATTGGAGAAAAAATTTTCAAGCGCTTGTCAGGGAACTATATTTGTCTATATGCAGCCAGACTGGGTTAAATAAATAAATAATGTACCGACCTACCTCTATCCCCCACCGCGATAGTGCCCACTTTTACTACTCAGCACTTGGACTATGTTCACTCGGCAAAATTTCTGCATGGAATTCTGCATGAAAATTCTGCAGTAAATTCTGCAGAAATTAATTACCCATTTACTTCAATAGAATTCCTGCAGCGGAAATTCTGCAGCAGAAACTGTCAGAACGGCAGCAGCAGGGGATCTGGGCAAGTAAGTACATGTTGTTGTTTTATTTTTGTTTTTTTTCAATTATTTAGCCTAGCATGGCAAATATAAAGCCTCCGTCTTAGGCAAATCTTGGGCCAGACCACCTTATGACCAGGTATCTCAAAACATATTTATGTTGGCCTCCTGGATTTAAGGATACATGCCACTACCAAGAAGTGGAGAAAATACAACTGAAAATACATAATGCTCTACATGCATTTGTTTTTCTTCCCACACCCTCCAGTGCTACTAGAAAAGTGGCCTATCCTAAGTGTTCTACACCTAAAACAGATCTGTATTACAGGCTTTGGAACGGTCATACTTTACTCCCATTGACCCTACTAATGCCTTCTGGAAATCCCATCGGCATCTCCCCCTATCACTCTGAAGCTAAAGCTTGTCTCCCGAGAGAGTTGAATCCTCCACAGCCATACAATACCTCATCCAATGTATTAGGGATCGACCGATATCGTTTTTTTAGGGCCGATACCGATAATCGGTGGAGGTTAGGGCCGATAGCCGATAACTTATACCGATATTCCGGTATAAGTTATCGGCTATTTATTTCCCCGCGACACTGCTGCAGATCATTGATTTAAAGCGGACGCTTTAAATCAATGCACTGCAGTGGCTTTTGCGGTGCCATAGGCCGCCGCCGCCGCCACCACCCGCTTTTCTCCCCCTACCTGTCAGGGTGGTCCGGGCCATCCATCCTTCCTGTAGTGTCTGGCGGCATTCCGGGTGGAGGGTGAACCGGTCCGGGCTGTCCTTCTTCTCCGGGGGTGCTCTTCTCCACTCCAGGCAGGCTCCGGCCTAGTAACGCAGCATAGACGCCGCTGTGCAGTTGACTCGGAGGGTGGGGGAGGGGCCCGACCGGTATAGCGGTATGGGCAAAAATCCAGAAAAAAAACGGTATCCGATTCATACCGGTATACCGCCCAACACTACGGTGGGGGTGCGATGCAGTGGGTCGGGGGGGGGGGCGGTCGCGGTGCGGTGCAGCGGGTCGGGGGGGCGGTCGCGGTGCGGTGGGGGCAGTGCGGGGGTGGGGCATTATCGGCTTATCGGCAAGGTAATTGCCAATAACGATAATGCCCAAAATCGTGATTAGCAGCCGATAATATCGGCCATACCAATAATCGGTCGATCCCTACAATGTATAAAGCACTTAAAACCTTAAAAACAATGAAAAACTCACCAAAAAGTTATTCCATGAATGAATACTATTCCTCATCTTGTACTTTAATGCTTCTAAGCATACTCAAATGATGTAACCTTTTACTCAGACTCAATGGTACTTCATGGAGAACCTTAAGGACACTCTAAGAGCACTCTCCTGACATGATGGAAGTTGTAGCTTTTCAACAACTGGAGAGCCACTGGAACCGAGGTGATCCCAGGCAATGGTAATGTGCCCAAATTTTGCCACACTATTTTGACAACATTTAAGACCATGCCCACTTTCCACCCACACCACTCCTTTTCATGGGAGGCCACACCTCCCTGTCAAGCAAGGAGCATTTGTTGTTTTTGGCAAACAGAGCGTAATAAATGTGTCTAAATTGCTGTGGGTCAAGATTTTGGCGCATGAGGAGCAAAACTTTTGGTGCACCAGGCATAGTAAGCGAGCGCAAATGTTATCTTAAAGCCCCACCCCCTAAGTCATGTCACCTTGTTGGGTTCAATTCATATGTTTCTGAAAAGTTTCTAAATGAGGTACACAGAATGTACATCAGTACAAAAAATTTGCCCCAATATCTCCAAATTAATCCAATATGGAGTCGCTAAATGAAAACATTCAGTGCAAAAAATGACGACCAAATGAAATTGTCAAGGTAGCTCTGCCTACCATATAAAAGGATGCTGTATCCTTCTACTCAATGTCATTTAGAAGCTATTTAGTGCATATTTGGCTTTCACGTTCCTGCTTGCATTACCCAAAAGCCCATTTGGTCTGTGGACTCATCATTTCACTGCGGGCTATCATTTTGCAGCCTGCTCATGTTAGCTAACTGTTTAAATGCCTACATTAGGTTCATCTAATTATCATTTGTATCAGTTATTTGTTGGTATGCTAGATGGAAGCCGGATGGCTTATTAAAATGCAAAGCATCACATGGCTTCTTCTTTATCAGAAAGTTGTATGAGAGAGGCCTTGGAAAGTCAGATCATGATGCAAAAGCCATTTGTAGTACATTAACATAGTACATTAACATTTGCAAGGCACCAATTAATTTCCATAATCAATACAATCAAGTGCCTTTTCCTTGGGACCTCGTGTTTATTTACATCAATTCTACACACGTCACCTTCCATCAAGAGTAAAACCGATTTTCTTGTCCTACATATGCTCTCAAGATAACCTTAATTCCCCATAAAATAAATCTATGTGTGTTTATTATATGGCGGCTGCTTGTGCTCCTGAGTGAGCAGAATTTAATCTGTGCGCTGGCTGGAAAACAAGTCTGCTACAAAGGAACAGGGTTTTTCTGGCTAAGTATTATTCCGATTCTTATTCTTATTGTTTATTATGATGATGATTATTATTACTATTAGGAATCGCTGTTTATGATGTGATGTATTTGAGGTTAAGCACATTAGGTACATTATTCATTGGGTACATTTGTCAGAACATGTGTGTGTATCAGAAACTAATGATCCATATTAAATTAATGATGTCATAAAGAAGAAAAATGGGCCATACGGGCAGCTATGACGGAAGCGGCAGACTTTGATAAACCTATGGAAAAAGCCTAATCAGATGAAGCATTAGCCTATTCTGTCTACGAAAATTACATTTCTGGAAAAGGACTTGTACACAATGTTGGTTTTATTAAAACAAATTAATTCAGTCATTAAGGAATCATAAGGCAAGTGTCTCATAAGTCAGGACCTCCAGTGTAACAAATTGATTAAATGACTGTGTAATAGTCTCTTTAAACAAATCTAGTGTAACAAGTTAATAGATCTGCTCAATTACCATGCTGGGGTGATGAGGATTTGGGCTACTCTTTCATTAAATCTGTGAGATTGTTCTTGCTTTTTTTAACCTCTTGAAATTGATTGCTAGGCTGGCAATTAAAATAAAGAAATACCACTGTGATGGCTGTAGGTGACAGTCATCTGATTCTTTTCACCTGGGGATCGGGGAAGACGGAGCAGTCAAAATAGTTTGATTTTAATTTTTTTTCCTAAAATTGATATAAAATAAGGAAGAAAAAGTAAAGGAATTAGAACTTGATGACAGATAGATGATAGATAGACAGACAAAGCAGCAAATGGAGCAGCACTCTGCGATGTGTAGGTGGGTATAGGCTGTGGTTGGACCGCGGTCCTGGGCCCCACTGGATACAGCTAAGTAGAAAACACGGCAGCACTCCAGGAAGTACAGTGAATGGTGGCTTTATCACCAAAGTGTACAGCAACGTTTCGGCCACCTCACGTGGCCATCATCAAGCGGCTTGATGATGGCCACGTGAGGTGGCCGAAACGTCGCTGTACACTTTGGTGATAATAAAGCCACCATTCACTGTACTTCCTGGAGTGTTGCCATGTTTTCTACTAAGCTAGCTAGCTAGATAGATGGATAGATAGACAGATATAGCTGTCAGCAGACCTTTTCATTTTATGCACCAACCTTTTATGTGGAACCGTATCAAATGCTTTGGAAAAATCCAGATATGCGACATCCAGCGATTGCCCCTGGTCCAGTCTGGAGCTCACCTCCTCGTAAAAGCTGATCAGGTTAGTTTGACAGGACAGATCCCTCATAAATCCATGCTGATACGGGGTCATACATTTATTATTATCAAGATATTCCAAAATAGCATCTCTTAGGAAACCCTCAAACAATTTACATACAACCGAGGTTAAGCTAACAGGTCTATAATTCCCGGGGTCACCTGTACCTCCGCACCAGGACGTACATTTACGTCCGTGGTCGTTAAGGGGTTAAAGGGGTACTCCGGCGGACACTAGCTCCAGAAAGTTAAATAGATTTGTAAAATAATCCTTCCAATACTCCAGTATCAGCTGCTGTTCCCCTGCTTAGGAGAAAACTTCTAACACACAAGTTTAAAGCGTACCTGTCAGATCCCACACAAAAAAGAAAAAAACTGATATATGTTCCTCAGTACCTCATTCTGATCATGTACATGTAGTTTTTATGTCTCTACCACCTATATTTCACTAACAAATAGCATTTTAACGATGCTCAATTTCTTTTTTCTTTCCAATGGGAGGGAGCTTGTCCTTCTCTTGCCCGCACTGTGATGACTCCTCCCTCTGCCTCCGCAGCCCTGCTCTGTAACCCTTTCCTCTCTGGTTTCATGCTGTAGACACACACACACACACACACAATGATTATTGGAGATTGCCTGTACTCTGCCACCAAAGACAATATGGTGAGTGTATAACCTACATTTTCCTATGTCATTCATGTGTGTCATCCTTAGGGTATGTTCACACTACGTATTGTGAATGGAATCTCCGCTTGCAGAATTTCGCGAGTGGAGATTCCATTCTGGCAGCCGCCACCGAAATACTTTGGCGGTAGGACCGCGCAGCACTGCACCGTCACCATTGACGGCTATGCAGTGTTCGCGGACTTCCGCGCAAAGAATGAACATGTTTTTTCTTTACAAATTCCGCAGTGTGAACAGGTCTCGCGGAAACCCATTCACACTGATGTTTATGTTCTCAGCGCAGAATTCCATTCGCAGGATTCCACTCACGGAATTCTGCGGGAATTACGTAGTGTGAACATACCTTTAAGCAGTCCTGTAATGCTGGGACTTGTAGTTTTGGAATAGTTGGACGTACAGTGTTTGGACAACTCTTTTTTACAGTAGTGTTGCCTTCACCTGTGTGCCTACAGCTTTTGCAAAACTACAACTCCCAGCATGCCCAGACATCCTTTGACTGTCCAAGCATGCTTGGAATCTTAGTTTTGTAACAGCTGGAGGCACGTGTTTGGCAAAACTCTGTGTAACAGCAGTGTTGCTGCAGGCTGTGTTTTTCCTAAAGCCTTGTCAATCAGCCATCTTGTGTCCATGACCCTTGGACAAGCCTTAAGCTGCTGTGGGATTCATCAGTGTCCCAGGAGGTAGGAGGATCCCTAGTGGTGGGGTTTTCTGAGGCAGTTTTCTTAAAGAAAATGAAAATTTAAGAAGTATATTAGAAAAACGATTGTTTTGCCAAGATGTACAACATATAAAAAGTTTTGATATCTGACAGTGCCCATTTAATTGCATATGTAGGGAGTGAGCAACCAAATACTGTATTTATCGGCATATAACACGTACTTTTAAAGCCTAAATTTAGGGCAAAAAGACTGCCTGTGTGTTAGACCCTGATAAATGTTCTGATTTAAAGTGGCCGCAGCGCCGGCTGCTTGTTAATGATCAGCAGCCCGGCTGCGGCTACTTTAAAATGTTGTGGCACGGGGGGGGGGGGGGGCAAACTGAGGGGCAGGGGGAATCAAAGTTAAGGGGATGATGATGATGCATATAGTTCAGAGCTTCCAAGCAATTTATTTTACATTAAAAAAAATCCTCAAATTTTTCTGTGAAAGTAAGGGTGCGTGTTATACGCCAGTGCTTGTTATACGCTGGTAAATACAAGAACAGAGCAAGAACTTCTATTTGCAGCAGTTCCACACACTGGCTGAGGACAACTGGTTACTAGGCAGAAGACCTGGGCTTCACTTTTTAGCAGTTGTATTTCTTGAGTCCTAACTGTGGATACCAGACTAAGGGCAAGTTCACACAACAGAATTTTTGACTAGAATTCCGCTCATGAATTTTGGTAAGAAATTCCACTGCATGAAACTTAATATGCAGGTGAATGGGTTTTCGGTAAACCCATTCACACTGCAGAATTTTCAGGTTGGAATTTCTGCCAGAAAATTCCATCCAAAAATATAATCGCCAGAAAATTGAACCTGCACAATGTTCAGGTAGAATCTCCTCCGCAGACATGCCATCTTACAGAAGAGCAAATCTATAAAACAAGCAGAAAGTTGGGAAAAAAACATACAAATATCTGTATCAATACTGGAACAAGAAAAAGAATATCGGCTCATACATTAATGACAGACACTGAAGATGATGGAATGGATAACAGCACAAATAATGTATGATGATGGTAATCAGGAATGAAAAACACCAAAAAATCTGCACACGCAACAGAACTACTCACAAAACAGCAATCTTTATTGAGTAATACAGTATTATGATAAAAAAAAAATATGTACATAAAAATAGTAAAGGCACTGTGCACATCATTGCACAATGCCTAAAGGTAATGCTGAACACTGGCTACTCATAGTAAAACAGTAATGAAGTAGAGAAGGTGTACTGGAAATCTGGATACTGTAGATATATGTAAGCAGCATTACAAACAATGGAACCCAAATAGAAAACAGACAAAAGAAAAAGAAAAAAATGCAGAAAAACAAAGTGTAGTTGTGGTGACGGGTATGGAAGGGCAGATGTTATTAACCCTTTGTGATCGTGATGCCAGGGCATGGTTTATCTAATTCACCACCCGAGGTATAGTCAATTATTCCTAGTCCAGGCAATAATCACTCCGAAGCAAGGTTACGGAACAATGGCTCTTTGCTGAGGCAGACAAAGTGTTACAGTCTAGACAGTTCAGTTCAGCACCAAGGAGATGAAGGGTGAGCTTTGGGAAGCTTATCGGCTTGCTGGGACTTGTAGTTGTAATTGACTTGATTGAGGCAGCCACGCTTGGATTAAGTAATTGAAAGACTTGACTATCTTGACTGGACTTGGACTTCTGTAGTTTCCCCACTGGTTTAGTCCCTACCTTGCAGTTTTGACTTTCACTACAGGTGCAGGAGTTAACTTGCAGTAGAAGCGTGGTTACAGGACTAGGCCTCAGGCTTCCTTCTGGATCACACAGACTCCTCAGCTCCTCACTTCACTGTACCTCAGCTGCAGCACTAAGAGCAGGAGCTCAAGAGAGTGAGCTGAACCCTGACCTCACTATATAAGGGGGACAGTTTAGAGAGATCCCATTGGTCACTGATAAGCTGTATGTTCACCTTGCATACTCCCCTTGACAACAGGGTTACTAAGAACATTATTTAAAGTGACAAATGCCTCGAAAGATTAATCAACATATAACCTGAGATTTTATAGTCCTTAGGAGGGATGTGGGCCCAGGGGGACACTGACAGAGTAGCTGTCACACAGGATGGGCAGGTGTACAGAATAACAGAATCTGTACTGGCAAGAGGAACAGGAAAAGTCGGCACTACCTTATATCCCCGACGAGTGGCGATGCAATCCTGGCAACAGCTGCAGGTCCCCCGGTGGTGCTCAGCTTATGGATCAGAAAAGCCAATAAATGCACTTCATGCAGTGAGTGACCTGTACTCACTGCATGAAGTTTTGAAGTCTCTGTCTCTCCCGATTTTAAGAAGTATCTGTATGATATTACAAGAATAAAGATTCCTGTTTGCACCCACCGGAGAGTTGCCGCTTGTTCCGTTCTTCAAGTTCATTTATTGGTGATTTTGTACTGGGCCACCACAAACTCCCCCTCTAAAAAGAAGGCGTCCTCGGCGTAACATCCTGGAGGGCGGATTATATAAAGTGACCGCTGGGGACACGCAATATCAGGAATAGTAACAGAAATAGTTCCTGGGGCATTTGTATGAATGTTCTTCAAAGGGCTATGGAAATAGAATTGAGAGTTCATGAAATGTTCTCACATACTCCCATGTGATAGTATGAAAAACAGAATCAAATTAACTGTGGTAGTAACGGTTGTGTTTTGTACCTTTTTCTGTGTTCTAACACTTAACCCTTTAAATATTGACGGTAAGCAATGACAATAACAGTGGTATATATGACACTTGAAACATTTTAGACATTATACTGACTAGATACAGTATTTGTGCGGATTGGCTTCCAGAGGCTTTCTACCCAGATGTCTTTGCCCGTTGGCTTGTTTTGCTACTTCTCCCCGAAAGAATAGATTAGTAAATGTACTGACTATACATTAAACAACAATGACATTCCACCGTACGTGCTATTTCAGGTACTTTCTGTGTCCACTCAGAAAAGTCCCGTGCACAATGGACAGGAAAACAATTAGTATTAGTATTTCTCACAGAAAAGGATTACAGTAACACATGTTTTGCTATACACATGTTTATTCCCTTTGTGTGTACTGGAACTAAAGCAAAAAAGGGAGAAAAAAGCTAATTGGACATAATGTCACACCAAACTCCAAAAAATGGTCTGGACAAAATTATTGGCACCCTTAACATAATATTTGGTTGCACATCCTTTGGAAAAAAATAGCTGAACTCAGTGGCTTCCTATAACCATCAATAAGCTTCTTACACCTCTCAGCCGGATTGTTAGACCATTCTTCCTTTGCAAACTGCTCCAGGTCTCTCTTATTGGAAGGGCGCCTTTTCCCAACAGCAATTTTAACCCCTTAAGGACCAGGGGTTTTTCTGTTTATGCACTTAAATTTTTTCCTCCTTACCTTTAAAAAACCATAACTCTTTCAATTTTGCACCTAATAATCCATATGATGGCCTTTTTTTGTGCCACCAATTCTACTTTGTAATGACACCAGTAATTTTACCCAAAATCTAAGACAAAATGGAAAAAAAATAATTTTGCGACAAAATTGAAGAAAAAACACCATTTTGTAATTTTGGAGGCTTCGTTTCTACGCAGTACATTTTTCGGTGAAAATGACACCTTTTCTTTATTCTGTTGGTTCATATGATTAAAATGATACCCTACTTATATAGGTTTGATTTTGTCGTAGTTCTGGAAAAAATCATAACTACATGCAGGAAAATGTATACGTTTAAAATTGTCACCTTCTGACCCCTATAACTTTTTATTTTTGTGCGTATGGGGTGGTATGAGGGCTCATATTTTGCGCCATGAAGTTTTTAGCAATACTATTTTTGTATTGATCTGACTTTTTAATCCCTTTTTATTAATTTTTTCATGATATAAAAAGTGACCAAAAATATTCTATTTTGGACTTTGAAATTTTTTTGCGCGTACGCCATTAACCGTGTGGTTTAATTAACGATATGTTTTTAGAGCTCGGACATTTCCACATGGCGTGGAGATACCACATATTTTTATTTTTATTTACACTGGTGTTTTTTTTTATGGGAAAAGGGGGGTGATTAAAACTTTTATTAGGGAAGGGGTTAAATGATCTTTATTAACTTTTTTTCCCACTGTTATATCTCCCATAGGGGACTATAACACTGCACACACTGATCTTTTACATTGATCAATGGTTTCTCATAGGAAACCATTGATCGATGATTCTACCGCTTGACTGCTCAATGCCTTGATCTCAGGCACTGAGCAGTCATTCGGCGATCGGAGACCAGGAGGCAGGTAAGGGGACGCTGCTCATGTCCTACAGCTGTTGGGGACACCACGATTTCACCTTGGTGGTCCCGAACAGCCCACTGAGCTAGCCGGGGGTAGTTTAGTTTCACTTTAGATGCGGCGATCAACTTTTAACACTGCATCTAAAGGGTTAATAGCGCACGGCACCGCCATCAGTGCCGCACGCTATTAGCCACAGGTCTCAGCCATTGTTAGAGGCTGGGCCGGACCCGCATTATAGAAAGTGGCCATGGCCCCGCGTTATAGAAAGGGAGCGGACTCAGGGCGTACAGGTATGCCTTGTGTCCTTAAGGGGTTAAGATCTCTCCACAGGTGTTCAATGGGATTTAGATCTGGACTCATTGCTGGCCACTTCAGAACTCTCCAGCGCTTTGTTGCCATGCATTTCTGGGTGCTTTTTGATATATGTTTGGGGTCATTGTCCTGCTGGAAGACTCAAGATCTTGGACGCAAACCCAGCTTTCTGACACTGGGCTGTACAGTGTAACCCAAAATCTATTGGTAATCCTCAGATTTCATTTTGCCTTGTACACATTCAAGGCACCCAGTGCCAGAGGCAGCAATACCACCCCAAAACATCATTGAACCTCCACCATATTTCACTGTTGGTATTGTGTTCTTTTCTTTGTAGGCCTCATTCTGTTTTCGGTAAACAGTAGAATGATGTGCTTTGCCAAAAAGCTCTATCTTGGTCTCCTCTGTCCATAAGATGTTTTCCCAGAAGGATTTTGGCTTACTCAAGTTCATTTTCCCAAAATGTAGTCTTGCTTTTTTATGTCTCTGTGTCAGCAGTGGGTCCTCCTGGGTCTCCTGCCATAGCGTTTCATTTCATTTAAATGTTGACGGATAGTTCGCACTGACACTGATGCTCCCTGAGCCTGCAGGACAGCTTGAATATCTTTGGAACTTGTTTGGGGCTTATCCACCTATCCTGTGTTGACATCTTTCAGCAATTTTTCTCTTCCGTTAACTACAGTGCAATGGGTTGCAAACTTCTTGATAATGTTGCGCACTGTGGACAAAGATACATCTAGATCTTTGGAGATGGACTTGTAACCTTGAGATTGTTGATATTTTTCCGAAATTTTGGTTCTCAAGTCCTCAGACCATGTCCATGCTTAGTGTGAAACACACAGACACACAATGCAAAGACTAAGTGAACTTCTCTCCTTTTTATCTGCTTTGTGGTGTGATTTTTTATATTGCCCACTCCTGTTACTTGCCCCAGGTGAGTTTAAAGGTGCATCACATGCTTGAAACAATCTTATTTTTCTACAATTTTGAAGGGGTGCCAATAATTTTGTCCAGACCATTTTTGGAGTTTGGTATGACAATATGTCCAATTTGTTTTTTTTTTCTTTCCATTTTTGGTTTATTTCCGAAACACACAAAGAGAATAAACATGTGTATAGCAAAACATGTGTTACTGTAATCCTTTTCTGTGAGAAATACTTCATTTTCTTGAAAAATTTCAGGGGTGCCAACATTTACAGCCATGACTGTACATTTTATGGACTGAAGTATATATGTATACTGACTATGAGATAAAAGTCCTAGCTTAACACTGTACATGAATTTACTTTCTGTACACAATATGCAATATATACATTACTCACTATTATACATTGATACTTATATTCACTTTCTGACTGTACACAAAATTATGCAGTAAATATACGTCTCAAGACTAAACAATCCTGAGGTAATAGTCCACCTTTCATTACTGACTATTATATACTGACTAGTTTACTCTCTGTACCTAGCAGACAGTTGACCATGAGTAGACCACTGAGACCTGCGCAGCACCACTTCTGGAGGATGAGGATCTAGAGGTAAACCTGGAAGCACAGCAGGTACTTCTTCAACTGGAACTTGAACTTGATCCAGAACCAGCTAAATTGGGACTACTGGAGCAGGGACCACCTCTGGAGCTCTTGATGTAGGCACGTATACTGGAGCCAGAGGAGATAGACCAGGAGCCGGTGCATGGACTAGATTTGTAGGGATCAGGTCCTGTATTGGAGGTAGATAGATGAACGTTGGCTGAGTCGGTGAGAACATAGGAAATAGTGTTGCTCACGAATATTCAAAATGCAAATTTTATTTGCGAATATCGAATATTCGCGAATTCGCGAATATTCACGAATTCGCGAATATTAGCGAATATAGCACTATATATTCGCAATTACTAATATTTTTTTTTTTTTTTTTTTTTCACAGTACACATCACAGTGATCATCCCCCTCTGCTTCCAGCTTGTGTGGTGTAAAGAAGGCTCTAATATTACTGTGTGAGACTGGTGTGCGAATTTTCGCATATGCGAAAATATGCATATGCTAATTTTCGCATATGCAAATTCTTGTATATGCTAATTTTCTTTCAAACAGAGCTTAATGCGATTCCTGTGGACGATCTGTGGCTCGTGCCCAGGCTTCCTGACTTCATAGACATCAGACTCAGGGTATTGAATAGCCATCACTGTGTAGGGCTCTGTCTCTCAGATGGAATCCAGCTTGTCCGCTCTAGGGAATTTTCTTAGCCAGACTTTGTCGCCACCAGAAGTGGCTTGGCTATGGCATGGCGGTTGCAGTCATCCTGTTGCCTTTCCTGGGCCTTGTCCATCTTTTTACTGAAAATCTCCTTGGCTTCTTGGATCCGCCTTTGATGATCAGAAACCCATTCATGAGATGACAAAGGAGAATTGTTGATCAGGGCTTGTAACCCAAATGTCCGATCATTAGGCAGTTGCCCGTGCCTTCCCATCATCAAATAGAAAAGGGTATACCAATGGAACAATGCACGGTGTAATTATAGATTTCCAGCAACTCAGGTAGCAACTGAGGCCATTCTTCCTGTCGAGATACATAGGCTCGCAGCATATGGATGAATACTTGATTGATCAGCTCACATAACCCATTTCTTTAAGGTTGATAGGCAGTAGTTCTGAGTTTCTTACAATCGTGGAATTGACAGAGCTCTTGGAAAGATGACCCTCGAAGGCCGTACCACGATCGGTCAAGACAGACTCCGGACATCCAAGGGTCTGCACCCACTTGGAGTAAAACATCTGGGCCGCCATTTTGGCTGTGAGGTCTTTCACTGGAATGACAATAACCCACCTAGAGAAGTGGTCCACCATGGTGAGAGCAAAGGTATACCCCAGCCGGGTGGGAGACAATTTCCCATGGTCTAGCACGACCATCTGGTTAGGTCTATCGCTCTGGATAGAGTGGAAGGGTTCTCTTGCATCCTTGTGCACATTCTTGGTGACATTACAGATAGAACATTATCCGCACCATTTTTCAATATCACTCCAAATCCCCATCCAGTAGAATCTTCCCCGAACTGTGGCTTCTGTCTTATGGACTCCGAAGTGTCCCGACTGGTCATGGTAGGCATTGAGGACCATAGCCGCATCTCTTCTAGGCACCAGAATCTGATGTAGCCTTTCACCAGAGACCAGATCCAAGGAACTGCGATACAACAGTCCTTTATGCACAAACAGTCATTTCGACGCCACTGTAGTTTTAACTCATAGTCACAATGGGCTCGCCGCAGTTTGGTCAGTACCTTCTTCGTCCAGGAGGTAAGCCATCAAATCTCCCATGACTCGACTTTCGTCTTGTAGAGTTTTCCAGGTGTAGAGATCCTCTTTCACCTTCTCTAGCCTTGATTCACCCTCGACAAGAGTAGTGACAACATTTTGATGAACGAACCGCTGATAAAACGGGGCATCTCCACATCCTCCCATTCGTCTTCTTGGGGTGGCTCTTCGCCTGGGATGACTGTTCTCCTGAGGGCCAGTCCTTGACCTCAGGGTGAATCCGTTTAAATTTGAGCATTGCATTTTCCAATGGCTGTGCTTGTCACAGTAAGTGCAAAAGAGTCTCTGAGTCCCAGAATACCTATTGGGTGGAGAATTTCGGTAACTGAATTTGCAGGGAGCAGGAACAGGGGGAGGTTTCCTAGGTAAGGATGGTTCACGGGAAAGTGGAGCAGGCCGGGTGGCAAGCTCCTTGACAGCTTTAGTCAGTTGCTCAATGTCCTACCTAACACTCTGTAAATCTGGGATTGTTGTAACTGGCAGGGTAGGTTGCACTGTGGCTGGGACAGGGGACAGTGATGGTGATGTAATGGGCCTGTCTGTCACCCCTAGGGGTTCCTGAAGAGGGACAAGGGGAGAAAAAACTTCTAATTCAGTCCCGGACTCGATTACTTTTACAGCCAGTCTCTTAAAGGCAGGAAATGACATGTAAGGGTTTTGGACTGCTAACATTCTCAGTTGGGCCTTGTCCCACTTATTATGAGCCCCATCAATAAATCTGTTCATTAACACTTTGTTGCCCTGCTCAGGAGTTATACCATCTAATCTCTGGACAGTCTCTAGGGCATTCTGTAGGGCTACAGTATACGCCCTCAGAATCTCACCTGGCTTTTGTCGGCTTTCATATAGCCGGAGACGCCCCTCTGATGGAGAGTGTGACTCAAATACCTGGTACAGTCCTTCAAAAATCTGCTCCACCATCACTCTCTCGGATACTGGCCAGGTGTGGACTTCCGCTAATGCCGGTCGCTGGAGTTGTCCCGTTAGTAGTTGCTCCTGTTGGTTAGGAGGAAAAGAGTAAAAGACAAACAGGCTCTGGATCCTCTCTTTGAAATCCCTCAGGGTGAAGGGGTCTACATTGTAGGTAGGAAGGACAGGATTCACCATGAATACCGGTGTGGTCGCTGGAACAACAGGGTTGTTGATGCTGGAAGAAGGCAGGACACTAGCCGATGGACCAGGTGGCATGCTCGCCGAGATGGAGGGGCGCTTGGTTCAGACATCTTGTAGTCAAAAGGGTGCACTGTCGCTTTAAGGAAGATGATGTGGATTGCCCTTTAAGAAAGTTGAAGAGGTGCTACAGCAGCTTGGAGTTTGCACCTGGGCTGTGGTAGGATAACAGCAAGCACTTCCCCACTGTGTTGCAGGTACCCGGTGACAGAACACTTGTTTAAGATATTTTCAGACAGCACACTGTGTATAGCAGTAGACCGGAATGGCTGGTAACTTTGTGAGACACTGTGCCGAAGACTTGGGGAAGTTACGGAGTAGCGGTGTTGCGCTGCAGCTCCAGAGATGGATGCAACAACCGTCAACTCTTTGAGATGGCTGCACCCAGGGAACTTCCTGCTTGGGTCCGGCCAGAAATATCTTCCCCTGTGCAACACAGGCCGATCCTTTCAGTTCCTCCTCGCTGTGCTGAAGAGGCATCACCTCTGGGGACTGATGTGGGTGGAGCTGCGGACGCTCACGCGTGCGGGAGTCACTGGACCCAGTTAACCTCTTCTGGGTAAGGCAACACTGTTCTGATACCCGCAGACTAATTGTGCATACAATGAAGGGTGATACCCTTGGTATTGTCACAGTGGCAGACAAATAAATCTTCACCTCCCCCTCTATTTCACAAACGACCTTTAGCATATACCGTAACTTTAAGACAGAGATAGTCCATACAGATTTAGGCGCAATTTTTGTCACACAGACGTGCGGTTTCCCTGCAGTACTGGACACAGTTCAGACTGGGGGGGTTCTTTTGTGTAAGGCACACCTGTATCCTGTTCGTGACACCAAAAGTTGTGGTAACAGGTATGGAAGGGCAGGTCTTATTAACCCTTTGTGATCGTGATGCCAGGGCTTGGTTTACCTAATTCACCACCCGAGGTATAGCCAATTATTCTTGGGCCAGGCACGGGGCAAATAATCACTCCGACACAAGGTTACGAAACAATGGCTCTTTACTGATTCAGACAAGGTGTTACAGTCTAGACAGCTCAGTTCAGCACCAAGGAGATGCAGGGTGAACTTAGGGAAGCTACTTGGCTTGCTGGGACTTGTAGTTGTAATTGACTTGACTGAGGCAGCCACGCTTGGATTAAGTAATTGACAGATTTGACTATCTTGACTGGACTTGGACTTCTGTAGTTTCCCCACTAGTTTAGTTCCTACCTTGCAGCTTTGACTTTCTCTACAGGTGCAGGGGTTGACTTGCAGTAGAAGCGTGGTTACAGGACTAGGCCTCAGGCCTTCTTCTGGATCACACAGACTCTTCAGCTCCTCATTTCACTGTACCTCAGCTGCAGCACTAAGAGCAGGATCTCAAGTGAGTGAGCTGAACCCTGACCTCACTATATAAGGGGGACAGTTTAGAGAGATCCCATTGATCACTGATAAGCCTGTTCACCTTGCATACTCCCCTTGACAACAAGGTTACTAAGAACATTATTTAAAGTGACAAACTCCTTGAAAGATTAACCAACATATAACCTGAGATTTTATTGTCCTTAGGAGGGATGTGGGCCCAGGGGAACACTGGAATAGAAGCTGTCACACAGGAAGGGCAGTTGTACAGAATAACAGATTCTGTACTGGGCCACCATATAGTTGTTTGCCATATACGATGTCAAACCCGTGTGCACATACGCCAACGCGGGCTACGCTATGGACCCTTCGTCTGATGAAGCATCACATAGCGAAACGTGCGTTAGGGTAAGTGCACATGGCTTTGACTTCACATATGGAAAACAACTATACTCTAGTTTTGGCTTTCCTTTTCACTATGAAAATATAATGTTAGTGAAACCACATGGTGAATGACGTAAACATAAAAAAAATACCAAACTCCAGACTTTTAGATTTTTGTTCACTTTACATGCCAGAAAAAAATGTATAAAAAATTATCAAAAAGTACCATCAAAACAAAAATGGTATCGATAATAAAACACAGTTCACTGTACAAAAAAATAAGCCCTCATACCTCCCCATATACAGAAAAATAAAAATTATATATTTTTTTTATTATTGTGAGATCTGACAGGAGCGCTTTAAGCCTTATTACACTTTTATTCCTTAAAGTGGAGCTGAAAAATGCACTATTACTTAATATTGTTTATAGGCTTGCTTCATATTCTCCAACAGGCATGCATAGTAACATAGTTCTATACAGTGGCGTTGCGACCCGGGTGCGGGGGGTGCGGCCCGCACCGGGTGACACCAACCTAATGGGGTGACACCAAGACGCTCCGCAGCACCCCCCCTCCCCAGCTACACCAACACCCCCCGTCCAACAGCACCCCCCCCCCCCTCGGCACTCACCAGCGCAGTGCGCCCGTCCAACAGCACCCCCCATCTCCCCCCCCCCCCGGCATTCACCAGCGCTGTGCGCCCGTCCAACAGCACCCCCCGGCATTCACCAGAGCTGTGCGCCTGTCCAAAAGCACCCCCCCCCCCCCGGGATTCACCAGCGCTGTGCGCCCGTCCAACAGCAGCCCCCCCCCCCCCCCCCGGCATTCACCTGCGCTGTGCGCCCGTCAGCACCCCCCCCTCCCCCTGCCTTTCATCGCCGCTGTGCGCCAGTCCGTCAGCACCACCACATGGGACGGCAGTGAGGGTGCCCGGAGAGAAGGATTGCTGCGCTGGATGGGTGAGTGTGTCTGTCTGTCGCTATCTCTGCCTGTGTGTGACTCTGTGTGTGTCTATGTATGTGACTGTGTGTGACTGTGTGTGTGTGTGTGCGTATGTATGTGACTGTGTGTGACTCTGTGTGTGTGCGTATGTATGTGACTGTGTGTGACTCTGTGTGTGTGTGTGTGTGTATGTGTGTGTATGTGACTGTGTGTGTGTCTGTGTGTGTGTTGCAGGGGGACCCAGGAGCGCTACACCCCTGCCCACAATCATTTCTTGTATTGGAATTATGTAGGAGGCCTTCTGGTGTGCCAAGTATGCCTTATTTTCTGTGTGTGTGTGACTCTGTGTGACTGTGTGTGTGTGTGTGTGTGTGACTGTGTGACTCTGTGTGTGTGTGACTGTGTGTGTGTGACTGTGCGACTCTGTGTGTGTGTGACTGTGTGACTCTGTGTGTGTGTGACTCTGTGTGTGTGTGTGACTGTGTGACTCTGTGTGTGTGTGACTCTGTGCGTGTGACTGTGACTCTGTGTGTGTGACTCTGTGTGTGTGTGTGTGTGTGTGACTCTGTGTGTGACTCTGTGTGTGTGTGACTCTGTGTGTGTGTGACTGCGTGACTCTGTGTGTGTGTGACTCTGTGCGTGTGACTGTGACTCTGTGTGTGTGTGACTCTGTGTGTGTGTGTGACTGTGTGTGTGTGACTCTGTGTGTGTGTGTGACTCTGTGTGTGTGTGTGACTCTGTGTGTGTGTGTGTGTGTGTGTGTGTGACTCTGTGTGTGTGTGTGTGTGTGTGACTCTGTGTGTGTGTGACTGTGACTCTGTGTGTGTGACTGTAACTCTGTGTGTGTCTGTCTGTGAGTGTGTCTCTCTGACTGTGTGTATGTTTGTGTGTGTGTCTCTCTGTGTCGTATGTGTTTTTTTTTTTTTTTTTTTTGGGGGGGGGGTTAAACAGCGATCTAATGTGGGAAGACTTTGACCCATTGTGGGGAACCTGCAAGGGAACCTGCGGCCTAATGTGGGGTAACTACTACCAAATGTGCGGAGTCTATGCTACCTAATGTGGGGATTCTATGCTACCTAATGTGGGGAGTCTATGCTACCTAATGTGGGGAAACTGCTACCTAATGTGGGGAATCTGTGCTACCAAATGTGGGGAGTCTATGCTACCTAATGTGGGGAATCTGTGCTACCGAATGTGGGGAATCTATGGGAAACTGCAACCTAATGTGGGGAATCTGTGCCACCTAATGTGGGGAAATTGCTACCTAATGTGGGGGAACACGTACCAAATGTAGTGAATCTATGCTGCCTAATGTGGGGAAAATATGCTACCTAATGTGGGGGAACTGCTGCCTACCTAATGCTCCCCCCTGGCAGTAGCACCCTCATCATCCACCAGCAACACCCCCCACCCCCAGCAGTAGCACCTCCATCAGCAGATCCTGATGGTGGATGATGGTGGTGCTCCTGCCAGGAGGATGATCCTGCGGATGGATGATGGGGGTGATACTGCCAGGGGGGATGGCCAGTTGCACCCTCAGCATCCTCCAGCAACACCCCCCCAGTAGTAGCACCCCCATCATCCACTAGCAACACCACCAAAACCCCCCTCCCATGGTAATAGCATCAGCTAACGGATGTTGAGGGGTGTTACTGCGGTTGTGGTATTATATTCAGAGGGTGCACTGTATGGCAACGTTAAATTCAGAGGGCGCAGTTTGTGGTAGTATTATATTCAGAGGGTACAGTGGGTGGTAGTATTATATTCAGGGGTACAGTGTGTGGCGGTATTATATTCAGGGGTACAGTATGTGGTAGATTTATATTCAGAGGGTACAGTATGTGATGGTATTATATTCAGAATGTACAGTGTGTGGTAGTATTATATTCAGAGGGTACAATGTGTGGCGGTATTATATTCAGGGGTACAGTATGTGACAGATTTATATTCAGAGTGTACAGTATGTGTTGTTATTATATTCAGAATGTACAGTGTGTGGTAGTATTATATTCAGAGGGCGCAGTGGGTGGTAGTATTATATTCAGAGGGTACAGTGTGTGGCGGTATTATATTCAGGGGTACAGTATGTGGCAGATTTATATTCAGAGTGTACAGTATGTGTTGGTATTATATTCAGAATGTACAGTGTGTGGTAGTATTATATTCAGTGGGTATGGTGTATGGAAGGTTTATAATCAAAGAGAGTAGTGTATAGTAGTATTATATTTAGAGGATACAGTGTCTGGCAGGTTTATAATAATACTTGTTTTCATATAGAGGATGAGAATGCGCTGACATAGTGAGGAGACGTCTGGGCGTCACATTCTACAGACAGAAGTTTTAGCTAGACCAGGCGGTATGTACCATCTGAATTAGATAATGAAAGACTATAGAGAAGACGTCACCTGTAGTCACTGATATCATTGTGTATTCTCCTCACTATAGAGAAGACGTCACCTGTAATCACTGATATCATTGTGTATTCTCACTATAGAGAAGACGTCACCTGTAATCACTGATATTGTGTATTCTCCTCACTATAGAGAAGACGTCACCTGTAGTCACTGATATCATTGTGTATTCTCCTCACTATAGAGAAGACGTCACCTGTAGTCATTGATATCATTCTGTATTCTCCTCACTATAGAGAAGACGTCACCTGTAGTCACTGATATCATTCTGTATTCTCCTCACTATAGAGAAGATGTCACCTGTAGTTACTGATATCATTGTGTATTCTCCTCACTATAGAGAAGACGTCACCTGTAATCACTGATATCATTCTGTATTCTCCTCACTATAGAGAAGACGTCACCTGTAGTCACTGATATCATTGTACATTCTCCTCTCTATGTCCTATCAGAGCTGTAGTCGCTTGTCAGTTCTACAGATATGGTGAGTGAAACTACAACTCCCAGCATAACCTCACCACTGCTCAAAGGGGTACTCTACTGGGAAAAAAAAAATTATCAATTGGTGCTACAAAGTTAAACAGATTTGTAAATTACTTCTATTTAAAAATCTTAATCCTTCAAGTACTTATTATCTGCTGTATAAGTGATTCACAGGAAGTTCTTTTCTTTTTTAATTTATTTTCTGTCTGACCACAGTGCTCTGTGCTGACACTCTTTTTTTATTATAAAAATACAAAACAATTCCAAAAAACAAGAACACAAAACAAGCTTAACTAGCTACAACAGAAATGTAAAATAAAATAAAACCCTGCCTAACCGGCCAGCCCAGCTTTAATAAATTCCAAAATATACCAAACTACAACTATACTATACCTATACACCTAAGCAAACTATGAAATTCACACTCACTCACACACATAACAAAAATAAATAAATAAATAAATATTATTTGCTCAACTTGGCTAATTAAATGAAATAAATAAACCAACATAAAATTCAGCACCACCTGGCTATAACTCAAAATCATCCATACTTGGGAAAATAAATAAATAAAGCAACAGAAAACATAACACACGCATAATCTCCAAAACTCAGAAAGACACACACACATATATTGAGAATGAAAATAACAACAGCACAACTTGGCTTATAAAAAAAAAAAAAAAAAAAAAAAAAAAAAAAAGCACACCTCTGCTTTTTAAATAAAAGTTATATATACACACAGACAAAAAAAACACCTATATACAATAATAATACTACTTAACTACAACTGGTCCGACTGCCCTTTTCTTATGGCTAATGCAACAATATAAAACGAAATACATGACACAATATACCAACAAATAAATAAAATAAAACAATAATATAAAACAATATACATAGCACAGTATACATACAAATATAATAAATGTGCCTCACAAAAATACCTACAAAAACCCAAAAATAAATCCTACACTAAAACTGTGCCCTCTCCCACACCACCCCTCCTGTACATGGGCCAGTCCATAACCGTTCGTACAGTTCTTAAGTCCAGTCCTTAACTGACCCATGTCAGATCCCTTAAGGAAGAAAGAGAAAAAAAAAAAATAAATAAATAAATAAATAAACAACACCCACAAATGCCCCCTCCCCACCTAGCACTCCAACCAACCAACTAAATACAACCTTACATACAAGACCACAACCCAATTTAGGCCCAAGTTCAGTGCCTGTAAGCCCTTCATACCATATCAGCTGAAAACAAAACAAAAAGCTATGGTGCACATGCAACAACCCACCACCAGGGAGAAGGATGGCAGATCTGATACACTGAAGAAATTTAAACTCTTTCCCTAACTCCCCCTACTATTCTCCCTAATTCTATCCCTTCATCAAACTGACCCTACTATCACCCTATCTCTATCCCTGTATGCCTTTCCTTAACCAAAATAAAGGTACTCTACCAAAAAGGTCTAGTACCTAGGGCACATCAAAAGAAAACCCTCTCCATAGGAGAGAAGCCCTACTGGTGTCAAGACTGCCATACTCCAAAGACCTGATCTTCCCGAGGTCACCGGTGATGTTCCTACAGACCTCCACCTCGGAGAGGACTTTCTGCTGGGTTGACACTAAACACCGTGCATTCCACGTGTGATACTTAACCACTAAGCTAACTAAAAATAAAGTGCCCCGATCTCGGCCACCGAGTGTCCTGAATGCCCCATAAGCCCACTCTGGATAGGTAAGGCCGACAAGCTGACTCCAGCCAATGGAAGCGCCCACCCGGTTGTAGACCCCTACGTTAAAGGGACAATGAAGCAGGAAGTGGTCCATGCTTTCCAGCGTGTCCACACACTCTTCTCGGGGACACCCCCGGTCATCAGAGTTCCTGTACTTCAGGTTGTCCCTTACACCTAGCTTCCCCTGAAAGCAGCGCCAGGCCAAGTCCCAAAACTTCTGGGGGATCCTTTTCAAGTTTAAAAGATACAACCCCACCCTCAGATCCCGACCTGGGCAGTCCCTGAGCGCCAGAGGCTTCTGGAAGTGGGTCAACAGAACCCGTTTGTCAAGGAACTGCCTTGACTGGGTCCTGATCTCCCACACTCCCAGACCCCACCGACGTAACGCCTTCAGAGTCGGGGTAGCGTAAGCCGGAAGATATCCATGGGGTGTACGGAGGTCCTTCACTTGCCCTCCTCTCTCCCATTCCTGGAAGAAAGGCCGAAACCATTCCCTGCAGGAGAGTACCCACGGAGAAGCCCTCTCTTT
Organism: Hyla sarda; assembly: GCF_029499605.1. Classification (NCBI taxonomy): domain Eukaryota; kingdom Metazoa; phylum Chordata; class Amphibia; order Anura; family Hylidae; genus Hyla; species Hyla sarda. The sequence goes on from NC_079189.1 coordinate 220,828,015, forward strand.
CCAGAGGTTCGAGATGTTAGCTTTCAAGAAGGTGTTTGTTAAGAACACCACAGGGTTTACCATAGATAAACCCCCTAGTCTCCTCGTACGGTACGTAACCTCCCTCTTGACTAGGTTCAACCTGTTCCCCCATAACAGTTGGAAAAACAGGCTGTAGACCCTAGTGTAGTAAGTCTCTGGCAAGATACATACACTGCCCAGATAGATAAACAAGGGGAGCAGGTATGATTTGATCAGGTGTACCCTTTCTCTGAGAGTCATAGACCAACCCTTCCACTGGTTCACCCTCTGAGTGGCATCATGGAGCTTACCGTCCCAGTTTTTGGTGGGATAATCATCCTGGCCGAATGTGATGCCCAGAATTTTTGCTGAGTCTTGGGGCCCTGGGAGGGTGTCCGGGAGATCAAATGTGGGATCCCCCCCTCCCAGCCAGAGACTTTCACACTTTTCCCGGTTGATCTTGGACCCGGATGCCTCCGAGTAGCGCTCCACCTCTGACATCACCACATCGACCTCCTCCCTCGAGGAGACGAAAATAGTGACATCATCAGCGTACGCCACCACTCTCTGGGTGACATCCAGCTCCACCAGACTCATCCCGACTCCCGCCAACGGCCCACGATCTACTCTCCGGACGAAGGGATCAATCGAGAACACGTATAAAAGCGGGCTCAAAGGACAACCCTGACGGACTCCGGACCCCACCTCAAAAGAGCGGCCAGACCACCCGTTCACCAGTGGGAAACTCTCTGCCCCGGCATACAAGATCTTAAGCCAATTCACAAAAGTACTCGGTAAGCCATATCTCAGGAGGACGGACCAGAGGTACTCGTGGTTCACCCGATCAAATGCTTTGGCCTGATCCAAGGACAGCAAGTACCCCTTCCAGAGACCCGCACTACTCCGCTCCACTGCCTCCCTGACACTAAGGACAGCACTTAAGGTGCTTCGGCCTGGAACAGAGCAGTGCTGAGCCCCCGAAAGGAGCCGGGGTGCAAACTTCACCAGCCGATTAAACAGTATCTTGGCCAGAAGCTTCCTGTCCGTATTGAGAAGAGCTATGGGCCTCCAATTCTCAACACGGCTAGGATCTTTACCTTTTGAGAGAAGAATCAGGGCTGACCTCCTCATTGACTTTGGCAGAGCGTCCGAGGAGAGACACTCATTGAATACCTTGGTCAAGAGGGGAGCTAAAGACTCCTTAAAGGTCTTATACCACTCGGATGTTAAGCCATCTGGACCTGGCGACTTCTTGGGGGCGAGCCCCTCGATCGCCAGTCTCACTTCCTCTTCCCTGATATCTTCTGCCAAAACATCAAGAGAGGGGTCTACCCCTGGCTCAGGAATGGCTTCAGCCAGGAAAACCGACATCCTGTCTCGATCTAGATCCTTCCTCCCCAAGAGGTGTGAGTAGAAGGATCTGACGACCTCCAGGATCCCTGATCTGGACCGATTCAGAGATCCTGTACTATCAACCAGTCCTGAGACTACTTTACTACTCACTGACATCTTGCAGTTCTTGTAAGGGTCGGGCGAGCGGTACTTCCCGTAATCCCTCTCAAAAACCAAAGATGCGTGCCTATCGTACTGACACCTCATCAGCAATGACTTCACTCTGGAGATATCATCACGACTACCTCCAGTCGAGACAAGAAGCTCGAGTTTCCTCCTCAGTCCCTGATACAGGCGATACCTGTTCAGGGACCTGAGGCTCGAGAGCTGGCGGAAGAACCCCGCAACCCTCTTCTTGAATATCTCCCACCACTCTGACTTACTACTACAAAGGCCCAGTAAAGGTACCTGACTCTGAAGAAAATCCTCAAAGGACTGTCTTATCTCCGCTTCCTCCAGGAGGGACGAATTCAGCTTCCAATAACCTTTACCCATCCGGGGGGTCTCTGAAACATTCAGGGAAAACAAAATCATACAGTGATCAGAGAACTCCACCTCAACCACGGACACTGCGGAAGAGACGGCTTCCTCCTTTAAATAAAACCTGTCTATCCTAGACCTGCGACTACCTTGATGATAGGTGAAACCCGCGTGGCCTGAGGGGCTCCGGATGTGGGCATCCTCTAGGCGAGCTTCCCTAACTATATTATTAAGGGCCACACTATCGCAATCCAGCGGACCGTTGGAGCCTCTCCTATCTTGGGACCTTGTGACATTATTGAAGTCCCCTCCAAAGATCACCAGCCGGCTAGTAAAAAGGAAGGGCTTAATCCTCATAAAGAGATTTTTACGGCCCAGCTTTGTTTGTGGGGCATAGATGTTTATGAGCCGGAGCTCTTGTCCCTTCATGAGGACATCTAAGATCAGGCACCTCCCCATTTCTAACTCAATAACCCGTCTGCATTCAACCGGAGCGGTAAAAAGGACCGCCACCCCACTATACGGCTCAGCCGCAAGAGACCAGTGGGAGGGCCCGCGCCTCCACTCTCTTCTGGCTTTCACCAGAGAGGCTAGATCTGACAACCTGGTCTCCTGTAAAAGGAAAATGTCGGCTTCAACACGGCCGAGAAAATCGAAGGCTGCGAATCTAGCCGTATCCGACTTTATACTGGCACAGTTAATAGATGCCAGCGTCAATGGGGTGAGTGCCGCCATCATTGGTGATTGAGTTAGACGGCCACACCTTTACTTCTGCTTCCCCTTCTTTTTTGCCCCCTCATCCCCTGAAGAAAAGGAAAGGGCAGGACCACTTTTCGACCTTTTCTTAGACTCTGATTGGTCCATGGGGTCCCCGTCTCCGTCCGGCCCCAGTCTAGCCCTGCCCTCCGAGGAAGGTGCCTCCGCAGGACAGGGCCCAGTTCCCCCCAGAGGCTCTCTCACCCTAGGCACCCCGCCCTCACCTTCCCCCTCCAAGGAGGGGGAGGAGATGGTATCGAGGACGAGGTACCGGTTTGACAGGTCAATCAGAGGGGGGGCAGTCAGGCTTCCGTTTTGGACCTGGCCCGTAGTACAAGGCTTAACAGAGGGCTCCGACCTCTTCTTTCTCCCTTTTCTTTTGCCCGTGTCTTTCTTTTTTGGCCTCTCCCCACTCTCCTCATCCACACTTTCATAGTGGGAGGAATCGGAAGGGTCGGCCATATTGCCTTCCTCTCTGCGCAGCCTCCTGATCTCCTCATTCAGCACATTCTCCCCCAGAGCTTCAGTGGTTACAGGGCCAGCTTCAGGACCAGGGGCCGGAGCTACCCCAGTCACCTGGGCACTCTCCAGCTCCCTATTCCTCCTACGAGTTTCCTCCCGCCTTAGTTTGGCGGGGCCCTTTATCCTCGTCACTAGTCCTGTTGTGCCCCCATCCCTGCTCGTACCCTCCCCAGCCGAGGCAACTTCACAGCTCTCCCCGGCCGGAGCAGTCGCAGCACGGGCGAAAGCACTCGGACAACGGCTGAAAGGGTGCCCGAGGACACCACACAGGTGGCACCGAATCTGCCTACAGGATGCGGCCAGATGACCCACCCCACCACACAAAGCACAGACCTGTACAGTACAGGCTGCGCTAAAATGGGTGGGGCTGCCGCACCTGTGACAGACCTTAGGCTGCCCCTGGTAGAAGACCTGGATCCTGTCACGTCCAAGGAAGGCGGCTGACGGAATGTGGGCAACTGTACTACCTGAACGTTTGAGTTTGACGGAAAACGTCCAGGCCCCGGACCAGATCCCGTGCTCATCCAAATTTTTCTTGGGCATGTCCGTCACATCCCCATATCGACCGAGCCAGGTCATGATGTCATAACAAGAAAGTGACTCATTACGGGTCAAAACTGTCACTTTCTTGACTGAGTTCTGACGGGAAATCGCCTTTACAGCAAAATCCCGCCAGCCGGGCTCGTTCTTCGCCACTTCGTAGTTTGACCAGAAGAGTTCGAGACCCTCCGGCCGAACGAAACTGACGTCAAACTCAGACGAACCGTAGGGGTGGATCAGGGCAAAGATGTCACTCGCCCTGAATTCCATCTGGAGGAGGAGCTCAACCACTTTAGCGCGAGGCGGGCACGCATCCTCGCCCCTCCAAATCAGACGGACCACATTCCTACGGTTATTGTCCTGCCCGGGTGTCGGGAGGGACCAGACCACCTCCCCATTCTGCTCTCGGAAAGCCCCCAAACCGTGCCTCTCTATCCAGAAAGACAGGTCGACCTCACCCCTTCCCTCTATCTGGATCGACCTGTCGCCCCTACGCAGAGCCTCCAGGAGGCGCTGTTGCAAGTAACCCCCGGGGCCGGACGGAGATGGGGACCCCACCGAATCCCCGGCAGCAACACTGGCATAGCTCCTAGGAGCAGTCACTGCCGGGGGGGCAGCCGGACCAGACCCAGACCCAGACCCAGGAGCACCATTCACACCACAACTCCCATCATCCATACCAGATGTTGCATTCACACCACCACTACTCCCACCATCATTCACTCCACTGGCACTCCTCCCAATCACAACACTACCACCCCCATCATTCTCACAACCTGCACTCACTTCCTGCCTAACATATCCTGGGCTGGCTGGGACCTGTAGTACCGCCGGTTTTAATACAGGTTTTCTTGCTGGCTTAGCTGCCGCTGGGGTCAACGCTGATGGCTCCTCCTTCATAGGCGATGTTACCACCTGAGTCTGGGGCTGCCCCACCGGGCGCACCCCAGCTCCTCCCACAATGCCACCACTAGGCTTGCCCGACCGTTCAGGCTCTGCTGATGACACTGACGCCCGGACACTCTCCCCCCTTACAGAGGAGTGCCCCGCAGCGCCCGCAGAAACCACAGTACTCGGGGGACCGCCCCCCGAGCACACCGACCGACCTTTCTCTGCTTCCGACGCCCGGACACTCCCCCCCCTCACAGGAGAGTACCCAGCAGCGTCGGTAGTGCCCACAGCACTCGGGGAACCGCCCCCCAAACACACGGCAGCATAGCTCTTCTCTGGCATTTGGACATGCCCCCCGCCACCCTGGGGCGTCCCAGCAGTGCCAGAGTTGCCCAACATGAGCCCATCCTGCCCTTCCCTACCGGCAGGACGGGTGGGCTTCACATCTATTGCGTCCATAGCCATTTCAGACGCCATTCTATACCCCCCTTGCTGGCCCCGCTCCACCACAGGAACGGCGTCTTGCAGTTTGGGGGGCTCAGCAGCCTGAACCAGCTTTGCAGCTGACCCAGACTGCTGGAAAGGTACGAACATGTACTGCACAGATTGTTGGGTCTTCTGCTTCTTTGCTTTACGCCTGACTTTTCCATCCTCGCACTGATCTTCACCGAAGGTGAAATTCTGGAGGTGGACTGGGGATTCCTGCATGACAATTGCCCTCAATAAACCCCCAGCCTCACTCTCCACCTCGTCCTCCTCACTGTCAGTCACAGGGAGCGCCACTTGGGCCGGCTCTATGTAGCTGTCCTGGGTGTCACAGGGCATAGGAACAGACACAGCATCCTCCACCACATGCGCTCCTTCCTCTACCTTCTCCTTAACTCCTTCACTGCCATCCTCACTATCTTCACCGCCACTACTCTCCCCATCATCCACCTCAACCTCCACCTTACCTGGGGATTTCATGGCGGCAAACCTTTCATCATTTGCCAGCTTCTCTCTTAGGAGACCGCTGCCCTCCAGGATCTCTGCCTTCCTCTCCTCCAGCTTGGCAATCTGGGCTTTCAGGGCTGTGATCCTTTTCTTCAGCTCAGGCTTGCTTCTCCTGGACCCAGAGTTTGCCAGACTCTGAGTCCCACGCAGATCTTCTCTTGCAAGCCTGAGCTCTTTACTGCAGCGGTCGTATTCCGCAAAGCGTGCGGCCATGCGGGAGCAGTAGGTCTCACTTGATTCTTTGGGGCCTCTTTCAGCCCACATCTCCAAACTCTTCCTCCTTGTTTTCCTTCCACCACCAGATCTCTGGCTGGCACCTGTTGCCTGATGAGCAGAGCTTGCATTGCTGCAGACTCTGCTGGATCTTCTGCCTCTGGCTGGAACAATGGCTGTAGCAGTTTTCTCTCCACCCCCCGCCAGCCTTGAAGAACGGGGAATGGAGGCCTGAGGCTCCATGCAGGAAAGTTCCCCCAGGGAGCCTGCCACACCCCTGGGAAAGCCTTGATGTAAAATGCTGCTTCTCTGGATGTCTGGAGCTCAAAAGAGACACACCCGACAGCTTCTCACACAGAACTCCTCTGGACTACAGGATGTGCTCTCTGCTGACACCTCTGTCCATGTCAAGAACTGTCCATAGTAGGAGCAAATCCCCATAGCAAACCTATCCTGCTCTGGACAGTTCCTGACATGGACAGAGGTGTCAGCAAATAGCACTGTGGTCAGACTGGAAAGAACTACACAACTTCCTGTGGAGCATACAGCAGCTGATAAGTACTGTAAGGATTAAGATTTTAAATAGAAGTAATTTAAAAATCTGTTTAACTTTCTGGCACCATTTCATATAAAAGTAAATGTTTTCCAGTGGAGTACCCCTTTAAGTAATTCTCGGAGCTGTATATTTAAATGGTGAAAACTTCTTTAACACTTTCCTATTCTGTGGCAACTGGTATATCTGATTATTATACTGGAATTTCTCACAATGCGCTTTAACAGTGGTGTCTGTCACAACAGGCTAAAAACGTGCTGGGGAGGGTATGGGGGTGACACCATTTTCTACCGCACCGAGTGACACCAACCCTAGCAACGCCACTGGTTCTATATCCCTAATGAGTCCCTACTTAGTTGAGTTGATCCAGAGGAAGGCATAAAAAACCAGAGGAAGGAAAAAAAAATCCAAGGGGCATAGGGGGAAATTTATCAAGTAGTTTACATGCTTTTGGTGTGTATAAAAAAAAAAAGGTGCAAATTTTGCACATCAATGATTTTGCGACTATTTGTGAAACGTTTTGCCCTGAAGTGTTTTGCTTACTTCAGCAATGTTGCCCTTTGACTTTGCAGTGGTTGTGAATTTTTCATGTGCAATTTTTTTTCCAAATATCACTAATTATGATGCAGAGGGCTCCAAACGTCGCAAATCAATACCAGCAATCTTTTCACCTGCAAAACTCGCTTACAACAACTACAGAGATGCAGAAATCCCACACAAGTGCACATGCGCCAAATTTATCATACCACATGTGACTTAATCAGGCTCACATACACATAACTTGAGTCTGGTAAGTTCGTTTTAAAAAGGTGTGTAGCTAAACACACCATGATAAATCTCCCCCATACTGTTATCCTATACTGCCTTATCCTACTCAAAAAACAATGCAACATTTATCAGAATTCACCAGATTTAGAAAGTTCTGCTGCAAAATTGATGAACGTATGTGTAGGGCTGTCTATAATGCCAAATTGGGAATGTGTGATTTCATACAGTGAATAGGTGGCAGCCAGTGGCCCATTCTGTCTCTTAATGGCCAATGCTAGGACAGAAACAGTTATAAGCTGACTGTATTCTGAGAGAAAGGTGGGAGAAATGACTTGGCAAGGGAAGAGAGTCTTTAAATGACCTTTTGTATCAAATTATTAAAGCACCACTGAACCTTACAGCTGAAACTGTCTTTTATGAACAATGAAGGTCAAATTTTCCCTTGAATCTTCAGGAAATAAAGTATTACCTTCACTTTCTTAAGACATCTCAAACTCTTCTAGTATGACAAAGTCCTGATAGGATCTGATGCAGGTCACAAAGCAGGGTCTCTAGTCTTCTGTTATCTAACTTATAATGATATTGACAGATTTTTTTTCAATCCTGCATTAGAAATCTATATTTGATTATGAAATAAAATATGCAACAGGTCATAAGTAAAACAAATGAACAAATATGACCGACAATTCACTGAACTGAGTCTTAGGCCATTTTCAAACAAGTGTAACAAAGGAAGGACTTTTACTTTTCCTTCCTGTTGGATCTACCAAAATTGCAGTGGTTGTTAAAAAAAAAAAAAAAAAACTGCCTTATGTGATGGCAACCTTAGGCAACATTACCTCATGGGCACAAATGGTGGTAAAAGAAGCAAGTTGGCCCCACTGTGTGGGTACTGTTCGAACCTAGTGTGTCAAGAGAGGTTTGTTGTGAACTAGTTTGTTCAAAATAGTTAAAGGAGATATATCATGCAAGAAAACTTATCCCCTATTCAAAAGAAAAGGGGATAAGTTTTAGATAACGGAGGGTCCGACTGCTGTGACCCCCCCCCCCCAGGATTTCTTGCACGGGGCCCGGCTCACCCGTTTGGCTATCTCCGGCTCCACCATAGAGATACATGAAGGGGGCGTGTTTGCTACCGCTTTGTGCCAGGTCGATATGCTCTGTTTCCAAGGAGAGCCAGGGCCCCATGCAGGAGATTGTGTCGGCTAGACTCCCCTGTGATCTAAATCCTATGGATAGGGAATAATTTTTCTAGCATGATACTTCTCCTTAGAGGATAAGGAACATTATTTGCTGCGCTCACCTGGGGAAAGTCTTGAAAAAAGCGTGTCACCCCTCTGTGTGCAGTGAGACGAGAGATCTCGGGCTAAAACTTGCCCGAAACACTCAGGTAGAGGTCGGCAGGAATTACAGTTGCTGAAGGAGGAAAAGATGTTCTGCAGTGGCGCTTCCCTTCAGAGATTGATTTCAGTTCAAGTCCGGTTTAATAAAAGTATTTTTAATAAAAGTATTCACATTTATTATAAATAATAAATGTGAATACTTTTATTAAACCAGACTGGAATTGAAATCGATCTCCTAAGGGCAGCGCCGCTGCAGAACATCTTTTCCTCCTTCATCAACTCTATTTGCCTTAGGGATTTGGGGTTTATAACTAAGGCTGGGTTCACACATATGGGGAGATTTATCAAAACCTGTGCACAGGAAAAGCGATTTGATTGGTTGCTATGGGCAACCGGGCAACTTTTCCTTTGCACTTGTTTTGATAAATCTCCCCCATAGTATTTTTGTCAGTATTTTTACAAAATCAGGTATGGGTTCAAAACCCAGACAAAGCTGCAAATATTTCCAGTTCCAGTTTTTCTCCATGTCAGTTCTACTACTGGTTTTGGCAAAAATAAATAATGACCAAAATACACTGCTCAAAAAAATAAAGGGAACACTAAGATAACATATCCTAGACCTGAATGAATGAACTAATCATATTAAATACTTTCGTCTTTACATAGTTGAGTGTGCTGACAACAAAATCACACACAAATTATCAATGGAAATCAAATTTATCAACCCATGGAGGTCTGGATATGGGGTTACACTCAAAATCAAAGTGGAAAACCACACTACAGGCTGATCCAACTTTGATGTAATGTCCTTAAAACAAGTCAAAATGAGGCTCAAAAGTGTGTTTGGCCTCCACGTGCCCGTATGACCTCCCTACAATGCCTGGGCATGCTCCTGATGAGGTGGCAGATGGTCTTCTGAGGAATGTCCTCCCAGACCTGGACTAAAGCATCCACCAACTCCTGGACAGTCTGTGGTGCAATGTGGCGTTTGTTGATGGAACGAGACATGAGGTGTGCTCAATCAGATGTGCTCAATCAGATTCTGGTCTGGGGAACGGGCGGGCCAGTCCATAGCATCAATGACTTCCTCTTGCAGGAACTGCTGACACACTCCAGCCACATGAGGTCTAGCATTGTCTTGCATTAGGAGGAACCCAGGGCCAACCGCACCAGCATATGGCCTCACAAGGGGTCTGAAGATCTCATCTCGGTATCTAATGGCAGTCAGCTACCACTGGCAAGCATATGGAGGGCTGTTTGGCCCCCAAAGAAATGCCACCCCACATCATTACTGACCCACTGCCAAACTGGTCATGGTGGAGGATGTTGCAGGCAGCAGAACGTTCTCCACGGCTTCTCCAGACTCTGTCACATCTGTTACATGTGCTCAGTGTGAACCTGCTTTCATCTGTGAAGAGCACAGGGTGCTAGTGGGGAATTTGCCAATCTTGGTGTTCTCTGGCAAATGCCAAAACGTCCTGCAAGGTGTTGGGCTGTAAGCACAACCCCCACTTGTGGACGTCGGGTCCTCATACGACCCTCATGGAGTCTGTTTCTGACTGCTTGAGTGGACACATGTAAATTTATGGCCTGCTGGAGGTCATTTTGCTGGATGAGCTGCACTACCTAAGCCACTTGTGGGGGTTGTAGACTCTGTCTCATGCTACCACTAGAGTGAAAGCACCACCAGCATTCAAAAGTGACCAAAACATCAGCCAGGAAGCATAGGAACTGATAAGTTGTCTGTGATAACCACATGCAGAAGCACTCCTTTATTGGGGGTGTCTTGCTAATTGCCTATAATTTCCAGCTGTTGTCTGTTCCATTTGCACAACAGCATGTGAAATTGTCAATCAGTGTTGCTTCCTGAGTGGACAGTGTGATTTCACAGAAGTGTGATGACTTGGAGTTACATTGTGTTGTTTAAGTGTTCCCTTTATTTGTTTGAGCAGTGTATTAGGTGTAAACCCAGCATTTAGATTCTCTTGATGTTAGGCATATATTTTAATTTTTCTATCTGTAAGGCTTTTGAATAAAAAAAGCTGCCAGCAAAAGTCAGTGAGTCCACTCCCCCATGTTATGTTACTTAATTTGTAGTTCAGCTCCAGGTGCTTTAAAGTTAAATAAGACTACAAGATTGGGGTACTTATACCTGAAAAGGAAAAGTTATAGGGGAAAATGGCAGCAGAGATTGACTTGGAGGGAAGATAATGGATTATATTAAGTCTCCTATTGGCTCAAGAAACACCCAAAAAAATCTTAAAAACTTTAAGAATTATCAGTAAAAAAAAACTTTTATCACAATGGATATGTAATAAATGCAGTTTGTTGGCCATCCGACCACTCGGTCACCATTGATCTGTAGAATGGGGTTCCCAAGAACCCCAATCTGTTAGGAGTATGAATGGAATGTTGGTCAGGCATCTGCCTGCTATTCTGTTATTTTTCTATTCTAATTTCTGAGAACATTTTGGGGATTTTTTTCTCTTTGAGATCTCTTAGGGCAGTGTTTCTCAAGCACACCCCAACAGGTCATGTTTTCTGGATTTCCTTAGTCTTTCACAGGTGATATAATTGTGGTGATGTCTGATTCACTGACCATAATTATCTCACCTGTGAAAGACTAAGGAAATCCTGAAAACATGACCTGTTGGGGTACTTTAGGAATTCTGCATCTTCCCATCAAAAAAAAAAAAGTCCTTTGAATTCATTGATATATTTAAATGTTACGTGTAGTCAAAATTTGCACAAAATACTCATTTTGTGGAGAAAAAAAAGCCTCATTCACATCAATGGGCTTCCGCAGCTGAATTCTGCAAAATTTAAGACATGACATATTTTAGCGAATGTGTAATGCATAATTTTACCTGCAGAATGTCCTCAGCGAAAATTCTGCAGTATGAATGGGACTGTGGAATCTCATTGAAGTCAATAAGGCTATAAACACATGCAGAATTTTCCCCTCCCCATACAGTTGTATGGAAGAGGCGGGGAGGCATGAACGCTGCCTCCCCGCCTCTCCCATAGAACTACATGGAGGAGGCATGTTGTCCACAACGGGAGAGCAGCGGCAGAGCCGTGGCATTGTGCAGAAGATCGCGGGGGGTCCCAGCGTTCAGACCCCTCGCGATCAAACACTTATCCCAAATCCTGCGGATAGGGGATTAGTTGTTTTTGGCAGCAGATGGCCTTTAATCTTTCTCTAATATTAGATCAACTTTAAGGCTACGGTCCCTCTTAGCACTCACGCAGCGTATTGCACAAAATCTGCTGTGCAGCAGGAAATATGCTACTTAGTCTCTGTTGAGCATACACACAGGGTGGAAGCCCTGTGTGTGCAGTGAGGTTTGGAGAAGGGGCCACGTGTCACAGTCACGCCAGCATATGGCCCCGCCTCCAAACTTCACTTCACACACAGGGCTGCCACTGGGTAACCCTGTGTGTATGCTCAATCAAGAATAAGCAGCGTAATTCCTGCTGCTCTACAGATTTTATGCACCGTGAAATTAAATGAGTAAGCGCTACGTGGGACCATACCCTAAAAAAGTTTTGGTTTCTGTTGGATTAGAAGGAAAGAACATTGCTTCAGACACACACAGTAACATGATGACCTATGAGTTATCTAGTCTATTAATGTATTCAAACAATGTATTCCTCAATATTAGCTCTGGCCAAAGGCAAACAACTATCACTGATTCCATTGGTTATTTGGTCACAAGGAAATTAACACTGTCAGCATTACTCACTGCTGAGCAAATATTTAGATTGGTCATGTAAGATTCTGTAATATGCACTACTATGCATCTTCTAGCAAACACAAGCAGATTTAGTATTTGCACAATCTGCCAAGTAGCCAAATGTTGGCCTCATGTATGAAAGCAAGCATGGTGAATAAGTGGAAGTCTTGTCAATACAACCTATCACATTGCTTCTTCATCTTTAACCAGTACCAGATAACGGCTGTGAGAAGTGTACAGAAGCAACTCAGTTTGTCAGTTTTCACACACAATGTCCATTATCTCCCATACAATGCAATTAGATTTTCCTATGTGTTTGGTAAATGGATAACATTGAATGGGGTTTACAGCGTGTCCTATTTTAGCCCTAGTGAATTCCAGCTCTCAATATAAATAAATACTTGAACCAATGAGATCGGCAATTTTAAATGGAATCTGTCAACTGTATTTGGTCCTAAGAGATGCAGACACTATTGCATAACATAAAAGCAAACTGTACCTTTCCTAGAGCTGGTAGTGTTTGCCAAAATCATAGGTATGCCATTTTTAATAACTCAGTGCCTTGGCGGTGGAGTTTTACTGATAAAGTGCCACAGCCTGGCTCACCTCCTGCCCGCACCTACAAGCCCCTCATTGATTGATATAAAAAGCCCTGTACATCAATTAAAGAGGAAATGGGAGGTGAGGGTGAGCAAGGAGGTGTTTTAAACCCATTTTCTTTTCATACTATCTGGCTCCAGAAAGTTATACAGATTTGTATATGACTTCTATTAAAAAATCTTAGCCCTTCCAGTACTTATCAGCTGCTGTGTGTTCCACTGAAAGTTGAGTTGTTATTTTCTGTCTGACCACAGTGCTCTCTACTGCCACCTCTGTCCATGTCAGGAACTGTCCAGAGTAGGAGCAAAAGCCCATGGCAAACCTCTCCTGCTCTGGACAGTTCCTCAGTTCACGGATAGAGATGTCAGTAGAGAGCACTGTGATCAGACAGAAAAGAACAATTCAACTTTCTCTGGAGCATACAGCAGCTGATTAGTACTGGAAGGATTATAATTTTTATATAGAAGTATTTTACTAATCTGTATAACTTTCTGGCACCAGTTGATTTGAGAAAAAAAAATTCCACTGGAGTACCCCTTTAAGAAGACATTGACAAATACTGCATCAGCTATGGATTTCATGCTGTGGGTTCTCCACAGCGCATTCTGCTACCCCTTGACTTCAATGAATAGCAGATACACTACAAAATTCGCAGCAAACCTGTGGGTTCTACCCTCCATTACTGCTCACCTCGGCCAAATGTACAGTAAATAGGGGTGCATAGCACGCTGCTGTTTACTGTACAGAAGCCAGGGTTTCCCAGTCAAGAGCAGAAGGCTTCTGCTCTTGAGCTGCACCCATGGCTATAAAGCCACAGGCACAGTTTGGTCTTATATTGGGTTTAGGTGCTGGCTACATTTTCAGTTTTTTTTTCTTTGCTGTGCAAATTTGGGGGGAGTGGCTCCCTCTGTAGCCGTGCATCCCCTCCCCTATTTTCACAGGAGGTGGTTTGGATCGTTAGTGGATCCAACATGTCACCTAGCCTGAGGTAGGTGAGTGTTTAGGGACCCATCCGATTAGAGGCCACCCACGCGTGGTGGATGGGGGACACGTTTTGATCAAAAAGTGCGCTAAGAGCCTCCATTTTGTTGACCAAGTGTGCTGCTGCCATTTTCTTTTTTTACATGTTTTGTACTTGCCACAGCAGCGTGCACCCGTGTATTGGGTTTAGGTGCTGGCTACATTTTCAGTTTTTTTTTCTTTGCTGTGCAAATTTGGGGGGAGTGGCTCCCTCTGTAGCCGTGCATCCCCTCCCCTATTTTCACAGGAGGTGGTTTGGATCGTTAGTGGATCCAACATGTCACCCAGCCTGAGGTAGGTGAGTGTTTAGGGACCCATCCGATAAGAGGCCACCTCCGCGTGGTGGATGGGGGACATGTTTTGATCAAAAAGTGCGCTAAGAGCCTCCATTTTGTTGACCAAGTGTGCTGCTGCCATTTTCTTTTTTTACATGTTTTGTACTTGCCACAGCAGCGTGCACCCGTGTATTGGATTTAGGTGCTGGCTACATTTTCAGTTTTTTTTTCTTTGCTGTGCAAATTTGGGGGGAGTGGCTCCCTCTGTAGCCGTGCATCCCCTCCCCTATTTTCACAGGAGGTGGTTTGGATTGTTAGTGGATCCAACATGTCACCCAGCCTGAGGTAGGTGAGTGTTTAGGGAACCATCCGATAAGAGGCCACCTCCGCGTGGTGGATGGGGGACACGTTTTGATCAAAAAGTGCGCTAAGAGCCTCTATTTTGTTGACCAAGTGTGCTGCTGCCATTTTCTTTTTTTACAGTTTGGTCTTAGCAGGAGGCATACATTGCTACTGGTATTATTGGGCTGGGAAAGCCCAAAAACTGTAGGCTTTCCCACTTAAATAATGCCCCGCTGTTCCTTTATGATATCTGTCTGTTTTTTGTTGTTGTTTTTCTTAAATAAATAATTGGAAAAAACTGTGCACTGTGTTTACCGGAGCTTTAAGTTTCACCTTTGTATTATACTTACATTCTACTTACCGTATTTTTTGCCGTATAAGACGCACTTTTTCTTCCCCAAAACTGAGGGGGAAAAGTTGGTGCGTCTTATAAGGCAAATACACACCTATCGCGGCGGTCCCTGCGGCCATCAACGGCCGGGACCCGCGGCTAATACAGGACATCACCAATCGCGGTGATGCCCTGTATTAACCCTTCAGACGCGGCGATCAAAGGTGACCGCCGCGTCTAAAGCGAAAATAACACTAACCCGGCTGTTCATTCGGGCTGTTCGGGACCGCCGTGGTGAAATCGCGGCATCCCAAACAGCTTACAGGACACCGGGAGGGACCTTACCTGCCTCCTCGGTGTCTGCTGCATGCCGGGACCCCCTGCATGGCCGGCGCTCTCCTTCTTCGCCATCACGTCGTCACGCACACCGTCGCGTCATCCAATAGGAGCGGCGTGCATAGCGGCGTGCATAGCGGCGTGCATAGCGGCGTGCGTAGCGGCGTCATGGTGGTGACTGAGATCGAGGATACCCAGCAGCAGAGACATTCCGGAGCGACAGCGATGGAGGGTGACATCCAGGGCAGCGGTGACGGGCCCGGAGCGGCGGGGACACGTGAGTATTACCTCCTATGGTCTTCAACATGCGGACCTCCAGATGTTGCAAAACTACAACTCCCAGCATGCCCGGACAGCCAACGGCTGTCCGGGCATGCTGGGAGTTGTAGTTTTGCAACATCTGAAGGTCCGCAGGTTGAAGTTCACTGTCCAATACTTTACATTGTATTTGGTTCAGAATCTTTATTTTCTAGATTTTTATCCTATAAAATTAGGTGCGTCTTATATGCCAGAGCGTCTGATATGACGCTGTAATGCTGCTGATGTTGAAATCTATATTTTCGGTACTACCTTGGGTAGAATTCTGGTTTTGAACTAAAATGTTTTTGACAAGGAGAAGATGATTCAGTTAACTACTCCTACAATGTCCAGTCAAGCACCGGTGACATAATAAATGTAATGATAGGGAACATCCCGCAGGTCCCTGATAGTACAATTCCTAGGACAATTTAAATCCATCAGTACAAGAGATTTATTTTTACACTGCACTTTGTCATTTCACAGCAGACTCTGCCAATAAAAAAAGCTTTGATTCTTGTGACACCCCATTGCCAAAGACACAGAAAGAATATCTATTACCCTACGGCCATTTTGTTAAGTGTTTGCTCCCTGGTGTGACCCAGCCACTTTATCTGTTGATCTTTTATTTTCTGAGTTCACGTTACCCATATGTTACTCTAATAGTTGCTATAACTCTTGGGCAATAGGACTCGTATTTTACTGAGAGGAAATAAAAAAGAATGTACTTCAATAATAGTAAAAATGCAATACTATAATATAAAATATTTGATTAAATACGCATTGAATATCGTTTTTATCATTATAATGCATGCTGCCAGCATCTGCAACACAGTTTCTGTAAAACCAATATATATATATATATATATATATATATATATATATATATATATATATATATATATATATAAACATATATATCTCTAAACATAAAATGCAAAATAAAATGTAACACTTAAGATGAATGTCCACCTTTTCTTCCTTGGATGTGATCAGGTTCAAAATTCAGAAGGTTCAAAATAATCAAAATTTCTTATTACTTCTTAACAATTGTTGGAGGTCCGCTTTTAGGACACTGAACTCCTAAGATATAGAATTACAAGAAGATCTATTGATCTATCTGTACAAAAACTAATGAATACAGCACTTAAATGGGTAAATGGGATCTCCAGCTAATTAAACTTATCCCCAATTAACAGGATAGGGGTAAGTGTCCGACCGAGGGGTTTATGACCACTGAGAAATCCCCCCACCCATGAATTCTCAAGAACGGGGCACATCTCTTACCTCTGAGTGCTCCGGCCCCTATTTTCCAAGAGGAACTGGTCTCGGGAGTGACGGCCTGCTCCACCAATCATCGACATCACTCCTAAGACCAGCTTGTCTCAAAAGGTGGGGGCCAAAAATACAGGCTCTATTCTGGAGATGACGGGGTTCCTAGTGGATAATATTGTTTGTGTGGTAGGCCTCTGGGGTAGTGGTAGTGTAGACAGGGTTTTGCTTTAGTATATCAGGGGTTAAGAGTAACCCTATTGTTCGTGACGCCAGGCTGAGGGCTAGTATGCTGAGGTAATTCTCCGGCCTATCACCGCCCTTCCCAGTAACGATAGGTGCATACATAAAATGACTGAAGGTCCACAAGGTAGTTGAACTTGAACTTGGATAACTTTAGTTAAGGACTTGCGGTACATCCAATGAACAGTAACAGTCTCATTAATACAGTCTCCATACACTTCAGTGACTGACAGTTGTTCCGGACCTTGACTTTTGATATCTCTCTGAATTTAGGGTTAATTGCGAAGATCCATCCGGATTTAGGGGATAGATAAGGTCCGGTGATCTTGCAGAGTGCTTAGGGATTGATACACTCACGGTTTTATAAAGATCAGCCATCGCCGCAAGGCTCGGGCCTAACTCACTGATGACAGCAGCGCAGATCCTTCCCTGTCAACATCCCACGAGGAAAGAGAGTGAGTAATGGCCGCCGCTTCCTTATATGGGCAGGGGCAGGGCCGTTTTGCACTGGTCCAAGTCAGCTGTCACTCACCGTTACATAGCCTGATGGGTAAACATCTGACTTCCTCCAAAGGTCCTTGAACTACAAACCATAGAGTCTGGAAAGCATCACGTGACCCACAGGTCCTGCGACACAAACTAGGTAAGTACACTTACTATCTAAATATATACATTAAATGTAAATAATTTTATTTACAAAAGGGGTGACAAGGGGCTAGATAAGGATGAGGACCCCACCTATACCTATGGGCTCCGACTTTGGGGACCTCACCACAAGGCAGCGGACGCAATCCGTTGCCGGGACACAACAAACCCCCTTACTTAAAATAAGTCGACCCCGACGCCTGTCCCCTAAGGCAGAGGAACTAGGACAGACTTAAGCAGGATCTCTAACTAGACAGAATCTACATCCTAACAAACTGTTTTACACATTACGTACTTTTAAACCTACTAGATATTTTCTAGGCATTTTAAACATTTTGAAGACTAGTAATCCTACTAGACATCTAAGAAGGCTTCTAAGACATATATGAAGTTAACTAAGCAATTATGGAGCTATCTAGACCTTTAATTTCTAGCTTCTGAAACATTTTTATTAAGCTTACTATACATTTTAAAACTTACTAGACAATTAGGCAGCTATCTAACATGTAGTTTCTAGCTCCTGAGACATTTTATTAGCTCTCTATACATCTTTATGAGGCTGACTAAACATTAGCACAGCTCTCTATACCTTTAGTTTCAAGCTGACTAAACAATTTTATTATCTCACACATTTTATTCGCAAACAATGAGTTTCCTGTTAGTATACATAAGGTATACTGGCTAGCCGGAAGCTAGGTCACAGTAAGATTGGCTGCTAGGGTCTATCGGCCACACGCTACCCCTAGAGCACTTCACATAACCTACCTAGGTTACTTTAAGAATTACGTGTTTCATTTGTTACTGGCCAGGTAGATCATCTCACACACGCAAAGAAGGAGAAGAACAAGTGTACCTAACAGTGGCAGGAATTTAATTTCAATAGGCTACAATCCCTAAAGTGTTTTCTTAAGTGAGATATTTATTTTGGTGTATGTACTAGAGAAACTTGAGGTAGTACATTTAAGTCAGTTAGTTAAGGTACTATGTGTGCAAGTACTATTTTAAGGGCAATCTTCCCTATTATTTTTGTTGAGACAGGTGCTAGCGATGGGCGACAGCAATAATACTACCCTCGGAGGAGCCGAGGTCACCTATCACCTATTTAGCAACTACTAAACACCATTAGCATTCTTTACATTTGTATGTACAAGAATCATTTACATTTTTAGTGTTGTGTGTACACGTGCAGCACACCGACATTTTTCGTCTAGAGCTCTGACTCACTTTTTATGTACATAGACATTAGACTATCTTTCTATGTACAACCCTTACCTATTTTTTTATGTACACAGACACGAGGATACCTTCCTGTGTACAAGAACCATATAGATATTTACTACACAATTTACACAATTATCAACACTCCAACATGGTTCAGGCGCATTCACCTGATGAGTGCAACATTTAGCATAAGAGTTCTTATGAAGCTGCTGGTATATACATAAAACACACGTGCAAGGATCAGCAGTCAACCTACACTAGGAGTCCAATTAAAGGGAAATATACAAAGTGGCCTGTAAGGATCAGCAGTCCACCTACACTAAGAGTTCATGGAAGGGAAAGGTAAACACGGCCTTAACCACAACTCAGCCGGGTACAGTCCTTAATGAATCTCCTACAGGCTAGGAGTCTCTTGACTTAATAGTCAGGCACAAGTTTAGTGGTCACGTACTGAACTTTGAACTGGAACAATCTTAGCACAGTCCTGCTAGGCACATAACTTGAACTTGGTTGCTGCAAAAATAAAAGTGGTTAACACAAGAAACAATCTGACATTACTTTAAAGTCTCTTCAAAAAATATTCTTCTTTACTCTTGTTGTGCCTCTCTTGGTTCCCCCATACCTTCCAACAACAGGGGCAGGTGTAGAATTGACATAGCTTTGCCACACCACATTGGTGAGGATGGAGTGTTGGATGGCAGCATTAGAAGGGGACATAGGCTTTCTAGCCGGGATCAAAGTGGGGCAATAGGGCTTGAGTACCATCTCCAAACTAGGATGGACCCATGACTCTTTCGTCTGTACCCTGGAAGCAGGCAAACTCTCCATGTCAGAAGAGGGCCTTGGTGCATACGTTGGTACCTGTGCAGGAGGCAAACTCTTATTGCTCTGAGAGGGTCTAGGTAGGGTCTTTGGTGCCCGCAATTTGTGCTTACTTTACTGAACTTGAGCAGGACTTGACTCTCGACGGTATGTAGAAAATGAAGAACTTGACTCTTTGCTGTACATAGAAGATGATGAACTTGACTGTTGAGGCTCCTCCTCCTTGGGTACGCTGGTGGAGGCTTTAGGAGCGGACCATTTTGGCCTCAAGTTGAAGGGATCGGACTCCCAATCAGTTGACGGAAAATATTTGAAGGGAAGCTATGTTGGGGCTGTTGGTCTGGTGACCGCTGCAGCCCATTCTCCACGAAGGCTCTGGATGGGGGTGTACTCCACAATTTCACCCACCTCCAAGGTGTAGAACTTCTTATGGAGATATGGCCTTTGCACTGCTCGCCAGTTTACGAGGATGGTCTGCCCAATGTGGCAGTCAAGGAGTGTCCCACAACCTATGATCTTGTTGAACTTGGCCACAGTTGTTCTTCTTCTTTCTAATGGCTCCTCCCCTTCTCGGGGGTGATCTCATTTACGAATATACAATGCCCATTTCTATGGTGTTGTTACGCCGAGCGCTCCGGGTCCCTGCTCCTCCCCGGAGTGCTCACGGCGTCTCTCTCCCTGCAGCGCCCCGGTCAGACCCGCTGACCGGGAGCGCTGCACTGACATTGCCGGCGGGGATGCGATTCCCATAGCGGGACGCGCCCGCTCGCGAATCGCATCCCAAGTCACTTACCCGTCCCGGTCCCCGGCTGTCATGTGCTGGCGCTCGCGGCTCCGCTCTCTGTGACTTAAAGGGCCAGTGCACCAATGATTGGTGCCTGGCCCAATTAGCCTGATTAGCTTCCACCTGCTCCCTGGCTATATCACCTCACTTCCCCTGCACTCCCTTGCCGGATCTTGTTGCCTTGTGCCAGTGAAAGCGTTTAGTGTTGTCCAAAGCCTGTGTTACCTGATCTCCTGCTATCCATATTGACTACGAACCTTGCCGCCTGCCCCGACCTTCTGCTACGTCTGACCTTGCCTCTGCCTAGTCCTTCTGTCCCACGCCTTCTCAGCAGTCAGCGAGGTTGAGCCGTTGCTAGTGGATACGACCTGGTTGCTACCGCCGCAGCAAGACCATCCCGCTTTGCGGCGGGCTCTGGTGAACACCAGTAGCCACTTAGAACCGGTCCACCGGCACGGTCCACGCCAATCCCTCGCTGACACAGTGGATCCACAACCCGTAAGCCGAATCGTGACAGTAGATCCGGCCATGGATCCCGCTGAGGTGCTGCTGCCAAGTCTCGCTGACCTTACCACGGTGGTCACTCAGCAATCGCAGCAGATTGCCCAACAAGGACAGCAGCTGTCGCAGTTGACCGCCACGTTACAGCAACTTCTGCCTCTGCTACAGCAGCAACCATCTCCTCCGCCAGCTCCTGCACCTCCTCCGCAGCGAGTGGCCGCTCCTAACCTCCGCTTGTCCCTGCCGGACAAATTTGATGGGGACTCTAGACTCTGCCGTGGATTTTTGTCTCAATGTTCCCTGCATATGGAGATGTTGTCGGACTTGTTTCCTACAGAACGGTCTAAGGTGGCGTTCGTAGTGAGCCTTCTTGCAGGAAAGGCCTTGTCTTGGGCCACACCGCTCTGGGACCGCAATGATCCTGCCACAGCCACAGTCCAGTCCTTCTTCGCTGAAGTCCGTAGTGTCTTCGAGGAACCAGCCCGAGCTTCTTCTGCCGAGACTGCCCTGCTGAACCTGGTCCAGGGTAATTCTTCAGTAGGCGAGTACGCCATCCAATTTCGTACTCTCGCTTCCGAATTATCTTGGAATAACGAGGCTCTCTGCGCGACCTTTAAAAAAGGCCTATCCAGTAACATCAAGGATGTGCTGGCCGCACTAGAGATTCCTGCCAACCTGCAAGAACTTATCCATTTGGCCACCCGCATTGACATGCGTTTTTCTGAGAGACACCAGGAGCTCCGCCAGGAAAAAGACTTAGATCTCTGGGCACCTCTCCCACAGTATCCTTTGCAATCTACGCCTGGGCCTCCCGCCGAGGAGGCCATGCAAGTGGATCGGTCTCGCCTGACCCAGGAAGAGAGGAATCGCCGTAGGTAAGAAAATCTTTGTCTGTACTGTGCCAGTACCGAACATTTCTTGGTGGATTGCCCTATTCGTCCTCCACGTCTAGGAAACGCACGCACCCAGCTCGCGTGGGTGTGGCGTCTCTTGGTTCGAAGTCTGCTTCTCCACGTCTCACGTTGCCCGTGCGGATTTCTCCTTCTTCCAACTCCTCCCTCTCAGCCGTGGCCTGCTTGGACTCTGGTGCCTCTGGGAATTTTATTCTGGATTCTTTGGTGAATAAATTCTGCATCCCGGTGACCCGTCTCCTCAAGCCGCTCTACATTTCCGCGGTCAACGGAGTTAGATTGGATTGCACCGTGCGTTACCGCACAAAACCCCTCTTAATGTGCATTGGACCCCATCACGAAATGATTGAATTTTTCGTCCTTCCCAACTGCACCTCTGAGGTCCTCCTCGGTCTGCCATGGCTCCAGCTTCATTCTCCCACCCTTGACTGGACCACCGGGGACATCAAGAACTGGGACTCTGCTTGCCACAAGAAATGCCTCTCCTCCCCTCCCAGTCCCGTCAGGCAAGCCTCAGTGCCTCCTCCTACGCCTGGTCCCCCCAAGGCTTATCTGGACTGTGCCTTGCCTCCTCATGGCCCCCGTCCTGGTGACACCCTGCCCCGTGCCAAGCTTCACCCTCTGCCCTCCCTCCCCATTCCCACTTCTGCTGTACTGCCTGCCTTTGAGGAAATCCTACATTCACTCCCGGTGTCCTCGTCCCAGGTAAAGCAGTTGCCGGACAAAAAAAGGGGGAGACCTAAGGGGGGTGGGTACTGTTACGCCGAGCGCTCCGGGTCCCTGCTCCTCCCCGGAGCGCTCACGGCGTCTCTCTCCATGCAGCACCCCGGTCAGACCCGCTGACCGGGAGCGCTGCACTGACATTGCCGGCGGGGATGCGATTCGCATAGCGGGACGCGCCCGCTCGCGAATCGCATCCCAAGTCACTTACCCGTCCCGGTCCCCAGCTGTCATGTGCTGGCGCGCGCGGCTCCGCTCTCTAGGGCGCGCGCGCGCCAGCTCTCTGAGACTTAAAGGGCCAGTGAACCAATGATTGGTGCCTGGCCCAATTAGCCTGATTAGCTTCCACCTGCTCCCTGGCTATATCACCTCACTTCCCCTGCACTCCCTTGCCGGATCTTGTTGCCTTGTGCCAGTGAAAGCGTTTAGTGTTGTCCAAGCCTGTGTTACCTGATCTCCTGCTATCCATATTGACTACGAACCTTGCCGCCTGCCCCGACCTTCTGCTACGTCTGACTTTGCCTCTGCCTAGTCCTTCTGTCCCACGCCTTCTCAGCAGTCAGCGAGGTTGAGCCGTTGCTAGTGGATACGACCTGGTTGCTACCGCCGCAGCAAGACCATCCCGCTTTGCGGCGGGCTCTGGTGAACACCAGTAGCCACTTAGAACCGGTCCACCGGCACGGTCCACGCCAATCCCTCGCTGACACAGTGGATCCACAACCCGTAAGCCGAATCGTGACAGGTGTTTTCTTGCCACCGTACTTTCTCTTCATTTGGCAAATGCACGTGCTTGGGGGCATAGAGTTCTTTGTGTTGGGCCTTTAGCTTTTCCATCAATTCGGCCAGCTCGGCTTCTTTCCCTTTCTGCAGTTGGGATTGGTGGGAGTGGCTTCCCAGGTAATGGTTGAAGTACTCTGTGCATGTACTCGATCAGCTCCGGCTCATCTCCGAACACCCATTGCAGCAATTTTGGTGAGCCCTGTCGTGCACTTGGCAATCTTGATTGAGGTATGACCTCAGGGCTGGAGGAGGAAGAATAGGCCTCTGGCGGAGTACTCACTGCAGACTCCTCCGATGGGATCTTGGCCCACGAGCCCCAAGTTCTGTGGTGAGGGGACAGTCTCACTGATGTCATGCGCCGCGCCGTGCAGCGCATAGCAACGACGCAGGGGACGCACACCGGAGGCCTGAAGCAGCGCGGACCCGACCCCGGCAACAGGTAATTATGCAACCGGGGATGGGGGGAGGCAACGGGGCAGCGGCGCCGGCAATGGGTGCCGCTGCCCCTTCTCTCCCCCTGTCTGTCGGCGCCGCTTCTCTCCCCCTGGCTATCGGCGCCGGCACTGATAGTCAGGGGGACAGAACGGGCAGCGGCGCCAATAGCCAGGGGGAGAGAAGGGCCGGTGCATTGCCGTGGAATGAGATTTGCCATAGAATGAGATGGTCCGCCTCCATCACATCCTATTGGCTCTCTCTTGTCACGTGACATATTTAAACGTCACGCATCGATGCGCACAGTAGTGTCAGTTTGGCTATCACAGGGAGAGGATCTCCTCACCCTGTGATAGCTGAAGCTGTACGGAGCTCTCATGGCCTCTGTGGCCCGACAGAAGTTCACACATGTACGCAGCTCATACGGCTGCCTCATATACATTTACTCTATTATTACATCCACAGCGCTATCGGGATCCCTATGCCCAAAGGCGCTGTCATCAGTGTGCGTCCCCGCGAGCGCCCCACGCCCGTAGCTCTACTCCCCGTCCTCCGCCCCCCGCAGCTCCACTCCCCGTCCCCCGCAGCTCTACTCCCCGTCCCCCGCAGCTCTACTCCCCGTCGCCCGTAGCTCTACTCCCCGTCCCCCGCAGCTCTACTCCCCGTCCCCCGCAGCTCTACTCCCCGTCCTCCGCCCCCCGCAGCTCCACTCTCCGTCCCCCGCAGCTCTACTCCCCGTCCCCCGCAGCTCTACTCCCCGTCCCCCGCAGCTCTACTCCCCGTCGCCCGCAGCTGTACTCCCCGTCGCCCGTAGGTCTATTCCCAGTCCCCTGTTAACGCTCAGGGAGCGATCCACAGCGCTATGGGGATTCCTATGCCCGATGTCGCTGTCATCAGTCTGCGTCCCCGCCCCCCGCAGCTGTACTCCCCGTCCCGTTAACGCTCAGGGAGCGGGGAACAGAAAGTAGAGCATCGGGCGCAGGTAAAGTAGTACTGCGCATGCGCAGCACTACGCGAATAACTTAACCTGCGCCCGATGCTCTACTTTCTGTTCCCCGCTCCCTGAGCGTTAACAGGACGGGGAGTACAGCTGCGGGCGTGGGGCGCTCGCGGGGACGCACACTGATGACAGCGGCATCGGGATCCCGATAGCGCTGTGGATCAACAGTAAATGTATATGAGGCAGCCGTATGAGCTGCGTACTTGTGAACTTCTGTCGGGCCACAGAGGCCATGAGAGCTCCGTACAGCTTCAGCTATCACAGGGAGAGGAGATTCTCTCCCTTTGATAGCCAAACTGACACTGCTGTGCGCATCGATGCGTGACGTTTAAATATGTCACGTGACAAGAGAGCCAATAGGATGTGATGGAGGCGGACCATCTCATTCTATGGCAAATCTCATTCTACGGCAATGCACCGGCAGCAGGGCTCTAGACCCCAGGAAAGGCAGGGGGAGAGAAGTGGGCAGTGATGGCCTCTCTCCCCCTGCCTTTCCTGGGGGTGTATCGGCGTATAACACGCACATAGACTTTAGGCTAAAAATTTTAGCTTAAAAAGTGCGTGTTATACGCCGATTAATACGGTAAATAATTTTATTTACAAAAGGGGTGACAAGGGGCTAGATAAGGATGAGGACCCCACCTATACCTAGGGACTCCGACTTTGGGGACCTCACCACAAGGCAGAGGATGCAATCCGGTGCCGGGACACCACATTTGTTTTTTTATTCCATCATGTCTAAGCAAGCTTAAAGGGTTACTCTGGTGGAAAACATTTTTCTTTTAATCAACTGGTTGAAAGAAAGTTAAACAGATTTGTAAATTACTTCTATTAAAAATAAATATTTACCCTTCAAGTACTTTTAAGCAGCTGTATGCTGCAGAGGAAATTCTTTTATTTTTTAATTTATTTTTTGTGTTGTCCACAGTGCTCTCTGCTGACACCTCTGTCCATGTCAGGAACTGTCCAGAGTAGCACAGGTTTACTATGGAGATTTTCTCCTGCTCTGGACAGTTCCTGATATGGGCATCAGGTGTCAGCAGAGAGCACTGTGGAGAAGACAAAAAATAAATTAAAAAAGAAAAGAATTTCCTCTGTAGCATACAGCTGCTAAAAAGTACTGGAAGGGTAAAGATTTTTTAATAGAAGCAATTTACAAATCTAAAAAAATAAAAAAATAAAAAAGGGGGGGGAGCTCAACGCAAATATAGTAGTAAGAAAGCCTAAACCGAGGATACTGCGTTGCACCTACCCTTGTGCCAAAATGATAATTTAGTAAAACAGAAAAAGATGCAGTCCTACTAGGTTTAAGGGGAACAGGAAAAAATAGAAGGAATAAGAAGAAGTGTCTAAAACATAAATAAATAAATTGTATTTATTGAATAATAGTCTCAATGATGTTCTAAAGTCTGGGCAGGGCCCTTGCCACAGACTGAACAAAATATATTTAAAGAATATTAAGACATATATTGTACATAAAATATACATAAAATTTGCACTGTTGCGGGAAATAGATTATTAAAAAGTCTTGAGAATAAAATATATTCGGGCTAGTGGGCTAATAAGGTCAAATAGTAGTTTTGGGAGCGCTGGAGGCTCCTAAGTAAATGCCCACTGTAACAGTTTGTGTGCATATTAGCGCTGATGCAAGAAGAACAATAATCCTCTATCTCCGACAGCACGGAGACTGGTTAAATGAGGAACAAAGTTAGAAGATCAGGCACTTAGTGCCTCTTAACGGCTCCTGGCGGAGGATGATTGCTGGCATACGGCAGCGTTTGCAGATGTATTTGTGGTACGTCCCCTTTGACCCGACAGCACGGGAAGAGAGACGCACGGAGTCCGGTGGTGGTGATGTCCTGGATGCCTCTCAGTCCCTGTAGCACGGGAGCAGATGAGAGAGGGGTCCGGTGTTGAAGATGAATTTAACAGCGTGTGGCAGCGCTGTGAAGTGCCTCTCTACCCCTACGGCACGGGGGTCTGATGTAGAGGTGAGGATAGCCCAATAGGTGTGCAGATTATAGCAGTCCAAACCAGACGCGTTTCGGGGAGCTGGGTCCCCTTTTTCAATGGTAACAATGCAAAAGACTGAACTTCAGTGGACTGAAACATTGCTTTCTGAGATATGCAGGGATTAATGAACTACTATGTTGTACAGAATTCTGGAGTGCTGCAACATTTTTAGTTTTATCTATCTATCTGCTTACTGTATTTTTACATATATGTGACATATGACACCAGGAGAACCAATTTGATAAACATGGCTTTAAAAAATCCCAAATAATTGATAAGAGAAGTCAGTAAAGTGTAGGGTAATTACATGGCAGGATTGTAGGATTACACTGTCCTGGCGGAACAACTGATTAATGGATGTTTGCAAAATGACTATATCACTGTATAATAAATAATATTACACACAGCAGCCGGGCTGAGATGTATTGTCCCTGGGTGCTTCGTTTCTGATTGTGCTGTGCCCCTGAACCCACCATACAGCCTGCTCATGCTCTCAAAGTATGGTCAGGAACAGATGTTTCCGCTGCTCCAAGAGAATTGTAAGTGATGTTCAAGACAGCTGGCAAATGTCTCCAGTTCTACGTAAATGCTATATACCTGCATGCGCATAAGCTGTTTACTTAACTTATTGATGGCTTTTAATAACATCTCATGAGTTATGGTAGAAACACGTAAATGTGTCTGAATGCTGAAGGAATGTAAAAAAGTATTCTCCTATAATTATTTTTTTATCAAAACAGCTAATATTAAAAAAAAGTTGCTGAATACTAAAAGTGATACATATTAAATATTTATATATTTTGGAGCAGATGCCATGTGACTTCGGCAGCCAATCAGCGGCGCCAGTGATCACAAGCCGTACTGCTGCTTTGTTATTTTAATGCATTTGGGGCAGTTTTTTATTTTTTGTTTGTTTTTTAACAACAGCATATCTTAGTGTACATGTAACAGTTAAATGGGCACTCTCATTAAAACAAATGTTTGCTATTGCACTCCTTATGGTAAAAAAAAAAAAATCTTTCTAATTTACTTTGTTTAAAAAAAATGTAGTTTTCTATGTTTTATTTGTGTTTAAAAAAGCTGCCATTAGGTGTCTCCCTACTTGTCCGGAATACATTTCCCTCCATCTCTTGCACAGACTTTGTACTCCTGCTGGCCTGGCTGAAGTCCAAAAGCAGGAAATGCTGAGAGGGGGTGCAGCCTTATCCAATCAGAGCTCATCTCACACACTGAACTGCTCTGGGCTGTGTGTAGCAGAGTGAGGGAGGAAGTTCTCCCCTGTATGGCTTCAGATGATGTCACAGCCTGCTGGGTATCGCCCCTTCCCTGTCTGTGAATCTGACTGAGCAGAAAATACAAAGCAATATCAAGGTAGAAAACTAAGAAATAGAAAAATAATAAAATAAAGGCAGGGGTGGTTTATCATGATGGAAGCAGTAAACTGGGAGGATTATAAAATTTAACCAGATCTCAAGAGGTACTCTTAAAACTGTTGTGACTCATCTGAGAACTGCAACCTTTAGGATTTCTGCATAATCAATATATATATATATATATATATATATATATATATATATATATATATATATATACCTTACAGTTGAAAATATGTAACATTTATGGAATGTACTGATTCATATACAACAGATACATTCCTCATTAACACATGTTAATGATATGCAAATTGCAGTAATATATTTTAAAAAATCTAAATTTATTCACTGTTGAGTATAAGCCCCACCCACAGAAATACATGCACTTACATGCCTTGGCAGTGATGTTATTAAACGGGTTATCCAGGAAAAAAATAATTTTTTCATATCAACTGGCTCCAGAAAGTTAAACAGATTTGTAAATTACTTCTATTAAAAAATCTTAATCCTTCCAATAATTATCAGGTGCTGAAATTGAGTTGTTCTTTTCTGTCGGGCAACAGTGCTCTCTGCTGACATCTCTGCTTGTCTCTGGAACTGCACAGAGTAGAAGAGGTTTGCTATGGGGTTTTGCTTCTACTCTGGACAGCATCCAAGAAAGGTGTCATCAGAGAGCACTTAGACAGAAAAGAGCAACTCAACTTCAGCAGCTCATAAGTACTGAAAGGATTAAGATTTTTTAATAGAAGTAATTTACAAATCTAGAAACAAAATATTTAGCCCGGACCTTCTAGGTGAGTATATATATAATTAAAGATAGGTTATAAATTATTATAAATATAATGTTTGGAACTAATAAGTAAAAATTGATGAATATAAAATAATTGGATCATGCTTCAATAATAATGCAATGGGTTTATTAAAATATCACAATATAAAAAGTTACTCATCACAGGGCCCTTGTGTGGAGAACACATAAAATTACAGGCAATCAATTGATACTAAGTATACATAGAATAGAATTGTATCACTGGCATATTGTGTACAACGAGCAAATGCATATTTGTAACAAGCAGATACTTGTTGCACAGAACAAGTAGTAGGAAAAGCCTATGTGCTTACTTGGCTAATTCCACATAAGAATAATTGAGGTGAAATGTATCCTTATTATATTATTAGTTTTTAGCAGTTTGAAAATGGTGTTACCCATCCTTTTTGTAACAACTCGGGCAGTTCACACTGGAAACTAGTGATGTTGGAACGGTGCCTGGATGGTTTAATGCACCGAATCCTCTAAGCGGCGGTCCCAGATGGTATTCAAGAAATAGCCAAGCAGAGTCCTAATCTGAAGCGGTGGTGGTTACCTCGGACTGATCGCGCTGGCAGGCGCTGATGTATATAAGATGCCGGAAGACCGTTAGCGCTGGCAGATGAAAGAATCCTCACCGCTGGGCTTCAATGCTGGCTGAATGGAACCGGAGACCACACGCTGAGTACGAGGAGCTCGCCTCATGTCATGTTGCCGGCGTGTGACGTCAGCAGATGTTAGAGCTGGAAACTCTGCACCAGAGTTGGACTTGTAATCGTTGAACCGGAAAGGTGCTGGACTGGATACAATGCAGTCTGATGGTTCACAAAAGGTAACTGACCATTAATGGTGGGTACAGTTCACAAATAGCGTTTGTGCCAGTGACTATGTAAACAGGACTAAACAGTCCATCGGACTGCATTGTATCCAGTCCAGCACCTGTCCGGTCCAACGATTACAAGTCCAACTCTGGTGCAAAGTTTCCAGCTCTAACATCTGCTGACGTCACACGCCGGCAACACGAGGCGAGCTCCTCGTACTCAGCGTGCGGTCTCCGGTTCCATTCAGCCAGCATCGAAGCCCAGCGGTGAGGATTATTTCATCTCCAGCGCTAACGGTCTCCCGGCATCTTATATACATCAGCGCCTGCCGGGCGCCATCAGTCCAAGGTAACCACCACCGCTTCAGATTAGGACTCTGCTTGGCTATTTCTTGAATACCATCTGGGACCGCCGATTAGAGGATTCGGTGCATTAAACCATCCAGGCACCGTTACAACATCACTTGTTTCCAATGTGAATTGCCCGAGTTGTTACAAAAAGGACGGGTAACACCATTTTCAAATTGCTACAAACTGTCTAATAATATAATAAGGATACATTTCACCTCAATTATTCTTATGTTGGAATTAGCCAAGTAAGCACATAGGCTTTTCCTACTACTTGTTCTGTGCAACAAGTATCTGCTTGTTACGGCATTTGCTCATTGTACACAATATGCCAGTGATACAATTCTATTCAATGTATACTTAGTATCAATTGATTGCCTGTAATTTTATGTGTTCTCCACACAAGGGCCCTGTGAGGAGTAACTTTTTATATTGTGATATTTGAATAAACCTTTTGCATTATTATTGAAGCACGATCCAATTATTTTATATTCATCAATTTTTACTTATTAGTTCCAAACATTATACTGATAATCATTTATAACCTATCTTTAATTATATATATACTCACCGAGAAGGTCCGGGCTAAATATTTTGTTTCTGGTTTTCTCTTTTCTGCAACTGAGGTATAGTTGCATGCCCCAGTTTGACCTCGGTGTGTATTATTAATTGTGAGCTGCACACACATTTTTCTTAATTTACAAATCTGTTTAACTTTCTGGAGCCAGTTGATATATAAAAAAAAAAAAGTTTTTTCCTGGATAACCCCATTAATGGTTGCCTGAGGAATGCTCTGACACGTTGAATGCCCTTGGGCACACAAATCATCAAGATCCGCAGCTGGCATCTGCCTTTACAATTGCCGACCAATGACATCCCAGATGTGGTCAATGGGAGAGAAGTCTGGAAACGCAACATGCCACGGAAGCCTTATATTCCTGACACACTTTGACAAAATATCCATACCACTGGTTTTAAAATCATATCAATGAAACATTGGTGTATATAAAATGAAGACTAAAGGAGGCCAGGTGCTATAAATTATGTGATCCCATTCCTTAATCGCGAAAGGGGTGGGACGTTCCATTGTGAATCTAAGATAGAAAGGAGTACCGCTTCATAGCGTAAAACAATACCCGGGGTAGGGTAAGGAATATGGGATAACAGCCACTTACCCAGTGGGTTGTGTAGTTCATACACAACAATGATGAAAGTGAATGAATCAAAGTAGGGACCCGTCTGCAGCCCCCAAGCTTATTCAATGTGGCAGTAGAATGATGGAGGCTTCTATATGTTAGCAGCAAGATTCAGGTGGCGCTGACGGACCCAGATCAGACCCAGCAGAAATGGTAGAAAAGGTTTATTTGACCGAGATGCAACGTGTTTCGCTGCGCATGCGCAGTGAAACATGTTGCATCTTGGTCAAATAAACCTTTTCTACCATTCCTGATGTGTCTGATCTGAGTCCGTCAGCGCCACCTGAATCTTGCTGCTAACATATAGAAGCCTCCATCATTCTAGTTTCATTGTGAAGGCCTTTCTTTTGCAATTCCAATGTATTTTAAAATACAATATCTAGTAAATAGGAAATATACAATGTATCAGTTATTAGGATCTGCGTGCTTCAAAGTCACACTGTATTGAAAGTTTTCTATTTTGAAATTAGTGTGTCTGGTTTAGTAGACGAGCAAAATATTTTATATATTGGCTTTATAATTAAAGTGGAACTCCAGTATCTAGAAGATGATTACCATTCCTGCACATAGACTTTGTTCGATATTCGACTGAGGTAAGAGAATTAGACATTTTGAAAAACGATGCAGAATGGCGTTCTTGCATTTGTTCCTGTGTAGCACCTAACTTGTATCCTTCTGAAGTCACTTTGCTGAACTGATATTTTATGGTTGTCTAATTATCCTTGTACTGTGTTTTCAAATTGACCATCAATTATACCAACTAATGCACTTCTACGTGGCCCCATGCAATCTTCCTCCGCTGCAGATGAGATAATAGGCCAATAAAAGTCAGGCCGTGAAATAAGATGTTTGGGTTGCTTGTAGGTGCTTGTCCTATGGCTTCCAGGTCTTATTTCTACTGTTTCCTAGCTGATGCACATCTTAATTATTTTAACTTAGCAGCAACCATTTGGTCTGTTCATTTTCTGACTTTTGGTGCTATTTTACTAAACAAATTATTTAAGGGTTGATTCACACATTTTTTGAGTAGATTTTAAGGGTATGTTTACACATACCCTTAACCCCTTAAGGACTCAGCCCATTTTGGCCTTAAGGACTCAGACAATAAAATTTTTACGTTTTCATTTTTTCCTCCTCGCCTTCAAAAAATTATCTCTTTTATATTTTCATCCACAGACTATTATGAGGGCTTGTTTTTTGCGCGAACAGTTGTCCTTTGTAATGACATCACTCATTATATCATAAAATGTATGGCGCAACCAAAAAACACTATTTTTGTGGGGAAATTAAAAAGAAAAACGCAATTTTGCTAATTTTGGAAGGTTTCGTTTTCACGCCGTACAATTTACGGTAAAAATGACGTGTGTTCTTTATTCTGAGGGTCAATACCATTAAAATGATACCCATTATTACATACTTTTATATTATTGCTGTGCTTAAAAAAAATCACAAACTTTTTAACCAAATTAGTACGTTCATAATCCCTTTATTTTGATGACCTCTAACTTTCTTTCTAACTTTTTCCGTATAAACGGCAGTATGAGGGCTCATGTTTTGCGCCATGATCTGTACTTTTTTTTTATACCAAATTTGCATATAAAAAACTTTTAATACATTTTTATAATTATTTTTTTATAAAATGTATTAAAAAAGTAGCAATTTTGGACTTTTTTTTTTTTTACGTTCACGCCGTTCACCGGAGGGGATCATTAACATTTTATTTTAATAGTTCGGACATTTACGCATGCGGCGATACCAAATAAGTCTATTACATTTATTTTTTACGCTTTTTGGGGGTAAAATAGGAAAAAACAAAGTTTTACTTTTGTATTGGGGGAGGGGATTTTTCACTTTTTTTTACTTTCACTTTTACATTTTTTTACATTTTTTTTTACACTTGAATAGTCCCCATAGGGAATAGTCCCCATGCTAATACTGATCTGTTCTATGTATAGGACATAGAACAGATCAGTGTTATCGGCTATCTTCTGTTCTGGTCTGCTCGATCTCAGACCAGAGCAGAAGACGCTGGGAGCCGGAAGGAGGAAGGTGAGGGGACCTCCGTGCAGCGTTCTGAATGATCGGATCCCCGCAGCAGCGCTGCGGGCGATCCGATCATTCATTGAAATCGTGCACTGCCGCAGATGCCGGGATCTGTATTGATCCCGGCACCTGAGGGGTTAATGGCGGACGCCCGTGAGATCGCGGGCGTCGGCCATTGCCGGTGGGTCCCTGGCTGCGATCAGCAGCCGGGATCAGCCACGCATGACACGGGCATCGCTCCGATGCCCGCGGTTATGCACAGGACGTAAATGTACGTCCTGGTGCGTTAAGTACCACCGCACCAGGACGTACATTTATGTCCTGCGTCCTTAAGGGGTTAAAGGGGTACTCCCTTGGAAACCTTTTTTTTTTTTTTTTTTTTTTAATCAACTGGTGCCAGAAAGTTACACAGATTTGTAAATCACTTCTATTAAAAATTCTTAATTCTTCCAGTACTTTTTAAGGGCTGTATACTAAAGAGAAATCCAAAAAAGAAATGCATTTCCTCTGATGTCATGACCACAGTGCTCTCTGCTGACCTCTGCTGTCCATTTTATGAACTGTCCAGAGCTGGAGAAAATCCCCATAGCAAACATATGCTGCTCTGGACAGTTCCTAAAATGGACAGCAGAGGTCAGCAGGGAGCACTGTGGTCATGACTCATGACATCAGAGGAAATGCATTTCTTTTTTGATCAGTCCATATAGAGAGTGGTTGGGCACAGCTGCTGTACCGTGGTATATCAAACCCTCTAGCAATAATATAGCGGTGACTTCAAAGACAGTGTGCCCTGTGTGTAATAGTTCATGGGTGGTGCCAGCCGGTGAAAAAAGTCCAAACATCAAATGCAACACATGAGAAAGAAAAAACGGCGCACTCACCGCAGCAGGTGAACTTTAAAACTTCTTATATCTTTATTGAAGATCATCCAAAACGTGGTCTCATTAGCCGAACACAGGTACAGGCGTGCGGGGGGACAGTACAAACAGAGACGCTCTCTGGCTAGCGGGTCTGCCTCGCGCTCTCACGCGCTCCACAGGCCCCTACTGACGTCAGGGTTAGAAGGTGTGTTTAAACAAGTAACAAAACGGAAGCGTCTCCATAGACACCTGTACACAATTTACCAATATCACCCGAAACATAGTGACAAAAAACAACAATTAAAAAACGTATACAAACTTGTTTAAAAACGACAACATCTCTCTAACAATTAAGAGATGCAAAGGATGGATACACTCATCTCATTTCGGTCATTAAGATCAATAGGACCTGTCCCATAAAGCTGCATGCTCCAGTAGGATTCCTTCCTTTGAAGCTGTAAGTCCTTATCTCCAAACTTTATTGCTTTTTCGACTCTTTCAATTGCAGAAAATTTAAAAGCATTGGAACGACCCTCATGTATTTCATTAATATGATGTAAAAATCTAGTTGCCCCTACCCCCGTTCGTAGGGAGCGAACATGCTCCCTAACCCGGTGAAAAAGTGGTCTGATGGTCTTTCCAATGTAAAAGAACCCACATTCACAAATCAGGGCATATACTACATGACTGGAACGGCAAGTTACAAACTGCCTAACTTGTATTATGCGGTCACGTAATTTTAGCGTGTCTCCTCTATGATTCAAATGACAAAAGGAACAGGACCCACATGCATAATTACCTCTTAATTTGTCTTTTCCCAACCAGTTATCAATTGACGTGTTTCTCTCTGTTTTTATTTGTTGTTTCTTTTTTATATAATTCTGCAAAGTCTTATTTCTCTTATTGGTTACTATTGTTTTTTTCTGTGTGAACCCTCTTAAATCTTCATCTCTCTCCAATATGTACCAGTATTTATTAATTGTCTGCTTTATAGTACTGTTCTTTTTAGTATTCTGAAAGGCAAAAATGAATCTATCTAGTTTTTTCCTCTTTTTCTTTTTTAATAGATCAGCTCTAGGCACTCTGTTGGCTTTTTCTCTCGCCTTATTCACTACATCAATCGGGTACCCCCTTTGTAAAAACCATTCCTTCAGTTCCTCTGCCTGCCGTTCATACTGAATAGAGTCATTGTTAATCTGTTAAATTTCTTTTTTTGGATTTCTCTTTAGTATAAAGCCCCTAAAAAGTACTGTTAGGATTAAGATTTTTTTAATAGAAGTGATTTACAAATCTGTTTAACTTTCTGACACCAGTTGATTTAAAAAGTTTTCGATGGGAATACGCCTTTAACCATCATATCTTATTTTATGTACATATTTTTGCCTGTAATCGGTAAAAAAAATAAAAGTCCACAATTTTTATATGATCATTTTTATGCCAATTAGGGACAACAAAGTAAGTTTAAAATATGATGGTTAATTTTATGATGTGTAAACTTACCCTAATGCAGATTTTTGCAAATTACAATTGATTTCGACCTTCTCAATGCAGAAATCTACCTCAAAATTCACATGTAAGATATGCAGATTTTCCAAGCCAATCTAAATGTGAGTAAGCTTACATGATAGGTACATCCACCCTTGGCCATGAATAGCTGCTTGTCAATTTGTCAATTACTGTGTCTGATCTTGTCTGAACTGTGTCTGAGCTAAGTTCCCACGCCGGAATGTCCGCATGGAAAATCTCAGTGTGGACATTCCGGAGAGTATGGGTGCCAGTATAATATGCCAGAGCTAGGACCATACAGGAACGCGCCGTCTCATAGAGACGGAAACATCTGGCACAGAAATTCCGCCATGTGCACAGCGCAGCAAATCCCATTGAATTCAATGGGACTCTTTTTTCAGCAGAATCTCTGTGCCGGATTCCAATGCGAAATCCGGCACAGAAATTCTGGCGTGTGAACATGGCCTCAGAGTGGTCTTACACACAGCGGGTACAGGTGAGGGTAGCAATCACGATTACAGATGGGTGCAACACTGTACCTAGACTTCTACCCTAAGACAAGTCCATGTGCAGCCTGTGAGCACTGAGAGCACTATAAGGACTTGAAGGATTTATTATGCTGCAGTTCTGTGTGCATTGCCACTCAGTTTTGTACAAAAACAGGGAGTCCAGTGGTAAAGAGATGTCCCTGATCCTATATATATACATTTATTGACATGCTGCATCAATAGCATAGAATGTTACAGAATGTAGGTACAGGAGCAGGTATTACAGTCTCATCCAGACTCTCTTCTCCTCTACTAAACAGCAGTGCAAAATCCTTTATTGTGAACAGCGTGTGATATTGTCATTTCATAATGCTCAGCCTGCAGGAGAAGACCCATGTCGCTCCAGAGGTGATGAAGCGTAAAGCAGAGAAGGAAGAACAGGGACGGGCCTCAGCACTGGAGCAAAAGGAAGGTGAGAAGAATTTTTTTACTATTTTTTGGAGGAGAACTAATGGGGTGCAGTACTTTCCTAGAAGGGGCATATTGGGGGTGAAAAATGATCTACCTATATTCCTTTCGGTCAGCAACTATTTAATGGTGGGATTACCTACCTACTGGGGGCATCTACCGAATTGGAAACATTATCTACCAACTAGGCACTCCAACTAATGGAAGGAATTTCTTACCTACTGGGGCATCTAAACAATGGTGACACAATCTACTTACTGGTGGTAGCTACCTGATCAGGAGGGGGGGGGGGATTATCTACCTAATGGGTACATCTGGCTAATGGATGGAATATCTAGCTACTGGGCATCTTTACCTAAAGGGGAAGGGTTATGTATCTGTTAGGTACATCTACCCAATGTAGAGAATTATCTTCCTTCCTGGGGAATTTATCTAATGGAGGGAAAATTATCTACCTACTGGGGGCATTTCTCCAAAGGGTGAATTATGTACCTACTGAGTACATATATCTAATAGGTGGTCATTATCTACCTACTGGTGGATTTATTTAATGGGGGAAATTACCTACCTACTGCAGGCATATACCAAATGGATTGGGAATTATGTACCAACTGGGGAAATCTACCTAATGGGGTGAAATGTCCCACCTCCATCTCCTTACCCCTCCCCACTACTTACCTACTTACTCATACTATGCAGACCAATGGAGATATTATTTGAAGAGGACAGGGAAAAGTTGGTAAATGTGCTGAAAAAGTGAGGAGTCTGGCAGATTATAAGGAGACAAGCTACGGTTGGAAGAATATATAGATGAAGAGGAAAGACATTGTAATTGTATTGTAGTCACTTGCATCCTTCCATCTGCAGAGCATGTGTAGAGCTCTGTAGCATCACTATATGGTCACTGTATGGGCTGATATTGGTCTGCATACAATAGATTATGCATATTTCCAGATTATGTTATAAAATGTTAAAAATCCCCCATCATTCCATTTAATCCATAATAACAGTTAAAAGAACATGTTTAAAACAACATGCAAGAAACCTTTATTTAAATAATTAATACAGTAAAACCTTTAAGACAACCACCACCCAAAATTGCATTAAAAAGCGGCCTTCTATGGGGGGTGTTCTTTTAAAAGAAAATGGCCACTGTGCATAATACAATATATGATGAACTGATCACTGAACTCCTGAAAATTCTATTATACCATTTAACAAAAAAAATTATACTACAAATCTAAATAATAAGAAAAGGAAAACAAAAAATAAACAACCAAGATATTTTAACATGTAATACATTTTATTTGCATAAATAACATAAATACATTTACATCAGTAACATACCATTGAAATTGGATTCAGGAAAAATGTTGCCAATACAGGTACCCAAAAAAGCAAGGTATCAAAAGCAAGTACAGCTAGCCCTGCATAATGTAAGGTCTTACCAAATCATGTCAACCGAAATATAGATTTATGATTCCTGAAAATGGCCTGTCTTAATAAACAGATTCTAAACATATAATAGGTTAATTGGCGAGAGACAATTTTATTTTTAGATCAGCCACCCACATGTGTCCTGTTATAGTTGGTAAGGTATAACTTTGGCAGTGCCACCTCACTGAATTGGCATCAGACTTGCTGTAAAAGGTTGAGGTGCTGCCTGTGGAGAAGGTACAAATTAATATGATGTGTAGTTGGGGCATATTTGATGAATGATAATGGAATTTTACCAGTTCATAAAATGCACACATGCATAAGGAAAGGGTTAGTGAGGTCAACAACCATAGAAATAGAAAGATCGGCCCCACATTAAAGGTGTTAATTTGTTCATGTTTCTAATATCAGTGAACTTTACATGTGCATTAAACGCAACTAAAGGTTATGTGATCTTTTGCAACTAAATGGGCGAGGAAAAGGTCAACGTCCTTGAAACCACTTTTTAAAAGGCTACATTTCTGCCCTCAAAGTGAGACTAAAAATATGTTCTTGAACAAAGTATTGACATTTTTATATAATTTTTTTTATGTATATTTCACTGACAAAATAATTAGAAAAAAAATTGCTTCAAAAGTGAAGCTTCATACTAACATCATTTCAACAAAGCTCCACATTTGAATGACATTCTATCATTTCCAATGTCTTCAATGCCCATAACAACCAATCAGAGCTCAGCTTTTAATGTATTCTAACAATATAAGAAATGTGTTTGGTTGTTATGGGCAACAAAATACATTTCTGTTAGTTCCCTCCCCACCCCCACCCCCTTTACAGAGCCTCATTTATCAAAACTGTCCAACAGCGAAACTGTCTTTGTTGCCCATAGCAACCAGTCCAATCTTGACATTTATTTCTTAAAATCTGCTTTGGTCATTTAAAAGCTGATTCTAATAAAAAACAAAAATGCCCTTATTAAAATAAATAAAATGGCAGCATTTCTGTTTATCCTACTTTTCCTAAATCAAAATACACTTATTGACAAAAGAAAAATGCACCCTTATAGAAACGTTGGACCTATAGTTCTGTATATATAGATATGTAAATGATTACAGGTGACACTGGGTCTTGCCATAAGAAGGCATAAAAGTGCTTTCCCCGCTGTCCTAAAAAAAAAGACTCTCAGAGGCTACTTTTGTATATGACATGAACTAAAAAACAAAAAACAAAAAAACGCTTTTGCACACTTAAATAAATCCACCACCTCTACACTGAATGATCCACTTACTATTTCATACCTCCCAACCATCTCGGCTGGACATTCCTGCTTTTGAGGTGATGCCCTGCTGTCCCGCAAAGGTCACCACATGTATACAAAACCCAAGGCCAAGGCCCTGGGTAAAAAAAAAAACATATATTTAGTCAACCCTAAAATATAACTTTTATGGATATTTAGTAAAACAGCCCCAAAGTGAAAGTTAAAAACTGACACTTGGACAGGGCTATAAATGATCAGTACAAGTCAATAGCAGAATGTGCGATGCTGCAGTTCACCACAGAAACAAGCCCCTGTCTGTGTGTCTGATTAAAATGTATACACCATGCCAACCTCTACATGTTTTGTCATTACAACGCATTCTCAAGATATAGCAGCAGTAGTTAGATCCAAAATGGCGGAGGGGGGAATTTATATTGATGCCTCTGACATCATTGCCCGTGGACAACATAGCTGTAGCCAGTTACAGACCTTTTACCATATATTTAGAGCTGTTAGCCATACAAATAACGGAACTGGCAAGCACTTGAAGGTGAGAGTTACCTGGATACCTATCAGGGGAGAGTAAACTGTGAGCGTCATAATCTAGCGGGATGTGCCAACCTGCTAGTCATCAGAATTAGGGATGCACCGATATATCGGCGGCCGATACATATCGGACGAAAATAGCTATTTTGGGGAAATGCCGAAACAACCAAAAATTTGCCGATAATGACTCACCTCCCCTGCCCGCCCACAGCTCAAGTTACAAACACAGGCATAGTGTGGGGGGTGCAGAGGGGGGCGGCCGCATCGGGCGCAACATCTGGGGGCAAAGGCTGTCCGGGCATGCTGGGAGTTGTAGTTTCACAACAGCTGGGGGCCCCCTGGTTTTTAGTATACAGTATTGGTTTTTATATGCTCTGGTCGGCCCCCGCCTGCAGCCACACAAGGGAGCCGGCCCGGGCACCTAAAAAGAAGTATTCCTATCCCGGACATCCCTGTGTCCCGAAAAATCTTTTCGGGACATAAGGATGTCCGCCGGTCACTCACCATTCCCCGGCCAGCGCGTCCTCCTTCGGTCCTTCGATTCTCCGCCTCTATGGTTGTATGCACGGCACGGGACGTCCCGTGCGTACAACCATAGAGACGCAGGAGGACCGCAGGATCGTCGCAGGAGAACGCGCGCTGGCCGGGGCCTGGTAAGTGACCGGCGGCGCGTCATCTTCTTCAGTGTTCCGGTCACCGCTTCTCCGGTCCCGGCACCTACTGCTATGGTCCATAGGCCATAGCAGTAGATGTGACCCCGGGCCGGAGGAGCGGTGACCGGATCACTGTGGGGGCAGCAGTACAGACATGCAGCCTCCAGCCATACACTGAATATGGCTGGAAGCTGTATGTCTGTGAGGTGGGGGGAAGCTGCCT
This sequence comes from Hyla sarda, assembly GCF_029499605.1. NCBI lineage: Eukaryota > Metazoa > Chordata > Amphibia > Anura > Hylidae > Hyla > Hyla sarda. The sequence continues at coordinate 220,868,775 of NC_079189.1, forward strand.
ACTATTGTGGGGGAACTGCTGATCTAATGTGGGGGGGAGCTGCCTACAAATGTGGGGGGAGCTGCCTAATATTGTTGGGGGGAGCTGCCTAATATTGTGGGGGAACTGCCTACTATTGTGGGGAACCTGCCTACTATTGTGGGGGAACTGCTGACCTAATGTGGGGGGGAGCTGCCTACAAATGTGGGGGGAGCTGCCTAATATTGTTGGGGGAGCTGCCTAATATTGTGGGGGAACTGCCTACTATTGTGGAGAACCTTCCTACTATTGTGGGGGAAATGCTGACCTAATGTGGGGGAGCTGCCTACTATTGTGGGGGAAACTGCTAATATTGTGGGGGAGCTGCCTACTATTGTTGGGGAGCTGCCTATTAATGTGGGGGAGCTGCCTACTATTGTGGGGGAGCTGCCTACTATTGTGGGGGAGCTGCCTACTATTGTTGGGGAGCTGCCTATTAATGTGGGGGAGCTGCCTACTATTGTGGGGGAGCTGCCTACTATTGTGGGGGAGCTGCCTATTAATGTGGGGGAACTCCCGACCTAATGTGGGGGAGCTGGCAATCTAATGTGGGGGAATCTAATCTAATGAGCGGAGCGCTGCATTTTACCAGAAGACGGGGAGAAGTCATTTTCAGTTTCGGTATCGGTTTTGGCCGGACATTTTTTTTAAATTTCGTTTTCATTTCGGTTCTGAAATTTCCATTTCGGTGCACCTCTAATCAGAATGCATCGCTTGATGCTACAGCATTACATACGCGTGACCCGCATGGTCAGTAGGTGTCGCACGCCCCTTAGACTCCTCCAACTCATTGTGCTGTACTGCACAGGTGCTGGGACTTTAACATCAGCGCATGCAAGTACAGCAGTGTGCATGACCCACTACTTAGTAATGATATTGTTGCCTTTCAATCACCAATATCTTAACCCCATATCTGCTGATTCCATAGTTGCTGATTATAATTACATCTATATTAGCATTAGCATGTTTCTTCTTCATTGTACAATCATAATTATGCATATTAGAAATACTATTCACAGCATTTTAAGCCATGAGAGAACAGTGATTGTCATATATAAGCATAAATTAGATAAATATACAGCAGTATGGGCAGTGATATTAGCTGGTGTATCATAACCAGTAACACTGAAATTGATGAAGATGATAACAATAAGGAACTCCAAACTAGCCAACAGATATTGTCCTATCAAAAAAAATTTGAAATTATAATAAAAATGTCTTCTCTGTGATAAAAAAGGTATGCAGGTCCGAACCCCCAAAGAATTATGTACAGGACAAGGTATACCATTGAATTGTGAATTTCCATCAACATCATATCTTCAGCTCATTTCAAGTCAAGACGAATAATTATGTCCTAAACTTATTTACTCATGTATGACTGCCAAAGCTTATTACCTCATACATAACCGTCAATATGATCTTACTACTTCAAAAATAATCAGGGTTATAACTTAACCACTTAAGGACCAAGGACGTACCGGTACGTCCTTTCCCTTTCTATAACGTGGGGCCACGATTTGGCCCTGCATCATAGCGGGTCGGGCCCGGCCTCTAACAACGGCCGGGACCCATGCATAATAGCGCGCGGCAGTGATCGCGGTGCCGCGCGCTATTAACCCTTTAGACGCGGCGCTCAAAGTTGAACGCCACATCTAAAGTGAAAGTGAAACCATGCCGGTTGGCTCTTGGAGCTGTTCGGGATCACCACGGCAAAATCGCGGTGTCCCAAACAGCTCTAGGACACGAGGAGGGTCTCCTACCTTGCCTTATGGTGTCCGATCGCCGAATGACTACTCAGTGCCTGAGATCCAGGCATGAGCAGTCAAGCCGCAGAATCATCGATCACTGGTTTCCTATGAGAAACCAGTGATCAATGTAAAAGATCAGTGTGTGCAGTGTTATAGACCCCTATGGGAGCTATAACACTGCAAAAAAAAAAGTGGAAAAAAAGTGAATAAAGATCATTTAACACCTCCCCTATTAAAAGTTTGAATCACCCCCCTTTTCCAATTAAAAAAAAAACTGTGTAAAAAAATAAAAAATAAACATATGTGGTATTGCCGCGTGTGGAAATGTCCAAATTATAAAAATATATCATTAATTAAACCGCACGGTCAATGGCGTACACGCAAAAAAATTCCGAAGTCCAAAATAGTGTATTTTTGGTCACTTTTTATATCATGAAAAAAGGAATAAAAAGTGATCAACAAATCCGAACAATACAAAAAGGGTACCGCTAAAAACTTCCGATCACGTCGCAAAAATTGAGCTATCATACCGACCCAAACGCGGAAAAATAAAAAAAGTTATAGGGGTCAGAAGATGACAATTTTAAACGTATACATTTTCCTGCATGTAGTTATGATTTTTTTCAGAAGTACCACAAAATCAAACCTATATAAGTAGGGTATCATTTTAATCGTATGGACCTACAGAATAAATATAATGTGTCATTGTTACCAAAAAAATTTCTGCATAGAAACAGAAGCCCCCAAAAGTTACAAAATTGAGTTTTTTTTCAAATTTGTCTCACAATGATTTTTTTTTCCGTTTCACCGTCGATTTTTGGGTAAAATTACTGATTTCATTACAAAAATAGAATTGGTGGCGCAAAAAATAAGCTATCATGTGGATTTTTAGGTGCAAAATTGAAAGGGTTATGATTTTTAAAGGTAAGGAGGAAAAACGAAAGTGCAAAAACAGAGAACCCCCTGGTCCTTAAGGGGTTAAGATCAAAAAAGGAATGTAATATACAAGACAGTCTATAAAAATGCAGCAAATAAGAAGCCCTCATTTAGGCCTACAAGTGCTTGGCTTTGTAGCCTGAAAATCCATTTGGCCTCTTCTCTCAATTGGCAGGCATTACATCACCTTTTCTAGGCCAAAGTTTCACTTTGCAAAGGCCAATAAACCTAAGGTCCTGCATGTGGCCCCTATGTACCGCATGCATGTGCCCTGCTACTAATGTATTGCCCCCCCCCTCCTGATTGTGTACAGATGCTGTGACATCCTGCGTCGAACTTCCCGTGTGGTTTTGCCCACATAGATTTTCTGGCATGAGCATGAAATCACATATATGGTGTTATGTGTGCCGAAGTTTATAAAATGCCGGATTTGATATTTGTGTTCATCGACTGGATTGATCAGTTCTTTTGTCTTCAGTACAGATGCGCAAAAACTGCAGTGTCCCCATGGATATGATCCCACTGATCAATTTGTGAGTCAATTGGTACATCCTTCCTTAGTCTGAAAATGAGAGGGTACTAATTGATCTCTCAGACTAGGCCCTTTTCGATATGTCACACTGGGTCTGATTCCAATAACTGGCAGTAGATCTTAATCTCTAGATAATTAGTGCCAGTGTCGTCGCAAAATTGACGTGACCTGATTATTCTAGCTGTCATAGGTGTGAATGCACTTCACCTGTTTGGATGCCTTGGGCTTGCCAGGCCCCATCCTCTCTGAGTGACAAGCTCTATGGGAGGCATGTTTGAGATGTTGTAGAGGATAATCTCTTTGTCTGAATTTCTGGTAAAGGTTGGCACTCTCCCTCAAGAAATTGGTTTCCACAGAACAATTCATCCTCGCCCTGAGGTATTGGCCAACCGGGATGCTCTTCTTGAGAGAACATGGATGGCAACTACCCCAGTGCAGGAGTGAATTGGTAGAGGTGGGTTTCTGATATGGATATGGTTTTGTTGGTCAATGTAACATAGTAACATAGTTCATAAGGTTGAAAAAAGACCAGAGTCCATCAAGTTCAACCTATAACCCTAATGAGTCCCTACTGAGTTGATCCAGAGGAAGGCAAATAATCCTCATACTAGAGGTAAACTTCCTTCCCGACTCCAAATATGGCAATCAGAATAAATCCCTGGATCAACGTTCTGTCCCTATAAATCTAGTATCCATAACCAGCTATGTTATTATTCTCCAAAAATTCATCCAGACCCCTTTTGAACTCTTTTACAGAGTTAAGCATGACCACCTCCTCAGGCAGAGAATTCCACAGTCTCACTGCTCTTACACTAAAGAACCCCCTGTCTGTGCTGGTGTAGAAACCTTCTTTCCTCTAAACGTAGAGGATGGCCCCTTGTTATAGATACAGTCGTGGGTATAAATAGATCATGGGAGAGATCTCTGTACTGTCCCCTGATATATTTATACATAGTTATAAGGTCTCCCCTAAGCCTTCTTTTTTCTAAACTAAATAATCCCAATTCTGCTAATCTTTCTGGGTACTGTAGTCCTCCCATTCCCCGTATTACTCTGGTTGCCCGTCTTTGAACCCTCTCCAGCTCCACTATACCTTTCCATGTGTGGTCTGACGTAGGCATCTATGCCCCTATTTATGCACCCCATGATTTTATTTGCCTTGGCAGCAGCTGCCCGACAATGGTCACAGCTAAATTTACTGTTAACTAAGACTCCTAAGTCCTTTTCCATGTCAGTCGTCCCAAGTGTGCTCCCATTTAATACATAATCCCAGCCCGGATTTTCCTCCCCATGTGCATTACCTTACATTTATCAGTGTTGAACCTCATCTGCCACTTCCCAGCCCAAACCTCCAACCTATCCAGATCCATTTGTAACAGTGCACTGTCTATAGTGTTTACCGCTTTACAGAGTTTAGTATCATCTGCAAAGATTTGTACTTTACTATTCAACCCCTCTACAAGGTCATTAATGAATATATTAAATAGAACAGGACCCAAGACGGACCTCTGTGGTACCCCACTAGTAACAGTCACCCAATCAGAATAAGTACCATTAATAACCACCCTCTTCTCCCCAACCCGATCCATCTCATTTTATGCACCAACCTTTTATGTGGCACCTTATCAAATGCTTTGGAAAAATCCAGATATACATCCAGCGATTGCCCATGGTCCAGTCTGGAGGTCACCTCCTCATAAAAGCTGATCAGGTTAGTTTGACAGGACTTTATCCCTCAGAAAGCCATGATGATATGTAGCCATACATTTATTTATTTTTAGATACTCCAGAATTGCATCCCTTAGAAAACCCTCAAACAATTTACATACAACGGAGGTTAAACTAACAGGCCTATAATTCCCGGGTCACCTTTTGATCCCTTTTTAAATAAAGGTACGACATTTGCCATGTGCCAGTCCTGGGGAACAGTCCCTGTTAATATAGAGTCCCTGAATAGTAACAGGGACTGTTCCCCAGGACTGGCGCATGGCAAATGGTAAGATCCCAAAAATTTATGGAACGTCTGCCAATTTCAAACATGAATGTCATACCATTTTCATTACGGTTTAGAGTGTCAACAAACTCCTGGAAGAGAGTAGGTGTCCCATCCCATAAGATAAGGACATCATCTACATGGCATCTGTAAAATAAAATGTGTTCAGTGGACAAACTCAAATCATTAGAAAATACACACCTGCTCTCCCACCACCCAAAAAAATTATTGGCATAATTAGGTGCACTGGAAGCCCCCATGGCGGTGTCTTGTGTTTGATGATAAAAGGTGCCATTAAATAGAAAATAATTGTGAGTATAAATTCCAGTAGTGCCAAAACAAAACTGTTATGATCGTGACATATAGTGCTTTTAGTGCTTAAGAACCTGGAGATGGCTTGAATGCCAAGATCATGACAGATATTAGAGTAAAGACTCTCTACATCTAAGCTGGTTAAAATAGTGTTGTTGGTGACAGTAATATTAGTGAGTTTTAACACTGTGTCTTTAGTGTCTTGCAGGTAAGGCTGGCTTCACACTACGTTTTCTCCCATACGGGAGCGCATACGGCAGTGGGAGCTAAAACCTCGCGCTCCCGTATGTCACCGTATGCGCTCCCGTATGTCATTCATTTCAATGAGCCGGCCGGAGTGAAAAATTTGGTCCGTTCGGCTCATTTTTGCGCCGTATGCGCTTTTACAACCGGACCTAAAACTCTGGTCAACCACGGTTTTAGGTCCGGTTGTAAAAGCGCATACGGCGCAAACATGAGCCGACCGAACCGAACGTTTCACTCCGGCCGGCTCATTGAAATGAATGACATACGGGAGCGCATACGGTGACATACGGGGAGCGCAAGGTTTTAGCTCCCCCCTGCCGTATGCGCTCCCGTATGGGAGAAAACGTAGTGTGAACCCACCCTAAGATGGGAGTGACATGACAAAAGAAGATAAAACGTGATTAATGTAAGTGCTACCACCCTGTGTCAAACAATTATTACCTGCAATAATAGGCCTACCTCTAGTGGGAACAGTGTTTTTATGTTTCTTCGGGAGTGCAGAAAAGTTGCAATGGTAGGACAGGGATTATACAACACCTTATATTCATCTTCTTTTAATAGGCCATTCTCCTTAGCTGACAGCAATAGTTGTTTGCAATCACTCAGGTAGCTATTAATCGGAACAGATGGCAGTTTTTCCTATTTAGTGGTATCCGACAATAATGCCATCGCCATGCCTACATATGCCTCTTTGTCCATTATGACAACATTACCGCCCTTGTCACTGGGCTTGATCACAATCGCATCATTGTTTTTCAATGACCAGTGCTGCCTGTTCCTCGCTATCCAAATTAGAATTCACTACACCCCTTTTAGGGTGAATGTTTCTTAGTTCTTGTGAGACAATATCAACGAAAATTTTAATATTTGGATATTGAGAGAATGCAGGTACCGATTTGGACTTTGCTTTCAAGTCTGTATAAGGGGTCTCAAATTTAACCTCAGCTCCCTCACTTTTCAACAAGAGCTCATATAAAGTGTCTAATGCATTTTCTTCTCTCTGTAATTGGGCACGGGAATCACTGTCTTTCATCGTTTGTGTGTGTGTGTTAAAAACTTCTTGGAGGTGGAAACTGTGACTGAGGAACCCCTAAAAGGGATCGAAGGGATCATTATATTAGGTATGTCTGATAGGAAACCTTCGGTTCCTGAGGTCTCTGTTTCTGAAATATCAGTATGTCTGTGATCAGTTTGTGCAGGATAGGAGGACTTGTACTGTCCACTGTAGTTCTTATTACCATGATATGTATAAACTTGAACACACGTGAAATCAGTGTAATCTCTCACTTATTTTTTGTTTCTTTTCCTTAATGTTGTTTTTGAATTATTCAAGATGCTGTTGTAGTTTTAATTCCAAACTTACAAACTCAGAGTATCTCCTTCAACTGATTCTCTAATTTCTGTCCTACACTAACTAGATGTTTCTTCTCATATTCGAGAAGATAATTGATCATCAACAGCAAGTTCTCAATCAGAACCTGTTCCCATCCTTTGATAAATGATGAATCCTTTCTATGGTAGTTGAGAGTTACAGAAATCCGCAACCCCTGGTATATAGTATACTAGGGGTTGCAGATTTCTGTTGCGCATATGTGTCTAAACTTTAAATAACAGGAGAAACAAAATAATGCAGCACTCACGACGTCTGACGCATGACCTGACGAAGTGCCTAGAGCACGCAAGTGACGAAGTGCCGAGAGCACGCAATGGTCCGTCGCCACCCATAAAGAAGATGGTGAATAAAGAGTACATGGTGAGTGCTGCGTTATTTTGCTTCTCCTGTTACTTATTGGATTCACTGAAAGACTGTCTAGAACGCATGGCACTGGCTCATGCATGAGGACAGGTACTAAACACCACTCACATAGCTAAACTATTCCCTAGCCTGACACTAGTGCCGGTGTACTTTTACTATTGTACTTGTGTCTAAACTTTGTTGCGTTGTTGCGCATATGTGTCTAAACTTTTAACCTCCCACCACGATCGAATTAATTTTTTATAAATTTTTGACCACCCCCTAAAGGCTTGTTGCATATGTAGCTGATCAGGTGGAAGGTTATCAGTGGAAAAGACATGTGAGGCTTCCGCTGCTAGACTGTCCAATTTTTGACATAGAAATCCCACCATACCAGGCGTGGAATACAATGGGTCCTAAACAGAGAATTAAATCTTTAAAAATCAATTCACTAAAGAAAATAACCCAATAGGGCAGTTACGGGCCAAAGCCACAATATATCCAAACCGTGGGCCGAAGCCCAGGGTAAAAAAAAACCTTATATAGTCAACCCTAAAATATAACTTTTATTGGATATTTAGTAAAACAAACCCAAAGTGAAAGGTAAAAATTGACACTTGGACAGGGCTATAAATGATCAGTACGAGGCTTTGACATCATTGTCCCTGTACAACATAGTTGTAGCCAATAACAGAACTTTTACCATATATTCAGAGCTATTAGCCATACAAATAATGGAACAGGCAAGCACTTCCAGGTGAGACTTACCTGGATACCTATGAAGGGAGAGCAAACTGTGAGCATCAAAATCTAGCGAGACCTGCCAGTCATCAGAATGCATCGATGCATCACATACATGCAACGCGCATGGTCAGTTACTATTTCATACCTCCCAACCTTCTCAGTGGGACATTCCTGCTTTTGGGGTGATGTCCTGCCATCCCGGAACGGTCCCCACATGTCCTGCATTTAACTGTAAATGCTTCTTATCAACAGTTATATGTACCACTTGGTGAAAAGTTTCACATGGCCATTGGCTCCTCACCCTGTCAATCACTTTTGTGCCTGTGGCTACAGTAAGCCAGAAGACACATAAGGCCAAACTCTTCCTCCATACTACGTTGCACTAGTGACATCATCAGATGCTGTAGCACAGAGGAAGAGGAAAAAAGAGAAGAAGAGGCCTTGCCAAGGGATCCGACAGAGGAAGGGGACTCAAACTGCGGAAAGTAGGCATGGCAGGCAGGCGTGTGGTGGTAGCGGGTGGACAGATGTGGGGGAGGTGTAGGGACTGTCGGTACTGCTGCATCCCTTTCGTGGGGGGTACTGTTGCCTCCCTTGGGTGGGGGTACTGCTGCCTACCTAATGTGGGGGACTGCTGCCTATCTTATGTGGGGGAACTGCTGCCTATCTAATGTGGAGGAACTGCTGCCTATCTAATGTGGGGGACTGCTGCCTATCTAAAGTGGGGTACTTCTGCCTGTAGGGCAACTGCTGTCTACCTAATGTGGGGGACTGCTGCCTATCTAATGTGGGAGAACTTCTGCCTACCTAATGTGGGGGAACTGCTGCCAATCTAATGTGGGTGAACTGCTGCCTACCTAATATGGGCGAACTGCAGCCTACCTAATGTGGGGAACTGCTGCCCATCTAATGTGGGGGAACAGCTGTCTACCTAATGTGGGGAAACTGCTGCCCATCTAATGTGGGGGAACTTCTGCTTACCTAATGTGGGGGGAACTAATGGTTCACATTCCCTAATAATAATAATTTGATATATATACATATAGTTTATAAAATCTTGTGGTATTTGAAGGGAATGTCAGTATAGACTTTGTAAGTCAGTTCACCATATCAATGTTTCCTGATAAAAAGCAAATTCAGCAGGAACAGCCATGAGTCTGTTGTTAATCCAAACAGGTATTAAAGAGAGATGAGTAAAGACAAGAAACTGAAAGATTAAACTTTCAAAACTACAGACAAGATTCATCTGAGTTGATCCCTAGCTCTATGTTTTCATCTTTGTGAAAAAAATGTTTATGCTTTACAGTTAGGGTTGCCACCCTGCCGGTATTTTACCGGCACAGCCGGTATTTTCATCTACATTCCGGGCTGTGCTGGTAAGTTTGGATGAAAAATACCGGCCATGCAATGGCCGGTATTTTTCATTCACTGACAGGGGCGGACGGAGTAGCATCCCCAGAACAGCACTGCTTTCATGACCGGCCGTACAATGCCCAGGTCTGACACCACCAGCCTGTGACAGGGAGAGCTCCGTGCGATGACAGGAAGAGACTGTACAATGCTGGGGAGGGGGCGTGCACCTCCTGTCTCCTCTCTCCCCCTCCCCCGCCTTCTCTCTGCCCTGTGCAGTCTTACAACCCTCCATAGGCAGAGCAGGGAGGGGAGAGGCCGTGTATCCTGTCTCCTCTGCAGCGCAGGGCGGGTGAGTGTCTGTGTATATATGTGTTTGTATATATGTGTCTGTGTCTGTGTATGTGTCTCTATGTGTCTGTGTATATATATGTGTGTGTGTGTGTGTAGGGGGGGGGGGTAAACTGCCTAATCTGGGGGACAACTATGCTGCCTAATCTGGGGGACAACTATGCTGCCTAATCTGGGGGACATCTATGCTGCCTAATCTGGGGGACAACTATGCTCCTAATCTGGGGGACATCTATGCTGCCTAATCTGGGGGACAACTATGCTCCTAATCTGGGGGACAACTATGCTGCCTGATCTGGGGGACAACTACCCGGCCCTCCACAATATTTTTAGTTTCTCATGTGGCCCCATGGGATAAATAATTGCCCACCCCATCCCTCCTCAACCTCGGACATTCCTTAACCTGGAGCCGCCCGGGGAAAGGAGAAAGTGAAGACAAGAGACTGGTGAGACCTCTCTGCAAAATTGTGTATTTAATGCAGTGTTTCCCAACCAGGGTGCCTCCAGCTGTTGCAAAACTATTACTCCCAGCATTCCCAGACAGCCTTTGGCTGTCCGGGCATGCTGGGAGTTGTAGTTTTGCAATAGCTGGAGGCACCCTGGTTGGGAAACACTGATTTAATGTTTTAATGTGTGAAACTATCTGCTGCGCTCTGTATCTAATCCTGTCATGTGCGATACTGTCTGCTGAGCCTGTGTATCTAATCCTGTCATGTGTGATACTGTGAGCTGAGCCTGTATATCCAAATCTGTCATGTGGGATACTATCTGCTGAGCCTGTGCATCTAAATCTGTCATGTGTGATACTGTCTGCGGAGCCTGTGTATCTAATCCTGTTATGTGTGATACTGTCTGCTGAGCCTGTGTATCTAATCCTGTTATGTGTGATACTGTCTGCTGAGCCTGTGCATCTAAATCTGTCATGTGTGATACTGTCTGATTAGCCTGTTTATCTGACGTTGCGCAGGGGGACGTCACTCGTCATCAGAGAGAGCCAGCGTTGCTGTCGCGCACCACCACTACCGCCGCCGCTGGCATAAATAGGGTTTTGGTAGGTATTCTCTAAATGTAATTTTTTTTGTGCGATATAGGAAAATTCCCCCCACATATATATTGTATTCCTCCAATCCCCTATGCCATTTCTTAAACCCCCCTCCCATCCCCCATGCCATTTCTTAAACCCCTGATCCCTCAGCCCCTGTGCAATCTGGCCCCTCCCCTTTTGTAGCTCCACCCCCGCATAGCCACACCCATGACCGGTATTTTTCTGAGGGAAAGGTGGCAACCCTATTTACAGTCAGGGGTGTTGGATGAGAAGGGCACTTTAGATTCTAACACAGTATAATTTTCAACACACAACACATTTACCATAGCTGAATTGTGTAATAGTTGATTTGTTTATGATTTTCTTTTCTTTTTTTAGTGTAAACAGTCAAAAATTGAAAACAAACATGTAAGCCTCAAATCATATGTCTGTTATTGTTTTTACATTTTTAGATCTGTCAGTTGCATAAAATTTAATGTAACAACAGTAAAATACAGCTACAGGTTGGTATTACTTTATGGAGTTTGGCTAATAGGAGCACTAAAAGAATACAGTGGTCTTATAAATCATGAGGAAAGCACTTACCTCACCCCTCAGGGTGGTGATAGACAGGCTGCTAGTTATGCACTGCGGGGTGTCACCACAGAGAGGAGAGTGGGGGGGGGGGGGTATTCCTCTCTTTTTTTATCTAGTTTTGGCTACTAGAAGTACAGATCTATAGCTCTAATATGCTGCTGTTACATAGCATATTCCACTGTCATATTGTTTACTGCTGCAACTGGAGATAATGCCATTCCCTGAAGTTTAATCCCTTAGTAAATTGTCTGTTTGTCTTTATTCCTGATGATGTGAAAATTTACTATAAGGCATATTCTATTTGAATAATAGACTGTGCCGTCATACATAAGGTGTCTTTGATTGTGGTGATGTTAAGGTTGATTTTGTATTTATTTATTTATTTGTACAGCAATGTTTTCTATTAAGGATGAAGAACAGGATCCTTTAAGCAATCTTGCAAGCAAGCAAACAGACCCAAACAGGCAGGTGTCACAGTTAAGGGGGTACTAGACATCTTATCCTCTATCCAAAAGATAGGGGATAAGATGTTTGATCGCGGGGGTCCCACTGCTGGGGACCCCCGCGATCTCCCTGCCTGTTTGGGTCTGTTTGCTTGCTTGCAAGATTGCTTTAGGGTGCGTTCACACGCTCTTAGTTTTTGCGGGTTTTCCGCTGCGTATTTGAAAGGGGCGGGCTTTTCTCGGCTGTCCACAGCAGATTTTTCGCGGCAGAATTTACGCTGCTGAAAATCCACCGCAGTCCCTACTGACTTCAAAGGGGCTAATGACAGATTTTCCGCAGCGTAAATTCCTCCTTGGCAAATCTGCTGTGGATAGCCGAGAAGAGCCCGCACCCTTTCAAATACGCAGCGGGAAAACCCACAAAAACAAAGAGCGTGTAAAAGCACCCTAAAGGATCCTGCTCTTCATCCCCAATAGAAAACATTGCTGTACAAATAAATAAATAAATGAATACAAAAACAACCTTAACATCCCCACAATCAAAGACACCTTATGTATGATGGCACAGTCTATTATTCAAATAGAATATGCCTTATAAACAATTTTCACATCATCAGGAATAAAGACAAACAGACAATTTACTAAGGGATTAAACTTCCATAGATTTGCATTGAGGGGGCATGGCCATGACGTCATGAGCCTCCCCCCTGCATCGGCAGTCATCCGGCACGGGGCGAGGTTCGCTCCATGCACCGGATGTCTGGGGTGCTGCAGCCGAGATTGCGGGGATAAGATGTCAAGGGGCGGAGTACCCCTTTAAGTAGTCTTGGGTTTGTTGCAAAAATTCACATACAGCAATAGTGTTCCACTTGCAGCATGTGGTATAACAGAAACTTCAATGTCCTTAACATCAGGTTGTTTACATAAACATAATCATCTAAGCTTCTTACCCAAAACTTGGCACATTCAGTCTTAAAGTCAGTCTTTTCTTTTGGTCCAGTGTATAAGTATTCAACATACCATAGACAAACTGATCTGCTCCAAAGCAACTCCTCTCTGCTGCTGTCTGGCAGTGCTCACACACCTGTGAGATCAGGTTCAGGAGCCTAAGGCTAAGTTCACACGGCAGAATTTCCGTGCTTGGAGATTCCGCTGTAGCAGAGTCCCATTGAATTCAACGGGATTCTGCTGTGCTGTGTAAACGGCGGAATTTCCGTGCCAGATGTTTCCGGCATGGAAATTCTGATTTCCGTGTCCGCACAAAGAATGAACATGTTCATTCTTTTTTCAGAGACTGCATAGAACGCATAACCGTCTATGAGACGCAGCATTCCTATGCGGTCCTAGTGCCGACAGATAAGATTCTCCGTGCGGACATTCCAGTATGTGAACATAGCCTAACACACACCAGAACTGGAGTATGGGAGCGACTTTATGTCCAGAAACTTCAGTCATTCCCCAAATGTGGACCCAAACTTTAGTCTTATGTCACTGAGGAAAGAAGCTTTATTGATACATACCTCCCATCTACAATTTTACCAGCTGCTTGCTTACAGCGGTAATGTCACAATATTATTATCTTTTCTCCAAGGCTTTTTATTGAGATTATCGCACAGTAGCTGATGTATTTTTTTATATGCAGGTACTCCACCCCTAGACGTCTTATCCCCTATCCAAAGGATAGCGGTGGGACCCCCGCGATCTCCCTACTGCACCCGGTGTTTGTTTAGGGTTTCGGGTGCAGCACTAGAGTCTCATGACGTCACAACCGAGCCCCCTCAATGCAAGTCCATAGACTTGCATTGAGGGAGCATGGCCGTGACATCACGAGCGGGCGTGACTGTGACATCACGAGCCTCCGCCCCACATCGCCAGTTATCCGGCACGGATGAAGTGTCTGGTGCCGCAGCGGTGGGACCCCCGCGATCAGACATCTTATCCCCTATCCTTTGGATAGGAGATAAGATCTCTAGTGGCGGAGTACCCATTAAATGGTACCATAATTATTTGTTTACACATTTAGGTTTTTTATTGCAATTATAGCATACAAAGACAGGAATGGATTTGTACAGAGGAGACGTCTTAGTCTTTCATTTATACTTGTTCTCTATTTATGATCTGTTCCTGGCTTTGTATTCAATAATTGTAATTAAAAAGCTGAAGATGGGAACACAGCCTAATGGTGTTGCCTTTATTGTTAGTATTTAATGTGGTGATGTTACAAAAGTCTTCATTCCTAGTCTGTGTTCTATTACAGTAATGTCTCAGGGTTGATAGTAACTCACATCAGGCTTATATTCTGTTGTCTTATTTCATATTAGAGTAGGTCTTCATTTGTACACTGAGTCTTATTTTTATGATATCATGGTAGATTGTACCTAATATGGTAGATTGTTCTAGATCTACTGTTAGTCATGATAAGTACAGTAAAATGCATATTTTAGAGACTTGCTCTTATTTCCTCTTTCAATTCTGTTTCAACTTTTTTAGGTTGGAAGGATTCCAGAAAGCTAAATGTTTTATACTAATAATTTTTATTTTTTTTTTGCTTTTTTTAAAATCCCATTTCATTTAGGAAAAAAAACATCCAGGCTTAGAACATTTCGACTGACAGTTAAAGCTGACATTTTTGAGCCCAAAGCGCTAAAAACTTACATAACTATGAATTTGCAGGTGCAGTATAAAATGAGAGAGTTCATAGGTTGTGATGATGGACAAAGATAAAAACTTTAAAAAGGCCAGGTCATACATTATAAAATGCCTATAAATATGTAATATGGAGATTTATTTGAAAAAAAAAACCTGTGCAGAGTAAAAGCGGAGCAGTTACTTATAACAACCAGATTGCTTATTTTATTTCTCCGAAGCCTTTTTCAAAATACAAGAAGCCATCTGAATGGTTGCTATGGCCTCCACTTTTTTGATAAATCTCCCTTTTGATAAATCTCCCCAATATTTATTATTTTATAAGAGGGGAACAAAGAAAAGATAATCTTTTTCAAATTACCCTGTCATGCTAAAATCTCTACCCAAAGCATGTACCATACTGGCAAAAAAAAATGTAACATTTTGTGTGAATCACCTAAGAAGCCTTTTAAGACGTGTTACAAAAATAGTGTCCAGCCGGCCTTTAAATCAGGGGGGTAACTAGAATCTCATAGGCCACAGGGTAAATTTTTAACCTGGGCTCTTTAAAACCTGTTAGCCTCATTTTGTGAGTCAAATCTATGGACCATACGCCTCAATTTACAAATAAATCTCACTGGAATTTATGATTGTTTATATTCATAGGCTAGATTGTTTATATTCATAGGCTATTATTATGGTTAAATACATTACAAAGGAAAACCCTATGCTGCATTTATAGGCATCAGAACCTTAGACTCTGAGAAATGCAGCATTGGGTAACCGAAAAAAACACATGTATACATATTTATATATACTTTTCTACTTATTATAATACCATGTACCTCTAAATACTTATTCTATTAACTTAATAGTGACTGAATAGTACCACCATACTGTTATTGAATAAAAATCACTGACCAATATTACTAAAACAATACAATATCACTATGCAAGGAACAATAATACCAGGAATACATATTGGGCTCCTTTCACACTATGAATTTCTCCGTTTACAAACTTCCGTCACATGTTCCGTCACTACAGTTGCAAAACCCGGCTGTTACAAAACCCCTGACGGCCGTGACTAAATTGCATTGCAGCCTATGGGGTTTTTAACTGCCCGTTAGCACCCGCATATGCCCGTAATTCATTACGGGCGTTATACAGTGACGGGACATCGTGACGGAAAAATTATGATGACTTTTTTCCAGCCACTTCTTGTCTCTGCTGAATCTACCAGAAAAAAACATCTAAGGCCCTGCACTATTCAAACACTCAATACAATCTCACCATCTATGGTCTCCCAAACAGTAATAATACTCCCCTTGGTAACCTGCCCAGTAAAAGTTGGTGGGTAAGCAGATCCCTCCTTAGAAAGAGAGGTTCCCCATTACAGTAAATAAGGCCCCAAAGCAGTAAGAAGTGTCCCCCCCCCCCCCCCCCCCCCCGTTAGGCAGGCAGTACTCCCATTAGGCAGGTAGTCTCTACATTACCCAAGAAGGTTCGCCTCAATGCGCAAGTAGTTCCTCAATTAGGGAGGTAATCCCCCATTAGACAGGTATGTCCCCCATTAGCAATCAGTTGCCCCAAAAGACAGTTAGTACCCACCCCATTAACCAAGAATTTCTTCCCATTAGGCAGACAGTTCCCCAGTAGTTGCCCGACCTCTTTTACCAAACAGTGGCCTGTTTGACTATGGCCTGTTTCCCTACCTCAGCATTACACCCTTACTAGTAAGCCCTGACATTCTGTTGTTGTCCATAGCAATCATACCTCAAACTGTTGTTATCCGGGTGATCAAACAACAGACAGGTTTAGGCTAAGTTTCCACTTGGATTTTTTTCTGGCAGTTTTTGGATATCTGCCACTGCAGTTTTGAGCGAAAGTCAGAAGTGGATCCATAAGGGAGGAGAAGTATAAGTACTTCCTTTATATGTCCCATTCCTTTTGAATACACATCTGGCTTTGGCTCAAAAACTGCAGTGAAAGTTTTCCAAAAACTACCAGAAAAAAACAAGTAGAAACCTAGCCTTAGGGCATCTAATCCTAGATGCTGAGTACCTGATACACTCAGGTACCTGATATAGTCATAGGGTTATTGTGGACTAGGGGATTTGTGCCATCAGGTTCATTCTTTATCTGGGCATCGCAAGAATTAGATCAGTACAGTTTTTTAATAATATAAATAATGGTTATGCTTGAAGAGTGATACTCTCAAAGTATTAGAGAGGGATTTACTGGCAACATATCCATGGCTTGTAGAAATATGTACAATTTGGGAGGAAAAAATTAATATTTTATACAAGATTACAAAATTTAGAGTGGTAGAAGGCTATTGCTTATGTATTTGTCTATGTATTGTATTTTATTTTATTACCAATAGCCAAACCTTTTTTAAATGGGTCATATGGTTTTCAGTCAAAAATGGACAGTATTTGAGATACCGTATTTATCGGCGTATAACACGCACTTTTTAGGCAAAATTTTTTAGCCTAAAGTCTACCTGCGTGTTATACGCCGATAAGCCGCTGCAGTTCAATGATTTAAAGCGAGCGCTTTAACCCCTTAAGGACCAAGGATGCACCGATACGTCCTTGGTCCTGCTCTCCTGATATAACGCGGGGTTACACAGTAACCCCGCGTCATATCACGGCGGGCCCGGCGTCATAGTGAAGCCGGGACCCGCCTCTAATAGCGCGCAGTGCCGATCGCGGCGCCGCACGCTATTAACCCTTTAGCCGCGCGCTCAGAGCTGAGCCGCGCGGCTAAAAGCGAAAGTGAAAGTTGCCGGCTAGCTCAGTCGGGTTGTTCGGGATAGCGGCGGGTAATCGCGGCATTCCGAACAGCTTACAGGACAGCGAGGGCCTCTACCTGCCTCCTCGCTGTCCGATCGCCAAATGACTGCTCAGTGCCTGAGATCCAGGCATGAGCAGTCATGCGGCAGAATCGTCGATCACTGGTTTCCTATGAGAAACCAGTGATCAATGATGAAGATCAGTGTGTGCAGTGTTATAGGTCAAGTGAAAAAGTGAAAAAAAAAGTGAATGAACTCCTCCCCTATTAAAAGTTTGAATCGCCCCCCTTTTCCAAAAAAAAAACACAGTGTAAATAAAAATAAAAATAAACATATATGGTATCACCGCGTGCGGAAATGTCTGAATTATAAAAATATATCATTAATTAAACCGCTCGGTCAATGGCGTGCGCGCAAAAAAATTCCAAAGTACAAAATAGTGCATTTTTTGTCACTTTTTATATAATTTAAAAATGAATAAAAAGCGATCAATAAGTCCTATCAATGCAAAAATGGTACCGTTAAAAACTTCAGATCACGGCGCAAAAAAATGAGCCCTCATACCGCCCCATACACGGAAAAATAAAAAAAGTTATAGGGGTCAGAAGATGACAATTTTAAACGTATTAATTTTCCTGCATGTAGTTATGATTTTTTCCAGAAGTCAATCTCTATAATCAAACCTCTATAAGTAGGGTATCATTTTAATCGTATGGACCTACAGAATAAAGATAAGGTGTCATTTTTACCGAAAAATATACTATGTAGAAACGGAAGCCCCCAAAAGTCACAAAACGGCATTTTTTTTTTCAATTTTGTTGCACAATGATTTTTTTTCCATTTCACCGTAGATGTTTGGGCAAAATGACTGATGTCATTACAAAGTAGAATTGGTGGCACAAAAAATAAGCCATAATATGGATTTTTAGGTGCTAAATTGAAAGAGTTATGATTTTTTAAAGGCAAGGAGCAAAAAACGAAAATGCAAAAACGGAAAAAACCCCGGTCCTTAAGGGGTTAAATCAATGAACTGCAGTGGCTTTGCAGGTGCAGAGACCGCCACCACTGCCGGCTTCTCTGCCCCTGCCTGTCCTGGGGTCTAGAGCCCTACTGCCGGCCCTTTTCTCCCCCCTGGCTAGAGGTGCCGCTGTCCATTCTCTCCCCCTGACTATCGGTGCCGGCGCCCCATTGCCGGCACCGATAGCCAGGGGGAGAGAAGCGGCTCTGGCAATGAGGCAGCGGCGCCGATAGCCAGGGGAAGAGAAGGCGCAGCGGCACCCATTGCCGGCGCCGCTGCCCCGTTGCTTCCCCCATCCCCGGTTGTATAATTACCTGTTGCCGGGGTAGGGTCTGCGCTGCTTCAAGCTTCCGGTGTGTGTCCCCTGTGTCGTTGCTATGCGCTGCGAAACGCAATGACGTCACTCATCATTGCGCCGCGCCGTGCAGTGCATAGCAACGACGCATGGGACGCACACCGGAGGCCTGAAGCAGCGCGGACCCGACCCCGGCAACAGGTAATTATACAACCGGGGATGAGGGAGGCAACGGGGCAGCGGTGCCAGCAATGGGTGCCGCTGCCCCTTCTCTCCCCCTGGCTATCGGCGCCACTGTCCCATTGACGGCGCCCCTTCTCTCCCCCTGGCTATCGGCACCGATAGTCAGGGGGAGAGAACGGGCAGCGGCACCAATAGCCAGGGGGAGAGAAGCGGCGCCGGCAATGGGGCAGCGGCGCCGATAGCCAGGGTGAGAGAAGGGTCGTCAGCAGGGCTCTAGACCCCAGGAAAGGCAGGGGAGAGAAGCGGGCAGCAACGGCCCCTCTCCCCCTGCCTTTCCTGGGGGTGTATCGGGGTATACGCATGCACACACACGCACCCTCATTTTACCAAGGATATTTGGGTAAAAAACTTTTTTTACCCAAATATCCTTGGTAAAATGAGGGTGTGAGTTATAGACTGGTGCGTGGTATACCCCGATAAATACGGTAGTTGATGTGATGGATACTGAAAAAACATAGATACGGTTGCTTCATTTGCTTAAAGGAGTTATCCACCATAAGGTGATTTTATTACGTACTGCCAGACAGTAATGGACATGCTTAGGAAGGATCTGTGCTTGCCTTAGGGCTAAATAGTCATGTTGTGAGATTGCCATAATGCTGTGGCTATCTTTTCTTGTCTTTTAAACTACATATTCCATGCTTCCTTGTCTGAAAGTGTGAGGTCACTTTCCTCCCTCCCACACATAAGCCACCCCACCCATTGAAACACAAATTAGCTGCATTCCATTCAAAAGGCCAGTCTTTTCTAACCAGGGTGCCTCCAACTGTGGCAAACTGATCTCTCTCCCACCCAGCAATCACTCCACCGATTGAAGCAACCTTTGCACACTTGACTAGTGATGTCATGTCTCGAGGCACTGCACCCGGGGAAAACCTAAGACCTGAGTAATTTGTATGCTGTTGAAAATAAATATGGGGCAGAAATCACAAATGAATTGCAAGACCACTATATTATGAACTACTATATTACGAACTACACTATGAACTACATAAAAACATCTGAAGTAGCTATGGTCAAAAATCAAAGGTGTGGTGTTCCAGTACAGGATATGGCCATGTCAGGTAAATGCTGCCTCAGGTGCTTTACAAAATGCCTATTCTGAGTCTCACTGCTCCCAGTGCTGTGTTATTTTACATTATGTTTTGTTATAAAATAATTCCTGATGTATGTGTAATACTGGTTGTCACGATGCCGGCTGGCAGGTAGTGGATCCTCTGTGCCAGAGAGGGATTGGCGTGGACCGTGCTAGTGGACCGGTTCTAAGCCACTACTGGTTTTCACCAGAGCCCGCCGCAAAGCGGGATGGTCTTGCTGCGGCGGTAGTGACCAGGTCGTATCCACTAGCAACGGCTCACCTCTCTGGCTGCTGAAGATAGGCGCGGTACAAGGGAGTAGGCAAAAGCAAGGTCGGACGTAGCAGAAGGTCGGGGCAGGCAGCAAGGATCGTAGTCAGGGGCAACGGCAGAAGGTCTGGAAACACAGGCAAGGAACACACAAGGAACGCTTTCACTGGCACTAAGGCAACAAGATCCGGCAAGGGAGTGCAGGGGAAGTGAGGTGATATAGGGAAGTGCACAGGTGAACACACTAATTGGAACCACTGCGCCAATCAGCGGCGCAGTGGCCCTTTAAATCGCAGAGACCCGGCGCGCGCGCGCCCTAGGGAGCGGGGCCGCGCGCGCCGGGACAGAACAGACGGAGAGCGAGTCAGGTAGGGGAGCCGGGGTGCGCATCGCGAGCGGGCGCTACCCGCATCGCGAATCGCATCCCGGCTGGCAGCGGAATCGCAGCGCCCCGGGTCAGAGGACGTGACCGGAGCGCTGCCGCGGGGAGAGTGAAGCGAGCGCTCCGGGGAGGAGCGGGGACCCGGAGCGCTCGGCGTAACAGTACCCCCCCCCTTGGGTCTCCCCCTCTTCTTAGAGCCTGAGAACCTGAGGAGCAGACTTTTGTCTAGGATGTTGTCCTCAGGTTCCCAGGATCTCTCTTCAGGACCACAACCCTCCCAGTCCACTAAAAAAAAATTTTTCCCTCTGACCTTTTTGGCAGCTAAAATTTCTTTGACCGAGAAGATGTCCGAGGAGCCGGAAACAGGAGAGGGAGGAACAGATTTGGGAGAAAAACGGTTGAGGATGAGTGGTTTGAGAAGAGAGACGTGAAAGGCATTAGGGATACGAAGAGAGGGAGGAAGAAGAAGTTTATAAGAGACAGGATTAATTTGACACAAAATTTTGAAAGGACCAAGATAGCGTGGTCCCAACTTGTAGCTAGGGACACGGAAGCGGACATATTTAGCGGAGAGCCATACCTTGTCTCCAGGGGAAAAAACGGGGGGAGCTCTTCTTTTCTTATCCGCGAACTTCTTCATGCGTGATGAAGCCTGTAAGAGAGAATTTTGGGTCTCTCTCCATATGATGGAAAGGTCACGAGAAATTTCATCCACAGCGGGCAGACCAGAGGGCAAGGGAGTAGGGAGGGGGGGGAGAGGGTGACGGCCGTACACCACGAAAAATGGGGATTTGGAGGAAGACTCAGAGACCCTGAAGTTATACGAGAATTCGGCCCATGGGAGGAGATCTGCCCAGTCATCCTGGCGGGAGGAAACAAAATGTCGCAAATAATCACCCAAGATCTGGTTAATCCTTTCTACTTGTCCATTGGACTGGGGATGATATGCAGAAGAAAAATTTAATTTAATCTTGAGTTGTTTACAGAGAGCCCTCCAGAATTTAGACACGAATTGGACGCCTCTATCCGAGACAATCTGCGTAGGCAACCCGTGAAGACGAAAAATGTGTACAAAAAATTGTTTAGCCAACTGAGGCGCAGAAGGAAGACCAGGAAGAGGGATGAAATGTGCCATTTTGGAGAATCGATCAACGACCACCCAAATAACAGTGTTGCCACGGGAAGGGGGTAAATCAGTAATAAAATCCATACCAATCAGAGACCAAGGCTGTTCGGGGACAGGCAGAGGATGAAGAAAACCAGCGGGCTTCTGGCGAGGAGTCTTATCCCGGGCACAGATAGTGCAGGCTCGCACAAAGTCCACAACATCCGTCTCCAGAGTCGGCCACCAATAGAAGCGGGAGATGAGTTGCACAGATTTCTTGATACCCGCATGACCTGCGAGATGGGAGGAGTGACCCCATTTGAGGATTCCGAGGCGTTGGCGAGGAGAAACAAAGGTCTTTCCTGGAGGAGTCTGCCTGATGGAGGCAGGAGAAGTGGAGATCAGGCAGTCAGGTGGAATGATGTGTTGCGGAGAGAGTTCAACTTCTGAGGCATCCGAGGAACGAGAGAGAGCATCGGCCCTAATGTTCTTATCGGCAGGACGAAAGTGAATCTCAAAATTAAATCGGGCAAAGAACAGAGACCACCGGGCCTGGCGAGGATTCAGCCGTTGGGCAGACTGGAGGTAGGAGAGGTTCTTGTGGTCGGTGTAGATAATAACAGGAGAACTTGATCCCTCCAGCAGATGCCTCCATTCCTCAAGTGCTAATTTAATGGCTAGAAGCTCTCGATCCCCGATGGAGTAGTTCCTCTCCGCTGGAGAGAAGGTCCTAGAGAAAAAACCACAAGTGACAGCATGCCCGGAAGAATTTTTTTGTAGAAGAACAGCTCCAGCTCCCACTGAGGAGGCATCAACCTCCAATAGGAAGGGTTTGGAAGGGTCAGGTCTGGAGAGGACGGGAGCCGAAGAAAAGGCAGACTTGAGTCGTTTAAAGGCGTCTTCTGCTTGAGGAGGCCAGGACTTGGGATCAGCATTTTTTTTGGTTAAAGCCACGATAGGAGCCACAATGGTAGAAAAATGTGGAATAAATTGCCTGTAATAATTGGCGAACCCCAAAAAGCGTTGGATAGCACGGAGTCCGGAGGGGCGTGGCCAATCTAAGACGGCAGAGAGTTTGTCTGGATCCATCTGTAGTCCCTGGCCAGAGACCAAATATCCTAGAAAAGGAAGAGATTGGCATTCAAACAGACATTTCTCAATTTTGGCATAGAGTTGGTTGTCACGAAGTCTCTGAAGAACCATACGGACATGCTGGCGGTGTTCTTCTAGATTGGCAGAAAAAATTAGGATATCGTCCAGATATACAACAACACAGGAGTATAACAGATCACGAAAAATTTCATTGACAAAGTCTTGGAAGACGGCAGGGGCGTTGCACAGTCCAAAGGGCATGACCAGATACTCAAAGTGTCCATCTCTGGTGTTAAATGCCGTTTTCCACTCGTCCCCCTCTCTGATGCGGATGAGGTTATAGGCGCCTCTTAAGTCCAATTTAGTGAAGATGTGGGCACCTTGGAGGCGATCAAAGAGTTCAGAGATGAGGGGTAAGGGGTAGCGGTTCTTAACCGTGATTTTATTAAGACCGCGGTAGTCAATGCAAGGACGTAGGGAGCCATCTTTTTTGGACACAAAGAAAAATCCGGCTCCGGCAGGAGAGGAGGATTTACGGATAAAGCCCTTTTTTAGATTCTCCTGGACGTATTCGGACATGGCAAGAGTCTCTGGGGCAGAGAGAGGATAAATTCTGCCCCGGGGTGGAGTAGTGCCCGGGAGGAGGTCGATAGGGCAATCATAAGGCCTGTGAGGAGGTAGAGTCTCAGCTTGTTTTTTGCAGAAAACATCCGCGAAGTCCATATAGGCCTTAGGGAGACCGGTTACTGGAGGAACCACAGAGTTACGGCAAGGGTTACTGGGAACCGGTTTTAGACAGTTCTTGGAACAAGAGGACCCCCAACTCTTGATCTCCCCAGTGGACCAATCCAGGGTAGGGGAATGAAGTTGAAGCCAGGGAAGTCCAAGGAGAATTTCCGAGGTGCAATTGGGGAGGACCAAAAGTTCAATCCTCTCATGATGAGATCCGATGCTCATAAGAAGGGGCTCCGTGCGGAAACGTATGGAACAGTCCAATCTTTCATTATTTACACAATTGATGTAGAGGGGTCTGGCGAGACTGGTCACCGGGATGTTGAACCTGTTGACGAGAGAGGCCAAAATAAAATTTCCTGCAGATCCAGAGTCCAGGAAGGCCACTGTAGAGAAGGAGAAGGCAGAGGCAGACATCCGCACAGGCACAGTAAGACGTGGAGAAGCAGAGTAGACATCAAGGACTGTCTCACCTTTGTGCGGAGTCAGCGTACGTCTTTCCAGGCGGGGAGGACGGATAGGACAATCTCTCAGGAAGTGTTCGGTACTAGCACAGTACAGGCAGAGGTTCTCCATACGGCGTCGTGTCCTCTCTTGAGGTGTCAGGCGAGACCGGTCGACCTGCATAGCCTCCACGGCGGGAGGCACAGGAACAGATTGCAGGGGACCAGAGGAGAGAGGAGCCGAGGAGAAGAAACGCCTCGTGCGAACAGAGTCCATATCTTGGCGGAGTTCCTGACGCCTTTCGGAAAAACGCATGTCAATGCGAGTGGCTAGGTGAATAAGTTCATGTAGATTAGCAGGAATTTCTCGTGCGGCCAGAACATCTTTAATGTTGCTGGATAGGCCTTTTTTGAAGGTCGCGCAGAGGGCCTCATTATTCCAGGACAATTCTGAAGCAAGAGTACGGAATTGTACGGCATACTCGCCAACGGAAGAATTACCCTGGACCAGGTTCAACAGGGCAGTCTCAGCAGAAGAGGCTCGGGCAGGTTCCTCAAAGACACTTCGGATTTCCGAGAAGAAGGAGTGTACAGAGGCAGTGACGGGGTCATTGCGGTCCCAGAGCGGTGTGGCCCATGACAGGGCTTTTCCGGACAGAAGGCTGACTACGAAAGCCACCTTAGACCTTTCAGTGGGAAACAGGTCCGACATCATCTCCAGATGCAGGGAACATTGGGAAAGAAAGCCACGGCAAAACTTAGAGTCCCCATCAAATTTATCCGGCAAGGATAAGCGTATCCCAGGAGCGGCCACTCGCTGCGGAGGAGGTGCAGGAGCTGGCGGAGGAGATGACTGCTGAAGCTGTGGTAGTAACTGTTGTAGCATAACGGTCAGTTGAGCCAGCTGTTGGCCTTGTTGCGCTATCTGTTGTGACTGCTGGGCGACCACCGTGGTGAGGTCAGCGACAACTGGCAGAGGAACTTCAGCGGGATCCATGGCCGGATCTACTGTCACGATGCCGGCTGGCAGGTAGTGGATCCTCTGTGCCAGAGAGGGATTGGCGTGGACCGTGCTAGTGGACCGGTTCTAAGCCACTACTGGTTTTCACCAGAGCCCGCCGCAAAGCGGGATGGTCTTGCTGCGGCGGTAGTGACCAGGTCGTATCCACTAGCAACGGCTCACCTCTCTGGCTGCTGAAGATAGGCGCGGTACAAGGGAGTAGGCAAAAGCAAGGTCGGACGTAGCAGAAGGTCGGGGCAGGCAGCAAGGATCGTAGTCAGGGGCAACGGCAGAAGGTCTGGAAACACAGGCAAGGAACACACAAGGAACGCTTTCACTGGCACTAAGGCAACAAGATCCGGCAAGGGAGTGCAGGGGAAGTGAGGTGATATAGGGAAGTGCACAGGTGAACACACTAATTGGAACCACTGCGCCAATCAGCGGCGCAGTGGCCCTTTAAATCGCAGAGACCCGGCGCGCGCGCGCCCTAGGGAGCGGGGCCGCGCGCGCCGGGACAGAACAGACGGAGAGCGAGTCAGGTAGGGGAGCCGGGGTGCGCATCGCGAGCGGGCGCTACCCGCATCGCGAATCGCATCCCGGCTGGCAGCGGAATCGCAGCGCCCCGGGTCAGAGGACGTGACCGGAGCGCTGCCGCGGGGAGAGTGAAGCGAGCGCTCCGGGGAGGAGCGGGGACCCGGAGCGCTCGGCGTAACACTGGTCTTATTAAATGTTAATATGTCATTAAGGGAGAAATGCAGTGGTGGACATGTGATCATTATGCCCAATGGGAGTCCCTGCCCTTTGCCTAACTAGTCTAGTCAGGGAAGGTGTCTAGTTAATGGAGGAGTGGAGAAGAGCTGAAGTAGTAGTGTGGCTAGGAGAGAGAGGAATGCTGCAGGGAAACAATGGAGTCCAGTGTGTGGCAGGATTATATTCAGGGTACAGTGTGGGGCAGTATTTTATTTAGGGTACACTTTCTGGAAAGGTTATAATGATTACTGTCTTCTTGCAGAGGATGAAGATCTGCTGACAACGTGAGGAGCCAATGATGTCTGAATGTCAGACTCTGCAGAGAAGATGGAGCTGGAGGAAGACCTGGTCTCTGGACCAGATGAAGAAGAAAAGATAACAGAGAAGATATCACTCAAGTCAGAAGACGTCACTCAGGTCACTGATATCAATGTGTGTTCTCCTGACTGTCCCATCAGAGCTGTAGTCACTTGTAAGTTCTGCAGTGATGATGGGTAAAACTGTGTCCAATCTGTGTCTCTCCAGCTGGTACAAAACTACAACCATTGCCATTGCCAGAGGCTCTCCAGACATGATGGGAATTTGAGCTTCCCAACAGCCGAAGAACCACTTTAACCGAGGTGATCGGTGAGGGTCTCAGCAGTCGGACCCCCACCCAAAAAATGGGCTGCTTATTATAAAATGCCCGGCCCCTGGGGGGGGTCAGGGGGAGGGGTAGGGAGCCCCGAGGTAATTTTTTGCATCGGGGCCCTGTGGTTTCTAGCTACACCCCTGTGCATGGCCGCTGCGCATTGATACAGCATTGGGGCAACAGTTAACAGCAGAAAAGGGCGTACAACAACTATATAGTGGCAAATTGTGCCCCGGCCCATATAGTTGTTGTAGGCCCCTCTTTGCTAATAGTTTTCCCTCCATATTGTTGTAGGCCTCTCTGAGAGGGGTCCAGGCCTACCACAACTATGGGGGCAACTATTAACAGAGGGGCCTACCACAACTATAGGGGCAACTATTAACAGAGGGGCCTACGCAAACTGTATGGAGCCCCCTATATAGTTTGGGTAGGCCCCTCTTTAAAAGGAGTAGTCTGGTGAAAAATAACTTATCCCCTATCCAAGGATAGGGGATGAGTTATAGATCGCAGGGGGTCCAAGAGTTGGGACCCCCTCGCGATCTCCTGCACAGGTCCCGGCAGTTTGCTGGAAGCTGACGTCTGTATCCCGCAGGAAGCTGCGGCCGGCACACCCACTCCATGTATCTCTACATGGAAATGGGGAGGGTCCAGGCCTTAAGCTGTGTGAGGGGCCCAAAAATTTCTGATGGCAGCCCTGATCTGGAGTATTCATTACATCAGTGCTTTGGCCCAGGAGGACCAGGGGTGCTCAACTATTTTTACTGAGGGTTCGCTCATCCAGGTCTGTCACTGGTAAAGGTCCGAGCTAAGCGCTAAGGCCTGGTTCACACCTAGAGGTCGCAGTGCCATGAAGGATATAGGTAAAATGACTGAACTCTGGAGGATGTAAATGTACTGTTTCCTGTATTTTCTGAATACTGCCGCATACTGTACCCCTAAAAATATAGTTGTCTACTGTAGCCCTGAAAATATTACTGCCTCATACTGTACCCCTAAAAATAATAACGCTGCCTACTGTACCCCTGAAAATAATACTGCCTCATACTGTACCCATAAAAATAATAACGCTGCCTACTGTACCCCTGAAAATACTGCCGCATATTGTACTCCTATAAATAATACTGCTGCCTACTGTACCCCTGAAAATAATACTGCCCCATACAGTACCCCTAAAAATAATACTGCTGTCTACTGTACCCCTGAAAATACTGCTGCATACTGTACTCCTATAAATAATTCTGCTGCCTACTGTACCCCTGAAAATAATACTGCCACATACTGTACCCCTAAAAATAATACCGCTGCCTACTGTACCCCTGAAAATAATACTGCTGCATACTGTACCCCTGAAAATAATACTTCCACAGACTGTATCTCTGAAAATAATACTACCACACACTGTACCCATGAAAATAATACTGCCACAGACAATAAAATACTGCCCCTAAATGTAATACTGCCGCACTGTGTACCGCATTGTGTACCGCTGAATATAAAACTGTTGCACGCTGTACCCCTGAAAATACTGCCACACGTTGTACCCCCGAATACTGTACACCTGAATATAATACTACCACATGCTGTACCCCTGAATATAATACTGCCACACACTGTACCCCTAAATATATTACTGCCAAACACTGTACCCCTAAATATATTACTGCCACACACTGTACCCCCTGAATATAATACTGCCATATACTATACCCCTGTATATATTACTGCCGCACGCTGTGCCCCTGGTATATTACTGCCACACGCTATGCCCCTGTACATATTACTGCCTGCACGCTGTGCCCCTGGATATATTACTGCCTGCACGCTGTGCCCCTGGATATATTGCTGCCTCACACTGTGCCCTGGTATATAACTGCCACTCACTATGCCCTTGGTATAGTGCTGCCACTTACTATGCCCCTAATATATTACTGCCACACGCTGTGCTCTAGGTATATTACTGCCACATGCTGTATCCCTGGTATATCTCTACCGCACGGTATGCCCCTGGCATAGTGCTGCCACTTGATGTGCCCCTGGTATAGTACTGCCACACGCTATGTCCCTGGTATATTACTGCCACACACTATGTCCCAAAATATAATTTTGACACACACTGTGCCCTGTACCGACTTATTGTACCATAAAACAATGAATTATGCCACTGTGCCCTCTCAATAAATTATGCTGCTGTGCCCCTTCACCAATACAAATAAATGAGGGGAGATCCAGCGGGTGGTCCGGATGACTGGCGGCTGCGGTCCGGATCTGGACCGCGGTCCGCCAGTTGAGTACTCCTGTTCTATACCATTACCAAAACCCTTAAAAGGGTACTCCAGTGGGAAAGAAATGTTTTTTCACGTTATTTATTTTTCCTTTTATTTTACTTTTACACATACATAAAAAAAAAACAATAACTTACATATACACATACTTCCAAAGCAGTAAATAACATTGCCTTAGTTGCCTTACCTATTATTTCAACAATTTATGTCCCAAAAAAATAAATAAAAATAAATAAAACATTTTTAAAAAAAAAGGAGAAAAGAGGAGGGGAAAGGAGGGGGGAGAGGAGGTTATATAACTTAAATGATCAATGGCTTAAAATCCAACCATTTAGACCATGCATTGGTGAAGGAAGTGAGTTTATCATTAGCTGTAGCTATAGACCATTCCATAACTCAACTCTTATGGACTAGATTGACTATAGCTTTAACTTTCGGTATTTCTGTACTTTTCCACTTTGCTGCTATTTTATTCCTAGCTATAGTCAGGCAGTGAACTATAATTGTTGTGTCTGATATATGTAAATTGTCCAAATTTATGTTTAGCGAAGCCACTTCTGGGCCCCAGGGAAAAATGAACCCTATTATTTTACATATGATAGAAAAAAAATTGTTTCCAAAAAAAGAAATGTTTTCAAATAAACTGGCTCCAGAAAGTTAAACAGATTTTTAAATGACTTCTATTTAAAAATCTTAAGCCTTCCAGTACTTATCAACTGCTGTTTGCTCCAGAGGAAGTTGTAAAAAAAAAGCTACATACAAGTTCTACAGTGGCCAGAAATAGTACTGTTCTTCATGTACACACAGGTCAGCTTATCCTGGAAGTCACCTGAAATGAAAGGTACGCTTTTAGTTGCTTAAAATGCTGCTAACTTGCAGTGCATATTTATTTACGTACATGTTTTGTTTTTTACCCACAACCCTATGTTGTCTGTAGAGCAGAAGATTTTCTGTAGGCAGAAGAATGAAGTGCACGTCTATATCTAGGACTGTGGTCTTGGTTGTGATGTGGCATATTTGAAGCTCACACTTTTCTTATTTTGTCAAATCTGGACCAGATGCAGATCTAAGACAAGTTTTAACTCTTTTTGCTATTCCCTAGATGAAATGGTGGCAATTGGTAATTGGATCAAAGACTAAATTGGTCCATAAGGTCTTATATTGTATTGATAAGTGTTACAATAGATAATTATGATTTTCAGTTTCTTGCACAGTATTATTAAAATTCACTTATTCAGCCAACTACATCCACTTCATTATTTTACTAAAATAGTACATTGCTTTCATTTTATGAAAATGATTTATATCAGACACGGATGGAATGTCTGGTTTGCTGACTGCATAACAATTCTAGAAGTATGGTATTGGTATGAAGCTACCGCCAGTGTGTAGAATTAAAATTCAGTCAAAGTGAATGGTACAGAGTCTCTGAAGGTCAAAAGTTGAGCTCACTGTTTTTCCACTCCTATCACAATAGAAAAGAGAGAGACAGAAATGTGTAGCAAGATTGTTCTGGAATGTCGCAGATGCAAACTAATAAGTCAGCATTCTCCATATCAATACAGAGCAAAAACATAAATTATGTCTAGAGAAATAAAATTCAGTTTTGGGTTTGCAGGTCTTCTAATGGGGTCAGAAGACTCCCTATAAATTTGGCAAGTAGCAGTAACCTTTAATAGTTTGCTGACTAAGCGACGCAGTCATTATTTATTGTCTTACACCTATTATAAAAATGGATATGTGTTGCATTTTCAGAAGGACAATTATGTCAGTGAAATTACATAATGAAAATAGATTTATGTGATGAGAGATTTTTTTTTTTATATAATCTTGGAGTTATGAACCTCACTGAATTCTCTTAGCCATACAAAGAAGTCTTAGACACATGACAGGTACAAGATTAAAGATATGTATCAGGAATAATATGCCCCCTACTATAAATTAGAAGTTATTAGAAATCACAAAAGTGGTCCTTGAGCAAATAATGGCTCATGGATCCAGTTCAAAGAGTTTTATACAATAATTTTAGTCATAGTTTGACCAGAGAACTATCTGCATTCCACATGAAATCACAATTCTGGATTGTCTTTTCGCCTGTGCATGGCACAACTGCTACCAGCAACCACCACTTTCTTAACCCCATAAGGACCAAGGGTTTTTCCGTTTTTGCATTTTTGTTTTTTCCTCCTTGCCTTTAAAAAATCATAACTCTTTCAATTTTGCACTTAAAAATCCATATGATGGTTTATTTTTTGCGCCACCAATTCTACTTTGTAAAGACATCAGTCATTTTGCCCAAAAATCTACGGCAAAATGGAAAAAAAATCATTGTGAGACAAAATTGAAAAAAACGCTGTTTTGTAACTTTTGGGGGCTTCCGTTTCTACGTAGTACATTTTTCGGTAAAAATGACACCTTATCTTTATTCTGTAGGTCCATACGATTAAAATACCCTACCCTACTTATATAGGTTTGATTTTGTCGTACTTCTGGAAAAAATCATAACTACATGCAGGAAAATTAATACGTTTAAAATTGTCATCTTCTGACCCCTATAATTTTTTAATTTTTGCGCATATGGGGCGGTATGAGGGCTCATTTTTTGCGCCGTGATCTGAAGTTTTTAGCGGTACCATTTTTGCATTGATAGGACTTATTGGACTTTGGATTTTTTTTGCGCATACGTCATTGACCGTGCGGTTTAATTAACAATATATTTTTATAATTTGGACATTTCCGCACGCGGCGATACCATATATGTTTGTTTTTATTTTTATTTACACTGTTTTTTTTTATGGGAAAAGGGGGGTGATTCAAACTTTTAATAGGGAAGGGGTTAAATGATCTTTATTCACTTTTTTTTTCACTTTTTTTTTTGCAGTGTTATAGCTCCCATAGGGACCTATAACACTGCACACCCTGATCTTTTACATTGATCAATGGTTTCTCATAGGACACCAGTGATCGATGATTCTGCCGCTTTACTGCTCATGCCTGGATCTCAAGCACTGAGCAGTGATTCGGCGATCAGACAGCGAGGAGGCAGGTAGGGACCCTCCAGCTGTCCTGTAAGCTGTTCGGGATGCCGCGATTTCGCCGCAGCTATCCTGAACAGCCCACTGAGCTAACCGGCATACTTTCACTTTCACTTTAGACGTGGCGTTCAACTTTGAACGCCGCGTCTAAAGGGTTAATAGCACGCGGCACCACGATCAATGCCGCACGCTATTAGCCATGGGCCGTTGTTAGAGGCCGGGCCCGACCCGCTATGATATAGATCGAGAGCGGACACATGATGTTCCAGTACGTCATGTGTCCTTAAGGAGTTAAAGTGGCCCGGCCCCAGTGGCGGTATCCTGAATTTGTGAAGCTGCATGGTGGTGAAGGTATGCTGGATGTTAGGTGAAACAGCAGCCAGTAAGGGTGACACTACGGGTGTCAAACCCAGAGCTTCAGCCCGAGCGATGTTCCTGTATGTGTGTCATACTCAAACTATCCAATCGGTGTTTACAGTGACAAGCTGTGTAGGGACAAACACTATTGACAGTGGTAATAGTAACACCCATTTGTCAATTTATTTATGTATCTCTAGGGAGAATAATACAGGAACAAAACAGCCTTTTTTAGAGTTTTACAAAAATGCTAAAGAAATGTTGTTTTATGGAGAATGCAAATAACTATTTACTAAAATAGACATATCAGGACAGCTGACAGGTCTTCTTAAAACCATAATAAAATCAGCGTTAGCCCAGAGTCTGGAAAACCACATTTCTGTTTCTAGGATTTGAAAGCCAGACAACGCAACATTCAGAAATGCTGCAAAAGTATAAAATGTTGTATTTAAAAAAAAATAATACATCAACTAAGAGGGACAAAAGAGATAAAAGTTGATTGTCAAGGCTCATAGCAGGGGAAGGTGGATAGTTATAAACACAAAGTCTCTGAAACTACCATGAGATTGAAACAAATTGCTATGAAAACGTCTTTGTGAATATCACTGGCAAACAAATCAAATATAAAAAGCCAACTATAGTGCTAAAAACCCTTGAGCTGCGGAGACGATGATGATAATGATAATAAAGGGAGCTATAAAAATAAATAATAATAATAATACTATAGTAAAAATAATATAATTACTCAGGATGGGGATAATCAAATTAATCATGTAGTTATAATGATGTGCTTTTTTTTAATAGTAGCAATTATATTATTATTATTATTATTATTATTAATGATGAAAAAGATCAGAATTATATAACTAATAATAGGCACAGTAATGAATGTAATAGTTACTATGTTGTTAAATATAAATTGTACAGGTTTATAAAGGCTTCACCTCTTTTTTTAAAGTATAAATGATGCATAGAATACATGTGTGAGCAAAGTTCCCACTTTCAGTTTTATTTATTGATTTACCAAATGTATTTGATATCCATGCAGCACAAGCCTTTTCATGGTCGTTCAGACATGCTGGTTTTAGCAAATTGCTCTTTTGTTAAGTTCTTCGCATTTAAGGGATTCTCCCCTATAATATCAGCAGGGGTGAACTGGTTAATTGTCCTCATTGACCTCAATTAGCATGTAAGAAAGTGTTCCAGAAACGCCAGGCTGGGAACTACCACCCTTACAATCAATGTCCAACTGTTTTCACTTATGGACACATTAGGGGGCCATTCACTTGAGTCAATAACAAACAGCATCCTCTACTGGCATATTATAGTTTTTAGAGTGTACATAAAATTATGTCATGTTATTTGGCTTACTATAAGCCTCCGCTTTTAAGCAATGTTTCTACACAAAAATGATCTGTGGAACTGAAGGATTGTTAAGTTTCATTTGTTAAATTGTCATGGGAAAAGGATTATTCAAGACATTGGAAATTGATATGTATACAATTGATAATTAATAATGTATACAGTACATTAACATGGATAGGTAATTATTTTCAAATTCATATGAATAATTTAACACACTCTGTACTATAATATATATATATAAATGTATATATATATAAATATATATAAATATAAAACATAATACAATATCATCTTTAATATAACTACCGTATATACTCGAGTATAAGCCGACCCGAGGCCCCTAATTTCACCCCAAAAACACAGGAAAAGTTATTGACTCGACTATAAGCCTAGGGTGGGAAATACATCATCCCCCCGTCATCATCCAGACCCCCGTCATTAACACCCCCATCATCATCACCCTGTCATCATCCAGACCCCCGTCATCATTCCCCCCCTCCTTCATCATCACCGCCTGTCAATCCTTTCAATCAGTGGTCTTCAGCCTGCGGACCTCCAGATGTTGCAAAACTACAACTCCCAGCATGCCCGGACAGCCATCGGCTCTCCGGGCACGCTGGGAGTAGTAGTTTTGCAACATCTGGAGCTCCGCAAGTTGAAGACCACTGATAGAGAGTTCACTCGAGTATAAACCGAGAGGGGCGTTTTCAGCACGAAAAATCGTGCTGAAAAACTCGGCTTATACTCGAGCATATACGGTAAGTGGTTCATGCCACCCACAACTAAAATACAATATACCCAGTGGCCCAGATTAGTGAATCTGTCTAAAACAACAATTGTCTACTTTTACCCATAACAGCCAATCACAGCTCAGCTTTCATATCTTAACAAGCTCTGGTAAAATGAAAGCTGACAGGTGATCGGTTGTTAGGGGAAAAACTAGACAATTATTGTCTCAGAGAGAGTCATTAAAGGGGTTATCCAGGAAAAAAACTTATATAAATATATATCAACTGGCTCCAGAAAGTTAAACAGATTTGTAAATTACTTCTATTAAAAAATCTTAATCATTTCAGTACTTATGAGCTGCTGAAGTTGAGTTGTTCTTTTCTGTCTAAGTGCTCTCTGATGACACGTGTCTCAGGAACTGTCCAGAGTAAAAGCAAATTCCCATAGCAAACCTATTCTGCTCTGTGCAGTTCCTGAGACAAGCAGAGATGTCAGAAGAGAGCACTGTTGTCAGACAGAAAAGAACAACTCAACTTCAGCAGCTGATAATTATTGGAAGGATTAAGATTTTTTTAGTAGAAGTAATTTACAAATCTGTTTAACTTTCTGGAGCCAGATGATCTTAAAAAAAAAAAAGTTTTTTCCTGGAATACCCCTTTAATTTGGGCCAGTATATAGTATGCAATGGTACTCACACTGTGAATATTTCAATGGGCAAACGCAGGATTTTCACAAGGGTTGGGGTTTAAAAAAAAATACAATAATACCTCCACACCAGGAAGACCTATTACTACTACAGTCTCTAAATAATTCCATCATACTGTTATGAAACAAATACCACTATAGACAGACCAATATCACCGATAACACCTCTATACGGTTATATAAGGGACAAATGGTTGCACTACACAATGACCACTACCATTACCAACACATTCAATTCATTCAGAAACTCTTCAGACCGTTGCAAAAAAATAAAAAAAATTTAAAGGACTGCCCTCAATACCCCATAATGAGAATGTGAAAATAACATTTTATAAACTATTGCCAATTTATTAAAAAGGAAAAACTACAAATTTTGCATGGACATAAGTATTCAGACCCTCTGATATAATGAGTTATTTTACTTTCAAATTTTTTTTATTGGACAACTTTTTTTGTTGTGACAATGTTTTTCTTTTAGTTAACCAAGTCCCACTGCTCCCACTGCTTTACTTACAAACTGATTTACAAATTTACATTTAAACCAGTATTTATTTTAGAGATGCAAAAGGCGATTCGTTGAGTGATTCTATAATCTTTTACTCTACTTGATCTGGAAAAACATTTGCTATTAATGAAAATAATTTTTTTCACATATTTTTCGGGAAGCCAGAATATTCAGCCTTTACATATTGTTTTGTGTCATATTTTTGATTTGTGTACTTGCTAAAAAGTAAAAAGGCAGAATGAACATCCTCTAAGGCGGCCTCCTTTGCACATATGTCGTCAGTTTTTTTTTCCCTCCGGTGCTGCAGAAATGCACCAGAGGGAAAATGAAGCAAGAACTGATCCCATTCATTTGAATGGGACAGTTCACAATCATCTGGTGTCTCAGTTTGGATGCCTGATGATTGGACTCGCCGGACCGGCACAGACAGGGGAACAGATCTTGCTGTGTTCCACCGTCCGGCGATGACAAACAATGGATACCAGATGATGCACAACTGATGCCAAGTGATGCCCTTCTGGCATCAGTTGTGGCATCAGTTGTGTCAAATTTCACGCAGTTTCGCCGGAGCCGGACGCCACATATATGTAACTCTAGCCTAAGAATGGGTTCACATATGTCTGGCATGAACCTAGCCTAAAACTCTATGCAACTAATGCTACAACTGATGATAACATGCATCAGTTGTCATCAGTTGTTTAGCATCTGGCATCCATTATTTCTAAATGCCAGACCGGGAAACGTAGGAAGATACTGGAGACGACGGATAAATGTGAGTTATCCCATTCAAAGTAATGGGATCAGTTCTAGCATCAGTTTCCCTCTGTTGCTTTATAGCAACCAATGGAGGGAAAAGATGCCGGAGGCCGTACATATGTGGACGAGCCCTTAGGATAGGTTCACACAAGCAAAAACCTCACCAAAAACACAATAAAATTCAATTCTGTTTTGCCGTGTTTTTGTTTTTGTTTGTTTGTTTGTTTTTCCAGAGTGTTTTTGCAAATGTGAATGTTCTCTTATTTATCATTCCCTGCACCAGCACAGAGTAGCAAATGTGTGAAAAAATGGTAATCAATTTTGTCATTCTGCTTTGGCACAAGGAAAAAAATTTGGTGCTGTGATTATGTCCATTTTTTTGTGTATGAACAGGGATAGATAGTTTTTTTTTTTTTTTAATACCACAATGCACGGCCATGGCACTTGATAGGTGGAGATGGGGCTGTTATAAAATTTATTTTGGGAATCAGAAGCCTCAAGGTAAGTACCTAAGAGGACACCGGAGATCAAGGGGCTTTTTTTTTTTTAAGGTAGTTTTTCATAATTTTTAAGGAGCTACTACTGCTTTAACACAGAAATGAATAATATTATAACTTTACTTGTATACATATACCGTGGTGTTCCATTTTTACCTTACATCAATCGCAGCACAGCTGATCATTTTGGTTAGCATCCCAATTGCCAATGTGTTATGCTGTCAAACAAGCAAGTTCATTCCTAAGAGAAAGTGGTAATCTTTCTAGAGATGATTTCACACATACAATGAAGACGAGATAAGAATACAAGTTTAACTCCTTGGTGACGTGGACTGTAAATGTACAGCACTGAACTTAGCTTAGCTGTTATTAGTAGACAGGGCCATATCTTCATGTTGCTGTGATAAGAAGGTTACAGTGGTTGTGCCCGCAGCATCACCTGCAGTAGAAGGATGTGACAGACAGCAGCCCCTTCATTGCAATGGGCAGAACTAGTAAAAACTCTGATCCCAGCTTTGTAATGCCATGATCAGCAGTGGTTGCAGCATTATTACCATGAACCCAGCTTAAACCTCAATGCAACTGTTGACAACTGATGTACTGACAACTGAGGTAGAATTCGGTGTTCCCTTGTCCAGTGCGGGTCCGGCGAGTCCAACCATCCAGTGTCCAAACTGAGACGCCGGATGAATGTGAACAGTCCGATTGAAAGGAATGGGATCAGTTCTAGCATCATTTTCCCTCCGTCCCATTTTCTACAGCATCGGAGTGAAAAGATGCCAGACGTCAGACATGTGTAAGGCATCCGGCATAGGTGAACTCAGCCTAAATCTCGATGCAACTGATGCCACAACTGATGACAACTTGTCATCAGTTGTATGGCATGCAGCGTCCATTGTTTCTGGGCAACGGACAGGGGAACGCAGCAAGCTGCGTTCCCCTGTCCGGTGCCCTCCGGCATGTCCAACCATCCGGCGTCAAAATTGAGACGCTGGATGATTGTGAACTATCCCATTCAAATGAATGGGATCAGTTCAAGCATCAGTTTCCCTCCGGTGCACGCCAGAGGGAACTGTGCCGGACGACTGATATATGTGAACCCAGCCTAAAGGAGGCATTACAAAAAAAAAGGGAGTATCCTCTTCACTTAACAACCAGAATGAGACACTTCATGTGAGACTAAAAGAAAGATGAAAAAAGTGGAGAAGAATGAAATATTCCATTGATTATTCAACCATAAATGCTATCATTATTGGTAGAGATGAGCGAACTTACAGTAATTCGATTCGTCACGAACTTCTCGGCTTGGCAGTTGCTGACATTAGCCTGCATAAATTAGTTCAGCTTTCCGGTGCTCCGGTGGGCTGGAGACTCTCTTCTAGGACTGTATTCACCTTTTCCAGCCCACCGGAGCACCGGAAAGCTGAACTCATTTATGCAGGCTAAAGTCAGCAACCGCCGAGCCGCAAGGTTCGTGCAGAATTGAAGCAATGTAACTTCGCTCATCTCTAATTATTGGCAGCACAATCAGTAAATATAAAAGTCACTCTCCTCTAGCTATCTCATCTACTATTGGCAATGTTGTTTTAACAGAAAGAACACACACACCTGTTCAAATTGTATTGTCCATAATCACATGGCGAAACTGGGGGGATCTTTGGTAAAAACGTGTTTTGTCTATGCTTTTTTCCCACTCGCCTTCATAACACGGGAAAAATTTGAAAAAAATAGACCATGTTAACCCCGCTTAAAATGTCTTTCCAACGTGAACAGGTCTTTTGATGAAGGATCAGTACGAGCACAGAATAAGTAATACATTTTGTTTACAATGTTACTCAACGTATGTGAAATAATTCTATAGGGAAACTATAAAATGCTGTTCAAATATTCAACTCTTCAGTCCCATTCATGCCTGACCCTCTGGTCTCTCTTCTGGTAAAACTTATCCTACAGTTTTCTATGGAGTCAGTTGTCATGTTCCTTGTGACATTATTCATCCCAAACATCTCCCTTAGCCATAAAGAAAAACCTTGCATGTCTAGCTACAAAGGCCTGAGAGCCACATGTACAATTTTCCATTAATCATGTCTGGCCTAGGTAAAAAAAAAAAAAATATATATATATATATATATATATACATATACAGTGGTCCCTCAACATACGATGGTAATCTGTTCCAAATGGACCATTGTTTGTTGAAACCATCGCATGTTGAGGGATCCGTGCAATGTAAAGTATTGGACAGGGGTCTACAACCTACAGACCTCCAGATGTTGCAAAACTACAACACCCAGCATGCCCGGACAGCCGTTGGCTGTCCGGGCATGCTGGGAGTTGTAGTTTTGCAACATCTGGAGGTCCGCAGGTTGAAGACCACTGGTATTGGAAGTTGTACTCACCTGTCCCCGCCACTCCGAACCGTCACCGCTCGTCACCGCTGCCCTGGATGTTGCCGTCCATCGCTGTGGCCGTGTCCCTGGGGTGTCCCCGACGCTCCGGCAAGGCCTCTGCTTCCCCGGCATCCTCGCTCTCCGTCGCCGCCATCATGTCGCTACACACGCCGCTCCTATTGGATGACGGGACGGCGTGCGCAGCGACGTGATGACGCCGATGGAGAACGCCGATAATGCAGGGGATCCCGAAGAGGATGCACCGGAGCCCCGAGGACAGGTAAGTGATCGTCAGCGGACCACTCGGAGCACCGTAAACGGCTATCCGGTGGCAGCTGAAGCAGTCAGCGCTGCCGGATAGCCGTTTATGCGATGGCTTGACATACAAAAGCATTGTATGTTGAAGCTGCCTTCAACATGCGATGGCCTCTGAGAGGCCATCGTATGTTGAAATGAACGTATGTCGGGGCCATCGTAGGTCGAGGGGTCACTGTATATATATATATATATTATTATTATTATTATTATTATTATTTACACATATTCAACAGATCTATATGAAAGGCCATAGAGGTGTTGCACATGAAAATTCTAGGTATGGAGGCCAATATTACATTTGTCATCTTTCCACAGGTGATCTCCACACTCATCTTTCTGTAATAGATAATGTATGCTACAATTACACAATATGCATATGATGTCTAACTTATTCTATTTGATTTGATCCACGGTTTCCTAATCTTTGCAGTGACTGTGTGACTCCGTCTTCAACAATTGCATTCATCCCCAATTCTATAGACTAACCGGTGAGGAATGGCGTCCATCTGTTGTTGACATTCTTGTCCCACTTAAACAAGTGCAATATAATAAACAGGACGGGGAACAAAAGTACATTGTTTAATGTCTCCGTCTTCATTGGAAGGCTCTTGCCCAGAAAGAAAGTAGCATTTGGACACATGGAAAGTGACAATCAAATAAACACCATATGTCCAGCCTGGCACTGTATGGGTGAATAATGCCATCCAACAGCGAATCTTCATGTCTTATCACCGCACTGCAAGGAGCCAATACAGCCACTATTGACTTGGAAATGAGTTGGAATAAGTTATGATGAAAAATACCCAAATAAATATAATGTGTAACTGTTTAGGTTGTTTTTTCATTTTCACTAATTTAAAATTGTTCATATCACCTATATGGGGTGATTTAAATTTTAAAATGTATGCCCCCAGCATTTAGATGATCCAACAACATGCTACATGTATGTATATTAGAGATGAGCGAACTTACAGTAAATTCGATTCGTCACGAACTTCTCGGCTCGGCAGTTGATGACTTATCCTGCATAAATGAGTTCAGCTTTCAGGTGCTCCGGTGGGCTGGAAAAGGTGGATACAGTCCTAGGAGACTCTTTCCTAGGAATGTATCCACCTTTTCCAGCCCACCGGAGCACCTGAAGGCGGAACTAATTTACGCAGGATAAGACATCAACTGCCGAGCCGAGAAGTTCGTGACGAATCGAATTTACTGTAAGTTCGCTCATCTCTAATGTATATATTAAAAATCCCTTTCTCCTAATATTTTGCAGTTCTACCTCATGTCTCCATTACAGAATACTGTTGTCATGAAAAGGTGTGTTGCAGGACAAGGTAATGTAGCTTATAGGTGTCAAAATAACAGGACCACACTGCTTCTACCAGCTTTCCTTATTTTTATAGTGCATCCTGGTGCCATCTCTTGCCCAGGTAAGGGACACATACACCCAGGTGTTCACATGATGTAAAGAAGAAGATGGTTTATCAGACTAGGCCAGCTTCTTTATTCACTACATAGTCTTATTCTGATATTTCCCTGCCCATTGAACGTGTTCTAGGTCTAGGACATAGGTCAGCATGGGCACGGTGTTTTGGCAGCTTTCTATCATAGCCAGTATTATGTTATTCAGTCATCTGTGGGAATACACAAGACAGACCAGCCTTCACTCCCGATGGGCATCGTAGAGGGCTTTGGTTACCCATGGTTCTGTCCTCAATTCGCCGGTTATACTTTCTCCGACCACTTGTGTTAGGTAATAACCGCTTACTATGAACACTTTATAAAACCTGTTGTTTTGAAGATGCTCTAGCCCAGTCATCTAACCATCACAATTTGGCCACCAGTAGCTCAGATCCTTACGCGAGTCCATTTTCCCATCTTCCAACAAATCAACTTCAAGATCAGACTGTTCACTTGCTGCCTAAGGCTGGGTTCACACCACGATTTTCAAATACGGTAACCGTATACGGTTTTTACGCAAAAAAACGTATCCGAAACTGTATGCATAGAGAATGCATTGTAAACCGTTTTCCAAATGTTGTGTACGGTTGCATCCGTTTTGCCTCGCATACGGTTTTGACGATTTTTCAACCGTAGGCAAAAACGCTGTCGACCACGTTTTTGCCTCCGGTTGGAAAACCGTATGCGAACCGTATGCGGTTCTTTTAACATTGTTGTCTATGAGAACCGTACACAGAATTTCAGAATATGGTTGCACGCGGTTTTTCTAATCCGTTTTTGGAGTTGACACATGCGCAGAAGGAATTTCACTAGAACAATAGTAACTTTATTAAATTGCTGGAAAACTAATTCCAACAAAATAGCAAAACCGTTGGCAAAAACGGATGCAAGCGGATAGAACCGTACATATGTTTTGGAACCGTATACGGGGAAAAAACGTATTTGGAGTCATACGGTTCTATACGGTTGCATACGGTTTTTGCCATATGTTTTTTAGCGGAAAACCGTATACCGTAACCGTATTTGAAAAATGTGGTGTGAACCCAGCCTAATACAGTATATCAAACCCCATTTAGAGGGGCCATTGTAAAAAAATAAATAAATAAAAATAGTCGCAATTATTTACTTTATCCGTCTACAGCTACTATACAAATAAATGTATCTATGATAACAGACTACAAACAAACCCTGTGTAATTATGATGTTGTCTCACTCTTCTATCTGTCACATACTTCTTACTGAGGGCTCCGGTACATATTTTCGAAAATCCGGCTCAGTGACTGGCCACATCTGATGCCACAACTGATGTGACAACTTATGGCAAAGTGCCTCAGTTGTCTATAAGCATGGCAGATAAGGTAACGCTGCAAGAAGCGCTCCCCATCTGGTGTGTCGGCCAATCCGACATCCCAATTGAGGTACCCGAAAAACCTGGACTATCCCATTTATATGAATGGGATCAGTTCCTTCATCAGTTTCCCTCTCGTGCTTTTATGCTGCGCCAGAGGAAAACTGAGTGTGACCTCCACATTGGGGGAGATTTATCAAAACCTGTCCAGAGGAAAAATTGCCTAGTTGCCCATAGCAACCAATCAGCTCACTTCTGTCATTTTTTACAAGGCCTCTGCAAAGTGAAAGAAGCGATCTGATTGGTTGCTATGGGCAACTGGGCAACTTTTCTTTTATTATTCCCTATTATTGTAATAGCGGACTAAGGTGGTAGGCTAGAAAGTGTACAGTCTGCCTAGGGGACCATGTATCAAGTGTTGGAGACACAAAATAAAATGAAAAAAATATTCACTTAAAGGGGTATTCCAGGAAAAAACTTTATATATATATATATATATATATATATATATATATATATATATATATATATATATCAACTGGCTCGAGAAAGTTAAACAGATTTGTAAATTACTTCTATTAAAAAATCTTAATCCTTTCAATAATTATCAGCTGCTGAAGTGGAGTTGTTGTTTTCTGTCTGGCAACAGTGCTCTCTGCTGACATCTCTGCTTGTCTCGGGAACTGCACAGAGTAGAAGAGGTTTGCTATGGGGATTTGCTTCTAAACTGTGCGATTCCTGAGACACGTGTCATCAGAGAGCACTTAGACAGAAAAGAACAACTCAACTTCAGAAGCTCATAAGTACTGGAAGGATTAAGATATTTTTTTATAGAAGTAATTTACAAATCTGTTTAACTTTCTGGAGCCAGTTGATTTATAAAAAAAAAAAAGTTTTTCCTGGATAACTCCTTTAAGAATAGGGAAAAAGCAATCAATGTACATGTTGTATGTGTGAATAGATGTACAGCAGCTTTCATTGAAAAAGGTTTTTTTTCTCTAACAGCTTAGAACTACTCTACAGTCCTACCTCCTATTCATGTTACAAGTTTATGAACTGTTATATAAATAAATAAATAAAATAAAATTAACAGATGATAGGTTGTACCAATGCTTACTACAATAATACCACTAGGGGCGCCATATCAATACAACCTCTTGTTTCCTATGGTTAATTACATTAAATGCGAAGAAACAGAGTTGGGGAAAGATGTTTGAATTTTCAGTTCAAAACAGTATTTTCTGTTCAAAAAAAGAGTATTGTGAAAATTTCCAATAGAACTATCATTATATGAAAATGACAGGTTCTAGTGGATGGGATAGATGTGTGCAGGATTCCGAAATGAGAA
Source organism: Hyla sarda (assembly GCF_029499605.1). NCBI lineage: Eukaryota > Metazoa > Chordata > Amphibia > Anura > Hylidae > Hyla > Hyla sarda. The sequence continues at coordinate 220,912,356 of NC_079189.1, forward strand.
GGTGTAATAGACCATGTGGCATAGATTTCTAGTAGACTGTAAGTTAGTGTAAAGAATGCAGTATGAGCCTAAAGTCCGGACAATCCTACTGTAAGTAACCGAGATTCCAGTACCTACTGTACATTCCATATTGTCACAGTAAAATACTTCAGGGCTGCAAGTTTGGACCTAGAAAAGAGAGTAATATCCCAAAATGTTCCCTAAATGTTCCTGATCTGTATGTATGTCCATCAGAGGTGACATGACAGCTCCCAGCCTGTGGAATGCTGAAGACTATTGTATGTAAATAATAAAGTTAGTTTAGGTAGAAATGTCGAGAGTGGGTAACATGTAATAATGATAATTATGGTTAAAATAATAATAATAAAATACTATGCCTATTTGCACACAGTTTAAAGTGTATAAAAATACATGACACAATTTGCAATAAACACATTACTTAAATCGTATTATTTAAACCCTCTACCTGTTGCAAGTATACAATAAATACACAATATTACAATCCTATAAACAATCTGTGCATCCCTTTTTGGATTTGATATATTTTGTGTATTCAGCTGTTTAAATGTAGCATCAGGTCGTAGCCGAAAATCCTTTAGAAAGTGTACTCCAGCAGAAATACAAAGGGGAGAAGCCTGGAACTTGTGCCTTCTGTTTTGTTTAATATCTTGTCAATGAAAAAACACTAAAATACTTATTAGAAATGACTATAACAGTGTGTGTGTGTGTGTGTGTGTGTGTGTGTGTGTGTGTGTGTGTGTGTGTGTGTGTAATGATAACAATGAGTGTGTGTAATTATAACAATGTGTGTGTGTGTGTGTGTGTGTAATTATAACAGTGTGTGTGTGTGTGTGTGTAATGATAACAATGAGTGTGTGTAATTATAACAGTGTGTGTGTGTATGTGTGTGTGTGTAATTATAACAGTGTGTGTGTAATTATAACAGTGTGTGTGAGTGTGTGTAATTATAACTGTGTGTGTGTGTGTGTGTAATTATAACAGTGTGTGTGAGTGTGTGTAATTATAACAATGTATGTGTGCGAGTGTGTCTAATTATAACAATGTGTGTGTAATTATAGCAGTGTGTGTGTATGTAATTTTAACAGTGTGTGTGAGTGTGTCTAATTATAACAATGTGTGTGTAATTATAACAGTGTGTGTGTAATTATAACAGTGGGTGTGAGTGTGTCTAATTATAACAATGTGTGTGTAATTATAACAGTGTGTGTGTGTGTGTGTAATTATAACTGTGTGTGTGAGTGTGTGTGTGTGTGTGTGTGTGTGTGTGTAATTATAACAGTGTGTGTAATTATAACTGTGTGTGTGTGTGTGTGTGTGTGTGTGTGTAATTATAACAGTGTGTGTGTGTGTGTGTGTGTGTGTGTGTGATTATAACAAATGTGTGTGTGATTTTAACAATGTGTGTGGAATTATAACAGTGTGTGTGATTATAACATTATTGTGTGTGTGTGTGTGTGTGTGTGTGTGATTATAACAATATGAATGTGTGTGTGGGTGTGTGTGTGTGTGTGTGTGATTATAACAATATAAGTGTGTGTGTGGGTGTGCGTGTGATTATAACAAATGTGTGTGTGATTTTAAAAATGTGTGTGTGATTATAACAGTGTGTGTGTGTGTGTGTGTGTGTGATAACAATGTGTGTGATTATAACAGTGTGTGTGATAACAATGTGTGTGTGATTATAACAGTGTGTGTGTGATAACAATGTGTGTGTGATTATAGCAGTGTGTGTGATTGATTATAACAATATGAGTGTGTGTGTGTGTGTGTGTGTGTGTGTGATTGATTATAACAATATGAGTGTGTGTGTGTGTGTGTGTGTGTGTGTGTGTGTGTGTGTGCGCGTGTGTGATGGATTATAACAATATGAGTGTGTGTGTGTGTGTGTGTGTGTGTGATTATAACAATATGAGAGAGAGTGTGTGTGTGTGTGTGTGTGTGTGTGTGATTATAACGATGTGTGTGTGTGATTATAACGATGTGTGTGTGTGTGTGTTTATAACGATGTGTGTGTGTGTGTGATTATAACGATGTGTGTGTGATTATAACGATGTGTGTGTGATTATAACGATGTGTGTGTGTGTGTGTGTGTGTGTGTGTGTGTGTGTGTGTGTGATTATAACGATGTGTGTGTGTGTGTGTGATTATAACGATGTGTGTGTGTGATTATAACGATGTGTGTGTGTGTGTGTATGTGTTTGTGTGTGTGTGTGATTATAACGATGTGTGTGTGTGATTATAACGATGTGTGTGTGTGTGTGTGTATGTGTTTGTGTGTGATTATAACAATATGAGTGTGTGTGTGTGTGTGTGTGATTATAACGATGTGTGTGTGTGATTATAACAATATGAGTGTATGTGTGTGTGTGTTTGTGTGTGTGTGTGATTATAACGATGTGTGTGTGTGTTTGTGTGTGTGTGTGATTATAACGATGTGTGTGTGTGTGTGTGTGTGTTTATAACGATGTGTGTGTGTGTGTGTGTGTGTGTGTGTTTATAACGATGTGTGTGTGTG